>NC_071281.1:12759919-13107419 GCF_023375685.1 Ictalurus furcatus
TTGCATGCACAGCTCCCCGTACCTAATAATTACATGCTGGAAATGACGGAGTTCTGGTTTTCCATGGTCACAACACACACAAAAAGTCAAACTTGCAGAACTAAAAGACGATTTTTCCTCCCCTCCTTCTTACATTTTTCCATTCCATTCCATATGATCTAAACCGGAAGCTCTGTGAAACAAGACCGTGCGTTCCTACTTCATAGACGTTTACTCTGGACTGTATTACAAGCTTACAGGACAATGCGATCTGAGCCCAGTGGCTGGTAAAGAGGTCAGGAAGGGCAAGCTGAGCGTGCAGCTCTGCTCTGATTGATTTTATGCATGTTAGGAAGAGCAGTTTCCGACCACAAGCACATTGTTTTTCTTTCAATGCTAACAGGGGTCTGTGTCCTCAGAGCCATTCTCTCAGCACACATCCGGTGATTTTATACGTGCAGAATGTTTACCTTTGGAAATAATTTGGAGAGGTGACATGGAAGGTAGGTGTTGAGGGAAACATATAGTTCCAGGTTAATGCATGTGTTTGCATTGCATTCCTCTGTGTTTGTGTTCATGCGCTTTGTGTGTATTGCATGGTGTGAACTGTGTGCTGCAGTCTCTCTGCGGTGTATGTGGTTTCAGTTTCCACATTACCCCATCTCTCAGTGTTGCTACTGGCTCTCTTTGCCAGTGCACTTCCACTGCCAGATATCTGGAAAAGTAGCAATGACTCACTTTTCAGGCTACACCATTTTTTCTTTTTCTTTATATATTTATTTTAGGCTGCTCTACCATTATAATAAGCTTTTCTAATGGCACACTTATTCTCTGCCCTCAGTCTAAAGAAAGTGGCCACATGAGTACAACAGATATGCAAAAAAAAGCCATGGTCTCATTCTCTCATTTCATTAGCACTATTTATGTTTGCTGCCTATGCTTGGATTTTATTGCTCCTCTGATGCTCAGGCTTTGCTGCAGAATCTTAGGGCAGTCTGTAACGTCAAACCTCATGATACTAAAACTGTGTAAAATGTTTAGTGTGCCTCTCAAAGAGAGACAGCAAGAAGACATTTCCAACTATTACATAATTACGATATCACATAATGGCCATACTGAATGCATTCGATTCTGTGAACCATTATTTTTTTCAAAATTATTCGATTGCATATGTGTATGTTTACAACAAATAGTGTCAATAAGTTGAATTGAGGGAAATAAACTACGTACATGAACACAACAGCCTTTGCTTCATGCTATCGACTCAGATTGAACAAACAATCTGTCATGTAGTATTCCCTATATCATTATTCATTTCAGTGGTTCTCATAGTGGGGTCCAGGAACCCCAGGGGTCTGTGAAGTACAGCCAGAAGGTCTGTGATTTTTTACATTTTGTTACAGGAAATCGCAACCCACCATTATCAAAAGTTATTATAATTATTGTTTAGTTCACATTGCACAGCTATAAATAATTTCCACGGGGACCAAATGTCTTCTGTTCCGGTATAGAAAACTATGTCTTTTTAAAAAATAGACAAAACATTACTATATACATTTAAATCATTTTCTTGAAATCGGTACTGAGATGATCTGTAGAATATATTTTACAGACTACAAAAGGTTTGAGAACTCCTGCTTTTTTTTCCGTACATAAAGTAATTTCTCACAAGATAAACCCTCAAGCAGGTGTAAAAACATTTCATCCATATTGTAAAAGTGTTGCCACATTTTTATGTGTTAGATAATCACCATTAAACTGTTGAAACCACACATTTGTGTTGCATATGAGTTTTTGGAAATGAAAGACCCATCTATACACTAGCTAACTTGAATAGCTTTTTAGCAGAACGTTAGGCATACAATAGTTGTGTAAAGTTGTGCTATTCGAAGTAAATATACGCACAGCAGATGTGACATCATTGATGAATTATACGTTTAACTCCTTTTCAAACAACCACATCGTTTTCATAAGCAGCCATTAAAATGAAAAGCATGGCTTAAGGCCTTGTTGCGAAAGCAAACACAACATTACCACTGTGGTAACATTTTGGTTTGAAAAAGGAGACGAATAACTTGGTAGAGGCGGGCGATTTGTTAGAAGTGCAACGAACATAAAAAAAAAAAGATTCGCCACCCCACCAAATTTGCCAAATTTAGAAAACCAACCACAGCTGTAGTTCCTTCCCAGCAAGCAGGTATTCTGAAAGTATATGTATGCTGCATATCAATGTGACATCACCACAGGCCTGTTTTTACTGAAGAAGGAATGTTTCTATATCTTAAAATGTTAATTAAAAAAAGGAATCATTAAAATTGAATTTCTTTTTAAATATAGTACTGCTCTGAATAAGCTATTTCACACAACAGATGTTTACATATAGTTCACAAGACACAATAATAATTGAATTTACTCAAATGAACCAGTTCAAAAGTTTACATACCGTTGTTTCTTAATACTTAGAAAAACTGAGGGGCTCATACACAACTATTACAAAAGCTGCAAACATTCACGATACATTAAGAGCCAGAGGGGTGTAAACTTTTGAACAGGACGATTGGTGCAATTTATTATTTTGTTTAAAGATCTATTTTTAATTTTATTTAGTACTGCCCTTCAGAAGCTGCCTACGATATTTACATGTATCCCAGAAGACGAAATGATAACAATTTGCACAAACCAAAGTCACAAATTACACTTCCTAAGATCTTCACTGCGACAATCAATGGCAAGTTATGTCACATGACCAGTCAATATAATATTCACAGTTTTGCTAGCTATGATATGGAGCCTTGTCTTCTATTTCGGTCTTGACCTCACCATGTACTTTCATTACAGATTTAAGTTTGTTTCTTTTCAACCTCTCGATCATTCCAATAAAACCCTGCATTTACATCCATCCCAGTCCTTGCCTGACAGTATTCTGGGTATGCCACTCATAATATTTTCCTTTTTTTTTATATGTTATTATCCACTCAGGTAAACACAGAACTCCATAATAAAACTGTGATTTCTGTTGTACAGTCACGTAAATAAACCGTTATTGCTATATTTGGTGTCAAAGCGAAAGACAAAATGGATGCTTTTAATAGATTAACCCAAATAAAATTTGGGTAAGTTCCAAACAGGTGTACTGGATCCAAAACAACGGAAGCTACTCATATTTATTTGGATGTCGGTAAGTATCAGGATAAAGTAAACTTCCTAAATGTTGAAATTCATGCAGTGGTGTGTAAAGAAATTGAGTCAGAAAGACAAACTTTAAATATCCACTCTTTCACCATTGCTGAACTTTGGAACGTACTATTGTATGGCAAGGTTAGAGGTCCTGCGAATGCCAAGACAGAATTTCATTAGAGAAACGTGCAATTATCTGCGAAAAAGAATAGTTAAGTCATCAAAGAGCATTAACTTAGTGTAGATATTACTGCGTTCTGAGCTTGTCAGAAGATGCCAACCAAGTATAGTGAGTTTCCAGAAGATGTGAAGATGGAATAGCATGGTTTTTAATAATATAAACTTAAATCACTTAACCACCCAGATACAGTATAGCCAATCCCAACAGTACTGGGAGTTTTGTCCTAAAAGGAACCCCAGACCACTGTGTGTGTTTGTGTATGTGAGAATATGTCGGTCCCTCTGTCTGTACTCATGCAGTGTTTGATTTAACATTCCCTTAGTGTGGTCTTTTATTGAAATTGTGTCACATGGTCTCGCACTTTCTCTCAAATTCAAAATGACACACACACATATAAATTTGCATTTTTAAAAAAAATCCAAAAGTTAGTGATAGCTTTGGGGCAGGCTTAGTGTCCGTATATTTTCTGATGTATAAATATAAATTCATTTTTGATCAGATTAATTTCATCTGCAGATATCCCTATTATGGAAGCTTTCTTTGAGTCAGTGTGTTCAGCAACATGTGGGAGTGTATTTATGTAGAAACGAGGAAGGGTGGAGTAACCAGAGCGTCTTCTGGTAATAGGTGGGAGAATCTTAATGTGTTGGATGGGTCAAGAGTTTGTGATTTAATTAGTGAGGAATAAAACACTTGAGGGTTTGCTGTTACATGTAAATCAAATAATAATAAACTTTTGAAATAATAATAAACTATTGAAAATAATCAAAGGTGGGGTGGTGTGATGCGATGCGGTCTGACACAAAACAGAGTTATGTTAACCACCCTGAAGTTGATTATTGTCCAATAACAGCAAGTCTCAAAGTGTTTTATTCCTCTTATGCCACAGGAAAAGTTTTTAAATTATTAAAAATCATAAGTTCTTGTTATCACTTATATAACAGCAGCTATAAACAGTTATAACTCATGAAGTTATGACAAAATATGACAAAAACAATTTAATTTGCCATGTTACTGAGACCTTCATCCTCATGGTGGAAAATGTAAAGAGCCAGCCTTAGCTCTGACTGTTACAAAGCACTGACATATTTATGGAGACTTACTTATGTAAATTTACATTTGTATGGCCTTTGCCAAACGCCCTTATAAAGAGAGACGTACTGAAGTGCTTTTAAGACTATCAATAAATACATCCTCATACTGGTTCACTAGATCAGGGACAAAGTCTAAAAACCTTGTTTATTTATTTATTTATTTATTATAATTTTTTTAACAGCACTAATTTAAGTACTTCATGAAGAGGTAGGTCTTCAGTAATCATTTGAAAAGAGCAAGTAACTCACCTGTTTGGACATTCCCTTACACCCACTCAGCACGAGAACAGAGAAGAGACTTGATGCATGCCTTGTACCATGAGAGATAGTGGGACCAGTCAAGGAGTGCTAGAGGACGAGAGGGAGCATGGAACAGAACACGGTGTGACAAGTGTTTTAAGGTCGTTGGGTGTTGTTCCATGTTTGGGCTTTGTAGGCAAACATCAGTGTTTTAAATTGAATGTGGGCAGCTACAGGAAACCAGTGGAGGGAGCATAGCAATGGGGTGGTGTAGGAGTACATGGAAAAGTTGAAAACAAGTCATGCAGATGTATTCTGTATCAGTTGCAGAGGTCAAATGGCATGGAGAGGCAGACTCCAGCAATGTGAGGTGAGAAGGACAGTTGATTGTCCATGCAGTGACAATGCTAATTGTGAGATCTGAGAGCTGTCCAGCGAGATCACAAGATCTTCTTGTAAGGGATGAATCTCCAGGGATGAACAGCAGCTCAGTTTAGCTGGGATTAAGTTTCAGTTGCCATTCCTGATGAGATGTCTGCCAGTTGAGTGTCATCAGCATAGCAGTGGTATGAAAACCCTTGTGAGGATATGACCTCTCCAGGAGAGCAGGTATAGAGGGAGAACAGAAGAGGACCAAGCACTGAGCCTTGTGGGACACCAGTGGAGAGTCTGCATGGAGCTGCATGAAGATTGCCTTCATGTCACCTGATATTACTGTCCCTCCAGGTATGAAGCAAACCATTGCCATGCTATGCCACAAATTCCAAGACTCTGTGTAAAATACTTCGAATTATCTGTGGTGGTGTAGTTACATCACTCAGTTCTCCCAAGCCAAACCCATAAATATGAAATAAGCATCTCCTTACAGTTTTGTAAAAAAATAAAAATAAATAAATAAATAAAAATAAAAAATTATAAAAATAAATAAGTTTATTCTTAGACTGAGTGAAGTTATTGAGTTGTTATTATAGAAACGATAACATCATGAGCACATTTATATAAATCTGTAATTGACATTGACACAGATGACATTACTTTGATTTGAGAATTCACCACTGCTGTGGTGAATTCTCTGTCCTAAATTGATATTGTTTACTGCTTTTAATATTCTATTTAATTATTTTATTATTTAATTAATTTATAAATCTGCCACATAACCAACAAGATAATATATTTCCCTGGCTTGACAGTTCAATGCTAATGCTCCTGCAATCACAGTTTATAGTGCATAACAGGAAGGTTTTTCAGTTTCAGGTTGATTCTATATTAGCATTCCCGGACTCCCAGACACTGTGCTTGAAATATAACATGACAGATTTGAAGAGTTAAGATTTTATCACAGCTTGAGAGTTTAGTGAAAACCACTGAATTCCTTCCCCCTTAAATGATCAGTCAAGTTCACAGTCCAAAGCACTTAAGCATGTTTACCTTGACAAGTCTCATCAGTTGATGCAAGATTATGTGTCCTGATCATGCACAAATGTATGTGGTAAAGCAAGGACCTCAACCAAAAATGGCAAACTGATGATGGACTTATAAGGAACATTCAGAGAATTATGACGGGGAAAACATAACTTACTGAAACCGATGGCATGACGCACATGCCAGTTTTAAGCTTCTGCCCATTTTAGAGAGTACTTTTTTCCAGATAATTTTGGTTTTTCAACTGATGTGCACAGTCATTTACTGTGGATGGGGCTGAACATTTCACAGAATAAACAGCTTCCATACTTTGCATTCTGCTGTGGTTTTCTGGTGTGTCTTCTCACTGGGTGAAGCTGAAGCATGATGCTCTGAGGGATAACATTAGGAATGTGTTTATTCAGCCACAAATTATCACATAAACTGACCTTAATGTAGTTTCATCACACACCAATTCCATGGAAACCAGTCTACACAAAACCTGGAGAGGTTTTATCACATTTGTTGAGAAATATGACCAAATTTTTTAGAAGATAGTTGACCTTAAAACAGAGTAAGCTCTCACTGATAGTAATATAGCAGCTGAGTGATCTGACTGTCATATAAAATGGTGTTTGTTAGGTATTAAGCTTCACTAATGGGTAAAAACGTATTAAAATGTAACCTTAGCATGGGTTTAGAGAGCACTCTGCACTGTGGATTGCTTGAAACTTGGAAGGTTTATCCCAGCTATTCAAGTTTATGGGTCAAACATCAACCTCGGACTATGTGGGTAACAGCATCCTTTGGTAACATGGACCCCCTGTACTTATATCTCACAGTATCAATCATTTCCAATGTTACAACTTGGAAAAACTTGGCAGATCTGTAAGGAAAATATGGAAAAAATCAACTCAGCTTGGTCTGTACATGTAACTATAAAATGTCAATGAAATCTATTTAAATGATTGACCTCGGTTGATATTTTTTGGGCTATGTAATAGGAAATGGCCTAGATCTGGGTTAGCGCTCAGTAGGGTGTTTGGGATAGCATGGCTCTGAACACTGATGCCTGAGGATACTTGACTATGTGGTTTCTGATCGGTCCCCATGCAATAACAATTTCCAAAATTCGACCACAGGAGAGCTGCAGAGGGGAGCTGACACTGATGCTGCCAACAATGTGTGTTTTTATGATCTATCATAGATCGGAAAAAGCCAGCTTGCAGGCAGGCCTAAGAAGAAACAGACGGAATGAATACACTACTCTTTTCAGAAGCATGGCAACCTGTAGGTCAGCCCCTATTCAAGTGTTTATGGTCAGTCCAGCTTTTACAGATCATCTGGATTCCTTCATCTGGGAAAGTGAGACCTTTTAGAGGTCCTTTATTCTTTTCAAATAGTTCTTTAGCCTACTGTAACATAGTTGACTCAGAGGCAGGAAGATTTTAATAAAGTTTGTAGCAAACAAAGTGAAATCATAATCCAACACTCATTAACATTAAAGGTTATAAAGATGATTATCCACAATAAACAAGGCCAATCTAACAAGGTAATCTAAAGAACAGTCTAGAATGAACATTGCAATAATCAAAAAGACAGAAAGGCAGTCAGTGAATACAAATGCTCAGAATTTACCTTCAACCTTCAACTGAAGGTATGGCAAGACTTATGGCAAGGTATGAGGTGCTTAAAAAAAATCCAGGAAGTGACCAGGAAATGAATATGTGAGGTCACACTAAACTTCTGGTGATTCTGACCTCTTTTGTTGGGGAGAGGAAGTGTCCTAAGTTCTTCTTACACCTACAAATTACAAATGGATTCATACATAAGACATACGCTGTAGTGAAAATCACAAAATCATAATCAAATGGATCATATTTAAGAGCCTGTGTGTGGGGTTAACAGGACTTGAGTAAACTAGCAGGAATATATGAGGCAGGATTTAAGAAAAGAGCCCACTGCATGAGGTATGCATAAATGATTAGACTAAAGCATGCCTTTCTTTAAAAAAGTGTTCCTTAACTGCACAACTGCAAGCTGCTTGTATTTGTATGTCTGGTTAGTACGTAGCCTGAAGGACACAAACAAGACTGGAATTAAACGAACTGGGCAGTATTTAAACTGAAACAGTGATGAGTAAATGAGATGCAGGTGAGTGTGATTAGTAACCTGCGTGGGCTAGCTGAGAGGTGGGTGTGGCATTCGGCAGGGGATTCTGGGAGATGGAATTCCAATAGCTTTAAATATTAGGACACCTATAAGAGACATTATTATCTGAAACATTGTGGCTTAGTGGTTAGCACGTTCGCCTCACACCTCCAGGGTTGGGGGTTCGATTCCCATGCTGCGGGGTTTCCTCTGGATACTCTGGTTTCCTCCCCCAGTCCAAAGACATGCATGGTAGACTGATTAGCATGTCCAAAGTGTCCGTAGTGTATGACTGGGTGTGTGATCGCCCTGCGATGGGTTGTCACCCTGTCCAGGGGAACACCCTTGTTCCTGATGCTCCCTGGGATAGGCTCCAGGTTTCCCCGTGACCCTGAAAAGGATAAAGTGGTATAGAAGATGGATGGATAGACTTAGCACCTTTGAAGAAGGCTTAAAGTCTACCCACATATCAGCAATCAACTGGTGAAGATTGTTTTATATAATTACCTTATTAACGTGTTTTTCTTACAGGTAGTTCATAATGAGTCAGTATTGGGACAGAGTTGAGATGGAGATGGTATCTGCAGGGATGGTGTGAATGATCACAGTGATGGTAGAGCTTGAGGGCGAAATTTTACAAAGGTGTGACCATGTCATTGTTTTGCAAGTCTCAAGTCTTGACATTCAAGTCCCATGTCAAGTCCCAAGCCAATACAGATAAGTCCAATTCATTTACATTTACATTTACATTTATTCATTTAGCAGACGTTTTATCCAAAGCGACTTACAAATGAGAAAATACAAGCAAAAGTTACAAGTCCTTAACTTTAAGTTTTGAGTTACCTTTACCAAATGTAAGACCAGAGTAATAATAAATATAGTAAATTTAAACAAATCAGGCTTTTCAAAGTTGGTGTTCATCACTTTCTAGACAAACTTCTTGAACCACAGGATGAACATTGACCTTGGAAATGAAGATTGGTGCTGATTTGTTGAAAATGTATTCTTTGTTGGGAAAAAAGAACAGTTGTTTCACTGCACACGCTCAAATATATAATTATTGATTTCTGGTTTTGAAAATGTATCAAGACTCTGTGTAAAGGTTTTGAAAATGTATTCCATTTCGTAAAGCTCGAGTCCAAGTGAAGTCACAAGTCATTCATGTCAAAATCAAAGTGTTCTTTAATTATTCAAAATCGAGTCGAAAGTCAGCAAATTTCTGACTCTAGTTTAATTCAAGTCCAAGTGACTCGAGTCCACAACACTGGAATTTCATCCCCCTTGCTGGTATATATCCCAGACTTATAGTAACAAAAGTTTCCATTCCAGTTGGATCCTTGCCCTAGTGTGTGATATATCATAGGCTTTGCATTGAAAGCTTACAGTCTCAAACTCCCTAATGAAGTTGACAAATGAATTTCTTTCTGCTTGGTCCACTCATATTTTTCAGTATTAGGCTAGTCTCTGAGGGTCTGGTCTGGCAGAGGACTCCAGATTCTGTCCTTCTCATCAGCATCTCGCTGGAGGTAAATCTGAGGCAATGCGTTTAATTGTTTGCAGTTGCTGGTCAGCATTTTGAGCCTCTGTGGACATGCGAGGTACGTTCTGCTCCTGCACTGGATGGAGATTGATTTCTAGCTACTCCTCTTTAAGGGGTTCCCGGACCTCTGAATGTTGGAAGGTAACAAAAAAGAGGGTCATTATTTAAAAAATTAGACACATGTCCTCAATGTCTCTCACATCTCTCTCCTTAAATATCTAAATCCACTATTCTGTGGAAACACTGACAGATGCAACCCAGCTCTTCACCCTTGGTCATTTTCCTCCATTTGCTGAGAAAAAAAGAGGTTCATTTTAATTGTATGTTCCGCTCTAATTTATCATTTTTTCTGATTTTTTTATACTTCGCAAGCGGACAGTGGGAGATTTTTTAACCTTGAGGTATGTCTCTAACTTCTGTTGTGTAACTTGCCTGATGTTGTGTTATGACAGTTACCAGAGTACCACCACCACCACATTAGCCCTTTCTTCCACTCCATCCAAGCAACTCTTATAACCCTCCTATTTACTTCAGTCGTTAATGGAGGAGCATGGGGTTTAAAGCACAGAATTTAAGGCCTCCCAAAACTCCCACCCCCGTAAGCATTCCAGGAGGTGGACTGGCTACTTCAAATTTCCCATATTTGTGAATGTATGTGCATGTGGTCTTGCGATGGACTAGTGTCCAGGATACAGCATTTAGTGAAGATGAATGATGTACTGTGTAAAATCTTGTTAATGAATTAAGTACGAGAGGCCATATTACCAGAGCAACAAATGCTATGTTCCTTCTGGAAATGCCATGGAAAAATCATTACATACAACTAAATGGAACATCCATTGAGCAGGACAAATGGAGGAAAAACTAATTTCAGGGCCATTAAACCATTTTAGAAAGTGAAATTGGTCACTACAACTGAACTTTATGGAATGAAAGACAAGCCTATTGTTCAGCTTATAGCTGAAAATACAAGCATTCCAACAGTGCTGATTTCTACCTTCAAAATAATAAAAACAGGTTTCTGAATAGATGAACCAAGATATCGTGCATTGTGAACAGATTGCCTTGTAAAAGAGCCAGTATTGGGTACAGATGGAACAAATCAGATTTAAACATTCCTTCCACTCAGCACGGAAATAAAAGTGTTCTTACTCTATGATTGTTTAGAGTGCATAACTTAAGGTCACGTCTGAAATTAAATTTGCTCTTGATATAATTCCAATGTTTTTGTGTGTTTTTCCAGGACGGTTTTAATTAGACTAAACTGCTCATTTGACATTTTGTAGACGGTCTTAATTATTTAACCCCTTTGTAAAACATGCCTGAACAGACCAGTTCACCGAAATTCAATCTCTCATGCTTCAGAAATATAGTTGAAAAGGTAGTATTTAAACAACGGCATGTTAATGAAGATTTCAGTTAGTTTACTTCATATACATCAGAGCACTAAAACTTTTAAGCAGATAATTTAGAATTTAGTACTGGGAGTTATACTATATCTGTACTAGGGATGTAACCAAATACAAATCATTATTTAGAATGGACAGAATAAATGACTCATAAACAAATACAGATACAAATAAGAGACACACTGCTAGAGACCACGTCTGGTGGTCCTTAGTAACCGCCTGGTCCAGATCATGGTGGTTTCAATTAGGCTACTTGTTTATATTTTGGGAAATAGAACCAACTAAATTCGTCAGAAAATATTGTGGGCAGGTAAAAAACAAAAATAATAACTGCACAAGTGGGATTAAAACAATCACATATACACTCTAGTTGAGACCAATTATGAACTCAAGTGATGTAGCTGAGGTTGAGAAATTGTCATAGCCAGAATTCACACATCAAAAAAAAGGAGTGTTTTTGGATACAGATAAAGATACAATACAGATACAAATATTTGGAAAAGTACAACCCCAATTCCAAAAAAACATTGGGGTGCTGTGTAAAATGTAAATAAAAACAGAATGATTAGCAAATCTCATACACCCATATGTTATTCACAGAAGAACATAGAAAACATATCAAATGTTTAAACTGAGGAAATGTACCATTTTAAGGAAAAAATAAGGTAATTTTGAATTTGATCGCCGCAACCTGTCTCAAAAAAGTTGGGACGGGGCAACAAAAGGCTGTAAAAGTAAGTGCTCTAAAAAGAAACAGCTGGAGGAACATTTTGCAACTAATTAGGTTAACTGGCAACAGGTCAGTAACATGATTGGGTATAAAAAGAGTATCTTATCGTGGGCAGTGCAAGCTGCCCATTCCATAGCCACTAATGCACCTCCATACTATCAGAGATGCAGGCTTTTGAACTGAGCGCTGATAAAAAGCCGGATGGTCCCTCTTCTCTTTGGTCCTCTTTAGTTTAGAGGACATGACGCCCATGGTTTACAAAAAAGAATTTAAAATTTCGATTCGTCTGACCACAGAACGTTTTTTTACTTTGCCTCAGTCCATTTCAAATGCACTTTGGCCCAGAGAAGATGGCGGTATTTCTGGATCATGTTCACATATGGCTTCTTCTTTGCATGATAGAGCTTTAACTAGCATTTGTGGATGGACTGTTACAAAACACAGAAAGTATAAGTGTCTCAACGTTTTTTAAATCTATGTACGTGGATCATCCAGCATACAAGTCCCTGTGTGAGCTGTTTCTACAGAAATGATAACAAGTGCATTAATATGAACCTGTGATTTGCCTTGCAGCCAGCACTACTGTAACTGCTACTATTATTGAAAATGAATCAACACAGATTCAGAATGGAGTATTCCACAGTGCCGTGGTATAAATATACATTTACGCTTAGGTTTTCCAATGTTTAGAATATTCACAGAATATTATATGAATAATTTGTCCTATTTATTCACATATGTTGACGAAAAACAAACTGCCTGTCAGTTTGTCTCCTTGTCTGTATGATGCTGTAAATCCCCCATTTCACTTTCTCAAAATAGAAACAAACAACTGGCATTTCGGAGACGCTTGGGTGTGATAGAACAGCTTGATGAAAGCAAACTGAAAGATGACTTTTTAAGTGCCCTAAATGAAAGCTGCTGTCTTAACTTTAGTTGTTCTGAATGTTCAAGATGCAATTATCATCAAGGGTCCTGTAATTTGGTGTTGTGGAGTTCTTCTTCAAACACAAATACAATAAGGAGGTTGAACAATAATAATAACATTAGTTTGTGTAGACTACTTGTACTTAGAAATGCAAAAAAAAAAAAAAAAAGAATAAATATAATATAATATAACATAATATAATATATTAGTAGTTAGCATGTTCACCTCACACCTCCAGGGCTGGATGTTCGATTCCTGCCGTGGCCCTGTGTGTGCAGAGTTTGTATGTCCTCCTTGTGCTGCGGGGGGGTTTCCTCCGGGTACTCCAGTTTCCTCCCCCAGTCCAAAGACATGCAAGGTAGGCTGATTGGAATGTCCGTAGTGTATGAATAGGTGTGTGAATGTGTATCTGATTGTGCCCTGTGATGGATTGGCATCCTGTCCAGGGTGTACCCCGCCTTGTGCCCGATTCCCCCTAGGATAGTCTCCAGGTTCCCCGTGGTATAGAAGATGGATGGATAACATTATATAATATAATAAAAACCACAAATTGAATGATTAAAAGTGATTTTTTTCCTGATAATCCCTGTGCTTCGGGGGTTTCCTCTGGGTACCCTGGCTTCCTCCCTCAGTCCAAAGACATGCACTGTATTGGCATTCCAAATCATCTGAGGTGTCTAAATGTGTGTGTGATTGTGCCCTGTGATGGGTTGGCACCCTGTCCATGGTGCCCCCCGTCTTGTGCCCTGAGTTCCCTGGGATTGGCTCCGGGCTCTCTCATGACCCTGTGAAGAATAAACAGTGCAGAAAATGGATGGATGGATGGTCTGAGATGGCAAAGTGTAAACTTGGTAATATCTACATTATTAATAGTTAGTACCACAAAAATATCAAATATGGCCATGGGAAATGTACTGTGTTTGTGGAAATCTAAAGCTTCAAAAGTTTTAAAACTCTCATTACTTTACAGTCTAAAGTTGTCAGCATTTAAATTAAAATAAGCAGTTCAGAGAAAGTAAATGTATAGTTTTGGTAGCAGTGAGCGGATTGTACAGGTCTGATTACAGGGCAGTGAATATAAGCCTGATCTATAATGGGTGACTTATTGTGTGTATTTGCCACAGTAAGCAAGAAAGGCACTGGGATATACCAGGATATAAATGCACTCTGGCATCCAAGTGTGTGTGTGTATTAGAGACAGAGAGTGAGACAATGAGAGCGAGACGAATATAAGGCATAGAGAGGACGTGATGTGGCTTATGTGGAGCCGGATCAATTACTCAACTTTGCTATAGTTGTGCAACATGTACATAGAGGAGGATTGTGGGTCTGAATGGTCGTGAGTTGGACACCAACATGGGTTGTTATGCAATATGTAATTATTTGGCTGGTTTGGATTTTGGAGGTTGGATAAGGATGAGTTGGGAGTTCCACATCAGGGTTTATCAGCTATCTCAGGATTATGTAAACCACAGATTTATGAAGGCAATTTGCCTTCAGCAGGGGTCGACAACAGGCAGTTCCACCAAAGTAATTCAGCGAGTCGAACCAAGCACTGGAAAATATTGGAGCAGAATTGATCAATGTATGATAACAGGCTGTAGTTCAATGACTCCAGTTCTTTTTTTAGACATAACCCATCTCTGTTTCTCTAGCAGATCATCTGTTGTGACTTTTTGCATCTGATAGTTTGTTTCTCCATTGTTCAAGAACAAAGGAAAAGTCTATATTTTTATAGTTTAGTCTGTATGTTTTACCCAGGAGGGTGCATGTATGGTGTACCTTTCATTAGCTTTTAGACTATCAGTAGGACCAATTATGTCTTAAAAACTGTTTTTAAAGGTATACTCTTTCCATGTTTCCAGAGGGATACATAGGGATACATACCCAACCAACCTAAACTTTATTACCTTTACTTCTGAGGCTGTATGCATACTCTAACTGTACAGTATATTGAACTACTAATATTCAGTGTTATCAGATTTTAGGGGTTACATAATTGATGCCACGTTTGATAAAACAAAGAAGGTAATACGTTTTTTTGAGGTAACTAATAGAATGATGAAGAGACAGTAAGCGTGAGAGAGAGCAAGTGCATGAGTGAAAGAGAATCAGAGTGAGATTCTCTTGAGAGTGAGAGTTCAAGACTATCTGCCTGCTGGCTGAATGTGCACCTCCTTTTCGTTTGGCCACAGTCTCCTCCTCTTTCCCCCAGATATAGTGAAGGTTTTCAGCAGCAGTGGAGTCAATCAGGCCTGGAGCTTTAAGGAGAACACACTGACAGATATTCTGCCCTCATACACACACACACACACACACACACACACACACACACACATATGCACACACACTCACAAGCATGGAGTACTACTGCACTCTGCTGCTTTGGACTCTGTGCCTATGGCCAGGTGAGTGTGTGTGTGTTTGTGTGTGTGTGTGTGTGTGTGTGTGTGTACAGTTATGTAGTTGTTTTGATTGTGAGATGCCCCTTTGATGGATTCTTTAAAAAGAAACAGAGCTGTTTGCTTTCTGTTGCTTGGCAACTACAGTAATGATTATGTGGGATTTTTTTTGAAAGTCGGAACTTTCTCAGACCAGCGTTAATACCAAAGTCGTGTGTGTGACCAATATAAACGTTCTCTCGGCAGAAACTTCCTGCTTTGACAGATGCTGAGCTTGCAATGGAACGTTTCAAATTCTTAGGCTCCCATATTTTTGAGCTGTTCTCAAGCAGTGTTTTGAAATGAAAGGTGATATTACCTGACTTCTAACAAAGTGCACTAATACATGACAGAATGTGGGAAAAAAAAAAAAAAAAAAGGTCTCCTGCCACAGCCTGGCTCAATTAGCAGTGAAATTACAATCACAGCAGCTTATAGAGAGAGCTCGAGAGTCTGGCAGCTGAGTGCTGTCCTAAGGCGGTTAGTGCACACAGGCTTATTTAAATGTACTCTTCTCTCATGTGGAGTGGAGTCCTGTTGGCGCTCATAAAAGCTAAGACATGGAACTAGACATAATTAGGACTACAGGTTATATAAATGATATAATGTAATGTGTTTCACTTGGATGTTAGCTCATTGTGGTTAGTTTAATTAGTGATATTGTAGTGAGATCCAGTTTTCTCACACAGTTTGTTTTGACATATTCCGAAAGGAATTGTATTTATTTCATATAAAATGATCAGTAATAATTGGAGCGATTGCTTTTTTTTTTTTTTTTTTTTTTTTGCATCTTTTTGACATTGCTGGGAAAGAGTTACACTATGACTTCTACTTGGCGCTGTTCTAAATCAAATTTGTGCTGAAACATTAGTTTATCTGGTGTGTAAATATTTGTGTTGCTGCAGAAATTGGATTGCTGGCTGGAAATCATGGCTTCTTGTCCAGTAGGAACTAATTTATCTACTGCTGAAACAGACAAAAGAGCTGGAAAGACTCATACCAACAGTCATGTATGATGCCTCTGACAGCTTTTGAAGTTGGATGATGTGTAATGTGCTGGATCTAATGCAAGTCTGAATACATTTAATGTGCATGCATAAAAGAGAGAGAGAGAGAGAGAGAGCGAGAGAGAGAGAGAGAGAGAGAGAGAGAGAGAGATGTGTGTGGGAAAGCCTGCTCTGTGTTTGGTTTCCGTCAGCTGCTTGTTGTCCAGATGAAGGTCTAGATTGCTTACTGGCCAAGCAAGTTTTATGCAGCACAATCTCATCAGAGGTCCTGTCTTTCAGGTCGTGCCCTTCCTTAACACATCTGCTGTGTGAACAGCTGGACATAGTAATCTTAACAACAGCATGGTATAGGCAGTGTAGATTTTTTTTTAAATTCAGATAAAAAAATGTGTGGAGACAACATGGTGTCACACTTACAAATTTGTAGCAAGTCGCATGAATTAATGTGTGTGAAAGCTTACCATAGTTAAATTTACACTAGAAAAAGAAAAAAAAAATGTTCAGTTTAGAACATTAAACTGTTCTTTAGTTTGTCCCTTTGGGGAAAGAGAAAACTCCAAATACAACCCCTTTATGAAGCTAAGAACGTTTAGCTATCCAAAAAATACACTCTGAATGTAAGGTTAGGACTGAGGTTATAATTTCTTGTGACTTTATTTGTATAAACTCTAACAAGAAAAAAGAAACTCCAACCATACCCAGCTCATTCGTTCTAATTCAAAAAATATTATCAAGGACATTCTTGCTGTATCTAAATCTGTGTATACATATACTTTATATGGGTTTACATGGGTTTTTCCCCATGCAATGCTGTGAAAAAGTATCTGATTTCTGCTGTTTTTATGTATATCTCATACTAAATAGTTTTAGATCTTCAAACGAAATACGAAATAAAACAAAGGCAACTTGAGTACACACACAATACAGTTTTTAAATGATAATGTTATTTATTGAAGCAAAAAAGTTATCCAATACCAACTGGGCCTGTGTAAAAATTTAAAAAATAGTAGTTTTAGTAAAACTATTTGCCTCCATAGTTAGTAATTCCCAAAATCTATGAAACTACATTCATAATGGGGTTCAGCTGGACTAGACGCAACCAGGCCTGATTACTGCAAACCCTGTTCAATCAAATCAACACTTAAATACAACTTTTTCAACAGCATGAAGTTGCTTAAAAGGTCTTAGTAACACACTATGCCAAATCTGAAAGAAATTCTAGAAACTATGAAGAAGAAGGTGATAAACAAAGCTATTTCAAAGACTCTGGGACTCCAAAGATTCACTATCGCCAAATGGAAAAACTCGGCCCAGTAATGAACCTTCCGAAATTCATCCACGAGCACAGCAATGACTTATCCAGCAAGTCACAAAAGAGCCAAGGGCAACATCAAAGGACCTACAGGCCTCTCTTGCATCAATAAAGGTCACTGTTCATGACTCCACTATCAGAAAGACACTACAAAAAATGGCATCCATGGAAGAGTGGTGAGGTGAAAACCACTGCTAACCCAGAACAACATTAATGCTTGTCTGAATTTTGCCAAAACACACCGTGATGATTCTCAAACCTTTTGGGAGAATGTTCTGTGGACTGATGAGTCAAAAGTGGAACTGTTTGGAAGACAGGGGTCCCATTTTATCTGGCATAAACAAAACACAGAATTCCACAAAACGAACAACATACCTACGGTCAAGCATGGTGGTGGTAGTGTGATGGGGTGGGGATGCTTTGCTGCTTCAGGGCCTGGGCAACTTGCAATAATTATGGGAAATATGAATTCTCTCTACCAGAAAATCCTAAAGGAGAATGTCCAGTCTTCAGTCCATATGTTGAAACTCAAACACAACTGGATTATGCAGCAAGACAATGATCCAAAGCATATGTGTAGGTCCACTTCTGAATGGTTTAAAAAAAACTGAGATATATACAAAACCAGAAGAAATCACAAATTCTTTTTCACAGCACTGTAATTATGTGTTTTTCCCCCCAATTCATACGTTTGACTTTTACTTACTCCATTCCAAAAGAAAAATCTCTTTCTACTCACATTTCCTACACTACAATTTGTATATTTCTCCACAAGTCATAAGCTGACTTTTTTTTTTTTTTTTTTTTACAGATGTTTCAAGAAGAATGAGACAAGGATATGTCACTACAAACACTGTGTTTATCAAAGCAGTTTTATACTATCACAAACTAGATATTAACATTCAGCTAGTTTGTGCCATCAGACTTACTTAACATCAAGCTAGCTAACATTTGAAAATATTAGGAATGATTAGTTAGCCTTAGCTAATTTGCTCACATTTTTTGGTTCCTTAGTGAAAGGGGCATTTATTTCCATTCAGTAAGTCAAATCAGTGCAAGGTTTGAGGCAGATGTTTTATTCTTTTGTGAATTTTTGTTGTAGATGTACTTAAATACTTTAAGTTATTTGAACTTTTACTTTTTTTTTTTAGTTCAAGTGAAGAACTTGAAGATGTACCACCTCTACGTATAGGTATAATTTTCCTTGGGACATGCATTGTCCAGTTTTCCTTTCTGGCTCTTTTATATTCAGTGCACTTTCAGATTGCAAGCATTATTTTACTATGGATATCACCCAATGGAGCAGTTTGTGTACTTTCACTCATGAGTAATTGTGGTTATTTTGTGTGGCTCAGAAGACCTAGAGCATTCTGGACAGCACCCAAATGTTCCAGCGGCCCATTTTCTTTGCAAGAGCTCACACTTTGTTTCATGCCACTGACCCTGTCCCCTGCAAAGCGTCTCTCCATCAGCACTGTGATTAGTTTTCCAGACTGCAGAACACACAGTAGGAAAGTTGGCATGGATCGATAGATATTTGTTTTTGCCATTCTCTTTGTGTTAAAACTTCCAAGAAAAATCACATACATATTAGTGGACAGTGAAGCGCAAGAATATTTCAGTGGTCAGAAGGATGAAATTCAGGCATGTGCAGTTCTTTAGAAGCAAATCTGCTGGCTCATAATCTTAGCCGATGGGTCGCATCGGGCCTCATTAGCATCAGAGCAGCTCCACATGTAAATATTTGTGAAGGAAAAGAGGGATGAGTGAGAGACAAGCAGATGTGTGGAGGTGCTCTGTTCATCACAGATGGTGATCACATATAGCTGGGAGCTTTGGGGTTTTTTTTTTTTTTTTTAACCTTAAACGTGTTTATGATGGAGAGCTGTTCTGAGTTTTCATCTAAGATTTCTGGTTCAAGTCAGATCAAGTCTATCATAGTTTTATTTTTGAGATGATGCAAGACTTTGGGAAATCTGTTTCAGATTTGAGAACCACCATGTCTTGAGTTGATTGAGTTTTAAAGTGGCTCATGTCTCAGGGGAATGCAATGTCAGTAGGGTTCATTCAATTGTTCCAGTTAGAGTTTTCTTGACTTGAGGGTTGTCTGTTGACCCGATTCTGTTGACTTTTGGTCTTTTAGAGACGGGGGATTCCACAAAGCATCTCAAGTAAGGATGCTAATGTAGGATCAGATTTGTCATTGTTAATTGGGATCATTGGTAATTATATGGGGTCAGGGAATAGTCAGTGGTTTCTCCTCTTAATTCTTTGAATCTCTGCTTGGGACCCTCACTGCTGTTGATCTGCGAGTGGATGTGTGTCAGCGTGGCTGTGGTGAAGCTCCTGCAGCTTGCTTCTGGGCCAAAGGCAACGCAGTCTCATTCTGGACACACAGGGAAAGGAGCCACATTACTGAGGTTTATTTATCTGGGCAGAAGCATCTGTACACAAAAAAGACAAGGCAAATACCGCTTCGTGAGACGCTGATATTAGTGGGAGTATTAAATCGCTGTGCCACGTTAGGGTTTCAAATAAAAAACTGCAGCTTCTCCACACTCTTCTGCCCCCCCCCCCCCATCCTGATTCTTTTTAATGCAAGAGTGAAATTGAACAAAAAAACACTTTTGATGGTAGTCTGAATAGTTTGAAAGTCTCACCAGTAAATTACTAAAGTTTTGTGTGTGTGTGTGTGTGAATGCTTAAGAAATCAAGCAGAAATGATTGGAAAACTTGGAATGGGAATTTGAATCAATCAGTGAAGAAAATATCTGCATTCAGTATCATGATATGCTTATTAGACTTTTCCTTTCTTGCATCTCTTCTTATTTAATGCACTCACTGTTTTTTCACACACATGTGAGCTATAAACTGCTTCTAGTTTTTATAGCTATGCAAGACGTCGTCTGGAGAATATTCCATGGGAAAAAAATACATCAAAGACATGACTTGAACAATGTAGAGAATGTGTCAATATTTAAACTGGGTGTCATGCTGAAAGAAATTATTGGTTTGATCTTGTCAAATAGGGTGGGGGGGGGGGGGTCAGATTGTATAACCTGTCTGACTGTCATAACAGTTGCTTAGGCTCCTTATAGGGATATGGATGAGGTGGTGAGCATGGGTCATTTCATCTGTTGCTTGCATGTGCACATGTGTCATGTTTCTGACTGGTTCATGTCATCATTCTACCAAATGTTATTGTCATTAAATATTTTTTAAATGATTTGAACATTTTCTTATGCTACTCCAACTGTCTGATTTAAGTCCAGTCAATGTGAGGTCAGAGATTTTGTAGATGTATTAGTGTCTCCCATGAGTAAAGATTACCCACAATGCCATTCGACTACCTGCTGGTAGTAGCACCATTGGAAATTAGCCCTTGCTTCATCTCTACCTATAGAGAGCAGTGCAGCAGCACTTTAGTGTTTTAGTCTGTCCAGCTCTTTCACTCCCTCATCCCTCATACTTTTCACAAATGCTAATATTGCTGTTAACACCATTCAATTCAATTCAGTTTTATTTGTATAGCGCTTATAACAATGGACATTGTCATAAAGCAGCTTTACAGAAATATATAAATGTCAGATCCCAATCATAAATTGATGAATTTATCCCTGACCATCATGCTCATCATCTCATAGATTGCCAATTTGAGTCCATGATATTGAACATCACTGAAAAATTTTCAGAGCTAACAGCAAAAACCTGACCATTATCCCTTATGTCTCAGCTGTCCCTAGTGATGTCAGCTTGGCACACGCCTACTAGCTTCTCACTGAATTTACAAAAATTCCGCACAAACCAGCAAATTAGCACTCGAATTGCTAAGCACATCACAAATATTTCCATACAAGCATATTTGATATGTTTCAGGTTGGACTTTTCATTTAAATATTCCCAATTTCTATGTCAAGTTTCCAGGGAGCAGCAATTCAAACATTTCAGTAATGTTATGAATGAAGTTCAGATGTTGTTTTCACAGACATGTCAGACTGTTATCAGTCTTGGCTAAGAGAGAATGCAGGCAGAAGATGAATGCTAGAGGGAGGGGGGGAGAGAGAGAGAGAGAGAGAGAGAGAGAGAATCAGGACAGAGACAGGTGAGAGAGGAGATCCTTTGAGAATATCTTGTGTGTGTGTGTGTGTGTGTGTGTGTGTGTGTGTGTGTGTGTGTGTGTGTGTGTGTGTGAACAAAGGGTGAAATTCATCTTCTCTATGAAGGCCTTCATACCAGCTCACTGTGGGTGTTCATGCCATGACACATATTAGAGAAACACTACTGACATGCAGAAATATCTATCTTCCTCATAGATATAACTATTATCAGTGATTATTTTTGCAAGAAAAGCCCTTTTTGCTTCTTTGTTTCTCTCCTTTATACTTTATTTATGCTTTCAATGAAATGATTTTTAGTGTTGGCTGCAACAGTATAGAAAAGGATAACATTTATTTTCTCACTCTCTCTTCTTAAGTACATGATGCTTTTATGCATGGAACCAGAACCAAAAAAGCAATTAAAGAGAAACCAGCATTAGTTAGCATGCCTATCATCTTTCATGGTGGAAAACAGTGTGCAGTGACATCAGCCTTATCACCACAGTAGCATATCATTGATGTTACTGCAGCCAAACAAGAAAGCATTTCAGAGTGAGTGACAGTGAAACGTAGGAGGAAGACATAACAAAGAATGGTTTTAAAATGTCAGGCCAACGCTAAGAAGGCTTAACTTCTCCTGTCTGCCAAAAGGCCATTACTCCTCTTTGCTATAATTTCTTCAATTACTGACTTCTGTAAGTGGAAAAGTAAATCGCTTGCAAAGATTCAGACATCACGTTTCACAATGTTGTCATCAGCAAATGGCTTTAACCCCTTAAAGGCTCAGCTTAATTATTTAGTTATTTGTCTGTCTATAAATACTTTGGTATACAAAAGTGGCATACAAAAATATGTAGATACTGGTCGAGCGCTTCTGTTCACATCAAACACCAGAATGGAGAAAAAATGTGATCTCAGTGATCTCAGTAATTTTCACCATGGCATAGTTGTTGGTGCCAGATGGACTGTGTTGAGTATTTCAGAAACTGCCGATCTCCTGGGATTTTCATGCACAACCATCTCTAGGGTTTGCACAAAATAGCGCAAAAAAAAAAAAAAAAAAAGACATTGGCAGTTTTTGTGTTGGCAAAAACATCTTATTGATGAGAGAGGTCAAAAGAGACTGACTAGACTATGGTAACTCAAATAACCACCACAACTGTAGTGAATAGAAAGGCATCTCAGAATGAACAACATGGGAAACTTTGAGGTGCATAGGTTACAACAGCAGAAGACCAAATCAGGTTCCAATCCTGTCAGCAAAAATCAGGAATCTGAGGCTACATTGGGTACCAAAACTTCTCTCTTCACTTAACTGACAGTGCCATTTCAGTCTCTGGGATTGTCTGTTGGTTCTACTTTACCCTGATGGGGCAAATCATTCTCTTTATTGTACAATGGCATGTTGAATGAGTGGCAGACAGTCAGTTGAAGCTGAAAGAAAGCACAGACTCCTTCTTTGTATGCTAGGAATTAAGGCTGCTCTTCACAGAGATGCTTTAGAGGACCTCCATGAGAGTGTTTGCTGTTTTAGTGTGTCCCAGAGGTTAGATGCTCCTCACACTGGGGGGTGACTGTGCTCCAGTAGGAAGTCATACTGAGTGATAACAGATTCCTTACTGAGATAAGCATACATCCAGAAAACATTTGTGCTTATTTCCAAGCTGACTGTGTAAATATTACATTTACATTACATTTATGGCATTTGGCAGACACCCTTATCCAGAGCGACTTACATTTGTGTCATTTATACAACTGAGCAGTTGAGGGCTAAGGGCCTTGCTCAAGGGCCCAGCAGTGTCAGCTTGGCAGTGATGGGATTTTGAACTCACGACCTTCCGATCGGTAGTCCAATGTCTTAACCACTGAGCTACCACTGACCCTATACAAAATAGTTTGTTTTTACATGGTTACAAAATTTATTCATGTAGTACAAAAGAGGGCTACACCACAATTAAGATTCTTGCAATAATTGAATTTTGAGGTTTAGTTCAATTCACCAACCCATATTATCATACTCAGTCCCAAACTGGGGAAACTATATAGCTTGGCCGTAGATTTCTGTTTCAGTTTCTGGAAAAAAAAAAAAAATTCTGAAATTATCACCATTGCCAATGAATACAATAAATTTTAAAAATGTTTTGAATGGCTTGTGTTTGACCAATTTCTGCTTTCTTGCAGGACTCCATGACTGTTTCAACATAGACACAAAGAGCCATAGAGTCATAAAGGGCCCAAAGCAGGTGCAGTTCGGTTTCACCGTTCAGCAACATACAGCTGGTGGACAGAAATGGTAAGATGACATTCTTCATTTACTTTCTTTGTCATTTCTTTCCTTTGTATTTCCTTTCTATGTAACATTTTTGCCCATTTTGGTTTCGGGCTGAAGTGTGAAAGGTAATATCTACAATGCTGTGCATGGCACTAACAGAATATGGTCCAAGCAATATTTGTTTTTTTAGCTGGATTTCTCACTCCATTGTTTTCTTATGAGTGCATTTAAGGTCAATTTAAAAAGTATTATATAAACAACAAAACATTATTCATCTTGCCTACCATTGTTACTTGCCAAAATCCCCCAGAAAAACTCCTAATATCACGGTTTATGTGGTTAACCACTAGTAAGTATTGTTGTGAGTTGAATGAACAGGGCATTTGTCATCCCTCTATATGACATCATCAGTGAGGATACTGGCATCCTTACTGTATGTGCTGACCACAGAAACTGTGTCTCTTTGTGGTGATTATTGGATTACAACATTGCATCATGGTTACTTCTAAATGACCTTGGAGTATTTTAAACCGTTATGTATGTACGCATTCATCAAATAAAATATAGACATTTACCGTAGAATGCCGTGTAAAGACAGTTCCTTGATTGGCTTTCACAGCCTAGATCAGCTAGATCCTTGCTCCCTCTAAATCCCAAACATGAGTTTTAGCTTCAATTCACTAACTATTGTATAACCAAAACATATTTGATCAGTCTTCTGACTTTCTCCTCCAGTTGAACTTCTCTGTATTGGTTGTGGGGGTGGGAGGTTGTGGGAAGTTTTCTACCTCTGGAATAAATCTTGTCATCCCAATTACCACCCCAACATTTGACCTCAAATCTATGAGAGGTCTGTTATGGTCCATTACTTCTGAAGACTTAATTAACCATACGTGAATTCATGCCGATTAAATCAAAACACATTGTAAATAGTTCAAGTACATTCCATTGAGAATTAGAAACTACAGGGAAGCTCATTATGTGGCCATTCATTTTGCATCAAGGATCAAATCAGATAATCTGCAAATACAGCTATGTACCATACATAATTGGTGTTGCTAACCCTTTGTCTGCTTTTGCTGCCTATTTAGCAGTGCACATCTAAAAACATGGATGTGCCATTGCTTCACAAATGAGACTGGTTTTACTATACAGGGCTCAGAAATGTAATTGCTAAGTGAATAGACTAGTCAATTCAGACAGGGTAAAAGTATCTTTTTAATTTGCCTGGATTTACATGTCACAGCATGAATTTACTTTAGCATCCACAACCTACTGTACCTTAAGAGAGCGATGCAGCAGTGCTTTAGTTTGTTCATCTGTACATACTTCCCAAAGAAATCAGCTTCCAAATTTTCAGGCTAATACCACCATAAAAACAATCACACTCTTCATCTAATAGCTCATTATCTAGCGTCTCTGCGATAACACAGCTCAGCTTTTGAAACACTTTGAGTCCAGCTTTGCTGTCCCCAATACTTCTAAGTTGGATTTCTCATTAATGATGTTGAATGTCACTGGACAATGGTGAGTGAGAAAAGAAGCTCTTACTCTTTTTTTTTTCTTTCTCGGCGCTAGCAGTAAAATCTTACCATTATACCTTAGGGTTGAGAATGTTTTGTTTTTTTCTAGTATTAATTGCCATTGTAATTGCACTAGCAATGTCTGCTTGTGACATCAGAGCAGCAGACAACCACTAACCTCTCACAGACATAACAAAATAAAACCAACAAATTAGCACCAGAATCCCTAAGCAGACTGCAAATATTTAAATATAAACATATTAAATGTGTTTGAGGGTGGGGTTTTCCTTGAACTGACTCTGGAATGATCTCTCTCCAGACTTTGCTGATTTGTATTGGATTATAATCATGGAACTCATAATCACTTGAATAGGGCTTAAGGGATCGAAGGGCAAAATCGATTTTGTTATAATTATGTGATATTGAACAGATCAAAGTATTTAGGTATTACAAATCTGAACTTCAGTACTTCCTTCCATTAAGAGTAAACATACCACATACACAAACCCTGTAACCGGAGATAAGTAAACAATAATGATGTGAACTTATTTGCTGCCTTGAATAATCACAATGACATTCCTATTGCTCTCCAGACCATGCTGAAAATGCTTCTCCCTAGTTTACATTCTCCACATAGTTTAGTGTAAATGCTTAATGCCAGGGCTGTAGCTGGAACTAGAAAGTTTGTTGTAAATTTAGTTGAGCTGATATTTGGGGATATCAACAAAGATCTCGTCATTTGCAGCAACCAAATAGTCCAGCTCTCTCTCTCTCTCTCTCTTCCCATCAGTCAAAACACATCTGGAAATCATTTACTAACTAAAGGAAATTTTAGCACTGTATGTGTGTGTGTTTGTGTGTGTGTGTGTGTGTGCGTGTGTGTGTACCTGGTATGTCTGGCTTCTGTATGTGTCTGTATATATGTTTGTGTGTCTGAGGTGTGTATGGGGGGTGGGGGGTTCTATACGCTTACTGTTTGGCACACATTTGGCTGGTTTTTACAACAACTGCAGCTTTCTTTTAAAAACTAAAACCAAAAGATTGTTGTTGTTTTTTGTTACACAGGCTTCTCAACCATGCATTCATTCATGTGCACAAACAAATTTCTAACAATTTATTACTCTACAGCATTATACCCTTTGTTGCAAATCTTGGAGGCATTGTAAAGAAACCGCATTGCTGTATCCATTTACTGAAGGAGAAATGCAGGAAAAAAGAGAACAAGACAAAGAAAGAAATTTTTTTTTACCACAATACAGGGTTGTCAAAGGTAGTTAATGGAAGTTTAGAGTTCATGGAAGTTTGCACAGTAGGTTACTTCATGGGGAGTTGAAAAATTAATATAAAATTTTTTTGTGTGTGAGCATCAGGAAGCTTGAGTGTTTGCACTGGCACAGCTCTGGGCAATAGGGGATGGGAGGAACAGTAGCTAATTGTCAACATGGTGTAAGGCTACTTTTGATCGGTCTGAACACGGGAAATGCTTTAGGTGCTAAGAGACACTGCTGGCTGTGGATGAATGTAAAAGAGTGTGTGAGACATGCAGTCCACTCAGGAAATGTCTTGATAAGTACTTTTTCAAGTAACATGTCATGTCCTCAAGAAAGAGAAATCTAGGCTTTTTTTTGTTTTTCCTTCCTCCTACGCTGTTATATTAAATTGGATCCATTGAAAGCAGCTGTAGAACATATTTAGCAGCTTGAATATGACTCATAATGCCAATATTAGATAATGCCAAAGTGAGACTGAGTGGGACTAGCTCCTCTTCCCTTGTCTTCCTACATGAGAAATAAAATAAAGATTTATGAATGTCAGCAGTCACTGCACACATATTTGGTCTTTTTTTCTTTCTTTCTTTCTTTCTTTCTCTGGGTCCTTTGCATTGCTGTTTGGTGAATTTGCATTGGTGAGCTTCAGAGGCACAGTGCGGGTCTGAGAAAGTTGACTGTGGTCTCAGAATTACATGGACCACAGAGGTGTCCATTTCCATCACCCCGTATGTTTTGACAAGACATTAAAACATACGGTACATTTAGGGTCAGTTCCAAAACCCCCACAAAATACTACAGTTCTAAGTAAGAGATGTAGTCTACACGAGATGAATTTGTGCATCCTCAGCAAGGACAATTTAATCTTCAACATGTAAATGCAATAAACAGGTATGAAATAGTGAAAAGTCAAACAAAAATCCTACAGCTGCCATTAAATATGGCCATAGATCAGATATAATTTCTACATAGCCAATAAAAGATATTGTACTTTAAATACAGGGCTCTAGCATTGTTTTTGCCCAAAAGAAACTAATTGTGCCAAAGTGGTTTCAACTTTTATGGGCATATAAAATCATGTGAGTGTATGACCAATGTATGAGTTTACCATTTCCTTAACTTTTTTTTCTTTTTTTTTTTTTGAGAAATCATCTCAACGATTTCATCAAATTAACCTTAGTCAGTGAGATCGATTGCACAGCAGAAATTTTCTAGAACTTGGTGCTAGATCTGAGAAGATGGCACCAATGCTTTAGATGATCATCACACTGTAATGTTCTTGTTCAAAATGGTGAAAAAGACCTCCTGGTGGCTCCTGGCATGGCTATAATTTGACAATATTTCATATGATATATTAGAAAACGTTATTTTTGAAGTTCTATTAATAAAAGTGGTGCAGATGGGTGTTATATTGGTTGGGAATGCACAACAGAGCAGCTCTGGAACCTTTGATTTATGTGAACAGTACGTATTGTGATGGACATTTGAATAATTTCTAATAGAAACTAGGTTAAATCCATTTAACTCTATGATCTATTCAGTTATGCTGGCAGACAGCCAATAGATAACTACATGCTAGATGCACTAAAACCTCAGATTCACTGCTGCATCATACTGCAATATTTTAACTAGATACATACATTTGTTAATACTGTGCTGACCATTAAATAGACCACATCATTTTACAATTATTTCACTGTTTGTTACTGTTATATCCATGCTATAACATTATCCAAACTAATTCTGCCTTATAGCTAGCTAGCATCTTTGCATAGCTATAACTGTAGCTTACCTAACATGTAAAGTAAGTCTTATTAAATATACAGATCTTTATTAATTTGTAAATAGGCAATTTGTATAATTATGAAAGGTACCATTTTGCCAACAGGTACTCAAAGGCACACTAGCAAACTAGCTAGTCAGTACCTTTCACATGCTAAACAGAACCTCAAATCAACAGAATTAAGAGTTGTCTGAATGGCCAGAAGTGTCTGCTACCTGACTATTGGGGAAACAAAAGATAAGATAAAAAAGATTCCATGTTCATTTTGTTAATATATAACCTTTAGTGTATCCTGTATCTTTGCCAGAATTATAATGTCCAAACTGGGTGCAACTTAAATCAACATGATTTGAAATACTTGAAGAGATCTGGATCCTGGATCACACATGTCAACTTAACTCCACATTTAATGTCAAGAAGAAGTGTTTCCTTACATCCATCTCAAGCCACTCACTTCCACTTCCAGTGTAACCTGACCAATTCCTCTAGGTTTTGTGATGTTTAAAGCACACACTGCTCCACACAGCTAGCTTTGTGCAGTTCTCAGGATCCAATGCGGATGCCTTAGGGCACAGAATATTTTTCTGGGAGGATGAATGTGTTGTTTATTCCAGGAATCCAGTTGTCTGGGGAAGCATTGGGTTGTTTGGGATCTTTGAAGTGGGAAGTGCTCTGTAGGAGGGATCCTCATGGCTGTACATTCAGTCCATGCATCTTTATTCCTGCTGACATGCAGAGAGTATCGGGTAATAGTTTATATCAAGGCTACCTTTACTGACATTATTTAATGCATTTGTTAACATGAACAAACCATGTACTTGACCAATAATACAGCATAATCCACACTAACAAGGTGACTAACAGCTGTATTAATAGATTTTTTTTAATAATAAACCAAAATAAGCAAAATGATAACCACTATTTCATACCACCAATAAGTAAAATGAAGCTCATAAAGGAGGTAGGCAGTGTGTCTTTTAGTGGGATTGAAGTGAAATCTTTAAATGTGAATTCTCCCTTTCAGTTTTGGGGATAACGTCTGACTGAGATATGTATGTGAGAAACATATGTATTGGAACTCATAGTCTTAAAGTAAATTCAAAGAAATAACACTTAATATTTGGTTGCAAATCTGACCCACTGACATCACCAAACTGTTACATTCTTCATTTTTTATGTTTTCCAGGTTTGTACTGCAGCTTCTTTCAGTTGTTGTTTGTTTTGGCTGGTGTCTCCTCTTCAAGAGGTGAAATGCATGCTCAAGATGTTTCTGTAGACATCTGAATTTATTCAGCTGCTACCATCATAAGTTATATCATCAATAAAGATTAGTGAGCCGGTTCCAGAAGAACCCATGCAAGTCCAAACCATGACACTACCTCCACCATGCTTGACCGATGAGCTTATATGTATGAACAGATCCTGCCTTTATCAACACTTTGGCCTTTCCATCACTTTGGTAGAGGTTAATCTTGGTTCCATAAATTCCGTGGCTCATCTCTGTATTTCTCTGCAAATTCCAATCTAGCTTTCTGACTCTTAATGCTGATGAGTGGTTTGCATCTTATGGTATGGCCTCTATATTTCTGCTCTAAGGCTTCTTTGAATGGTAGATTGTGATACCTTCACCCCTGTGGAGGTTGTTGGTGCTGTTGGGTTTTTCCTTCACAGTTTTCACAATGTGTCTGTCATCAATTGCTGTTGCTTTCCTTGACTGATCTGTTTGATGCCTGGTTGCTAATACACTAGTTGTTTCAGTCTTTTTCAGGACATTCCAGTTGTTGTATTGGCTATGCCCAATGCTTGTGCAATGGTTCTGATCGATTTTCCATCTTGTCTATTGAATATTTTATTTTTATATATAATATTTTTTATTGGCGCCTTTAATTGCTTTTGTAAGTACGACTTACATCAAAAACTTTCAATTCATACACAGTCTAAAGGCTGCTGCAGTATTTCTGCTGTCAGTCTGTTTGGATAGGAACAGAATCTGAGTTCAGAGAGAAAGAAAAGGAGGGAATTACTCAATAAAGGACCTGTGAGTGAGCAGCAGATCTGGAGTGGAAACACAGCTGAATTTGGTTAGAGCTTAGTAAAGCGGCACTTGAGAATTTTTTTTCTGATCTGAACTTCTGATATGTACATATTTCATTTTCTGTTCTTCTGCATGGACCATTGAAATACAGTGTCTTTAGTGGTGATATCTGTCCCTTGTTGAACAAAGTTTAAATGCCTTCTGCACACGCAATTTACGTTTGTCTTAGTCTAGATATGAGTAGAAGTTTAAAATTAGGCTTCTGGCAATGACCATTTAATTTATGGGCTTACAGTAGTGTGATTAACTAGAAATTTCTTTCTAGATTTGTAATGCCTTTGAAGCATTGGTGAGTAGATGGCACAAGAAATACGAAAATCCCTCAGGGAATGGGCATTTATCCTGCCACCTCTATCGCTAGTTTCTTTTATTTCTGACAATGTGGTGATGCGTTTCAGTGTAGCATTCATGCTGGGTGACCTTTTTTGGGCTTTAATGAGGATTTGAAGCAGCAGGAAGACCAAAGAGCTCTATCTTTGGGCTTGAATAGACTGAATATAGCTGTTATCCAGCCACAGTCCACGTACTTGATGGGGTGGTTTGGCAGGCCAAATCAATAAATCCAGTTTAAAATGGTCCAACCAACACCCACAAAGAGTGTTACACAGAAGTGGCTTTGCCCTTGTGAGAATTATCATGTCTATGAGATGAAAAATAATCACACAACAGATGTTTAACAAATGTTACTGGATTTGAAAGACAAGTTGATAGTCTTTATATTATCTACTAATCATCAACAATTATAAACTTGTTGAGAAGTTGTTAATGGTCTGGTTCATGACAGTCACCTGACAAGTTATTATCTGTAGATGGCTTGTTGATGGATGTTGTAGACTATCCAAAAATTGTCTATTTACATTTCATTCATTAAAATACATTGCATTGGCAATTTATTAAGGTGGAAAATCACATATAATGCATTTTTCCACTGCACAAAATACCAGAACATTTAGCCCATGGTCTGAGGAACTGTGCTTTTATTTTGGCTATGAGTCCAGTACCAAATATTCTAGTTAATAGCTTTAAGTACCTGCTCAATAGTGGAACAAACAGGAATCTGGAATGGAGGCTAGCAGCGGTGTTTGTTGATGATTGGTTATACATATAGAGTCACACATTGTTGTACACAATGTTGACAAACACTGGGGGAAAATTGTGTGGTTTGTTTTTTTCCCTCTGTATCTTCTATTCAATCAAGATACATTTTCAAATCAAGATTTTCCTATTTTATTCCTGCACAACAAACAGGGATTGTTTCATATAAAACATGCAATTCAATCTTCAATTCTCTGCCTTCTCTCATTTTCCATTTCCTTTACCAAGAATAATGGGAATTAGGAAAAAAACAAAAATAAATTCTGTCCCCTGTGGTGTCAAATTTGGTTGAAATTTTGACACAGTGCAGATTTTTTAAAACTAGTCTGTATAGTTTTACGATTTCTTTTTTCTGTAAATTGATTGCTGTCAACGGTGGGCATGGTGGCCAGGGTTGAGGGTTTGAATCCCGCGTCCGCCCTGTTGTGTGTGGAGTTTGCATGTTCTCCCCATGCTTCAAGGGTTTTCTCCAGGTACTCCAGTTTCTACCCTCAGTCCATAGGCATGCGTTGTAGGCTGGTTGGCATTTCCAAATTGACCGTGGTGTGTGAGTGTGTGCACCCCATCCAGGTTGTCCCCTGCCTCATACCCGGAGTCCCCTGGGATAGGCCCCAGGCTCCCCACGACCCTGTGTAGGATAAGTGGTACAGAAAATGGATGGATGAACTGGTTAGCTCAGTAAAGGAGTTATGTTAAATCAAGTACTTTTTCAGTGTTTATAGTAACAGTGATATCACTGTACACTGAAATGATGATGCAGTAACTTTTAGTGTTGTCAATTTCAGAATTTTAGCAGGCAGAAAATAAAGTAGAACTGATTTCCTTTGTTCTGTTGGGACCAGTTCATGTTTCTGAGGCATGGAAAAATGTCCATAATGCCTTATAATAGTTCATTTTTTACTCACTCAGAATTAGACCACAGTTTTGGAAATTGTGGTGTGTGTGCATGTGTGTGTGTGTGTGTGTGCGTGTAAATACATGAAAGTGTTGAAACAGCTTGTCACTTTCAACCCTTTCCCTTTTGATACCTGAGATGTTTGGCTTCATATCCCTCTATGTGCTAATGGGAATAACACTCATGGTGCATTAATCCGTTTTGCCTCATGGCATTTTTCTCCAAACCACGACTTTGTTGTATGTATGTTCTGTGGGAGAACATGTATTAGCTTCTTGTTACTTATACTGGGAAGGTGCGCTCTTACCCTCTTGGTAGTAGCGGTGCATGAAGGATACTTGACCCTAATGAGTCACACACTAAACGGTTTAACAGCTCGCCATGTCTCTGGCCTGAAAGCTGAAAAAGAGCCATAAATCAATGCAAAATAGCGACCTTCTCTCTCAGTAACACAGCTCTCAGGTATCTGTATCCTGAGCTGAACTTTCTTGGGTAAAATAAAGTGCCAGAGACAGCAAAAATATCAGTAATAATCACAATATCCATGGCCATCAAACTATTAGCACCATCTGAATCCATTCAGTTAAGATTGTTACCAGATTCATAATGATTGTTTAAGAAGTTCAATCTCAGTCTACTTTTTGCAGAAAAGGAGGATACATACAGTATAGTGTGCGAAGCTATTCTACAAGGCGTAAGGGCGCAAAATGTGACCTCTGGCCTGCAGCGTAGCACCGACATCTGGATCTGTAATAAAGAAGTATCGCCTGGCAGTCCACTGAGCTACTGTCATCTGCACTACTGAAGAGACAAGTGTCCTCCTACTGTCTTACATATGAAGTCCCTTAACATCATCAAACAGTTCATGTGCATGACATGTTTAAACATGTTTGGAGCCCGCTGAAAGGCCAAACCATTTGTCATCATCATGGATAATGTATACTTAAGTGGCACAGGGCTTTGTGGTGGATAAGAACCTCTTAGCACTAGACCTCAAGTTTTATTAAGTGTATGCCCCAAATACACTGAAACAATTTGAATCAATTTATATGAGCGAGTAAGAAAGCTTTAAAAGATTAGACCACTTTGAACAGTCGAAGAATGCTTATTGCCATGTTAAATGGACAAAAGCTGTTCCTTTTATGAAAATCTAACATTTGATGGCAGGAATTTTCCTTGCAAATAAAATACAGGCAAAGGTCATAAAATCTTCAGGCTTTTCCAGAAGAAAGGAACTTATTGTTCTCTATCTGGCCTACAGAACCATTACAGCTAATACTACTTTACTACTGTCTCATTTGTTTTTCTTTTGGGTTTAGAGACTCTCTAAAGGTGCAAGGTCACTCTTCAGGGTTGTGAAAATACATCACAGAAGAGAACACCACTCTCAGACTTAACGTTTGGTACTCCCAATGTTCTTAGTGCTTTATAAAGTCATTTGCTGACATTTATAGGTCCACAGTGACCTTAACATGTCATGTAATGTTGAGCTCAAGAGGATTTTCTTCCCCCTTTGAGCCCCAAAATATTTGGCATCTGCTATATAAAATGAATAAAGTGTGAGTGCTCCTGGTAGAGCCGTACGCTCTGAAAGGTGAAATGATTCCTCTATGAGTTTTTGATCTAACACAAGGCTTGCTGTGTGCCCGTCACAGAAGAGTCTTTCTACCACACTGTTTGAATGTCATGTGTGTAGGGATAGGTGGATGTCTGCTGATGTGTGGGTCTATCTTTTCTCACTACAGAAGATTCTTATTTTGTAACATTTGCAATACGTTGTTAATGGGGAATAATATGTTTATGTGTCATGTCACTTTGGATCACAGTACACCGAAGTAAAGCCTTACATATCAAAGAGTCCTTCAAGGACATTTTCATAAAAAAAGCACACTAAACCTGAACTCAATCTGCAATCTACATCACACTGCTAAGCTGCTTTTTGCTGGGATGAATATTGATATTTTAGTCATGGTATTGGATTGTTTTTTGTTGTTTTTTCTCTACAGCTCTACCAAAAGACTACTGACATTTGCTGAGCAAATAGCAAGCAGCCTAGTGATAGCTAAATTATATCTTTGGGCTCTTTTTGTTGCGTTCCAAGAGCTAAACTTAACAGTACAATCCAATCCAATATCCAATTTTTAGATTATAGTGTGAAGTGCAAATATTTTTTTTAGGACAAAATTAAGAAGGCAAGTAAGGAATAATATCTAGCATTGTATATTGTGGGCAGGATGATGATACAGCATATAGCATTGCAGCTTCACAGCTCCAGGTTTCCTGGTTTGTTCCTGAAACCAGGTTACTGACTCTGGCAGAGTTTGATGCATTCTTTCTGAGTCTGCATGGGTTTTCATGGGGTTTTTTGGTTTTCTCCCACCTTCCAAAAACATGTTGAAGGTGGATTGGCTAAGAACAATTGCCCCTAGATGTGAATGTGTGTGTGGATTGGCATTTCAACCAGTGTGTATTCCTGCTTCCCACCCAGTATTCTCATGATAGACTCTGGATCCACCATAATACTACTACTACTACTACTACTACTACTACTAATAATAATAATAATAATAATAATAATAATAATAATAATAATAATACTTTTTTGGGGAGCACGGTGGCTTAGTGGTTAGCACTGTTGCTTCACACCTCTGGGGTTGGGGATTAGAATCCTGCCTCTGCCCTGTGTGCATGGAGTTTACGTGTTCTCTACATGATTCTCTGGGTACTCCCCCAATCCAAAGACATGTGTTGTAGGCTGATTGGCATTTCCAAATTGTCCAATGTGTGTGAGACTGTGCCCTACAATGGGTTGGCATCCTGTCCAGGGTTCTGTGGGATAGGCTCCTTGCTCCCCTGCGACCCTGAGTAGGATAAGCATTATGGAAAATGGATGGATGGATGGATGGACATATCTTCATATTGTGTGTATGTGGCCTAAACTTGAAGGTGTTTTTTTTTTTAACCCTACCACTATGCTCCCAAAAACACTTGAAAACAAATGTAGTTGGTTTTCTAAAAACATAATAATTACGTATTTCCAAAAACATAAACAAATTACTAGCCAAATGTATACCAACCATGAACCTGGCAGTTACTAAGGATTAATGAATAAATGCTGTATGTTCCTGTTCATGAACATGGTAATTTCTGTCCGCAAGCTTCATATCTGGCCACTTGCGCATGCATGAAATTAAAAAGCTCCCACTTGCATGACTTTTTTGTTGTGTCCCGCAGGATCCCAGTCCTGATGCACACCTAGTCACAACCAGCTGCAATGTAAACCTTTCTGGCAAACTTTGTAAAAAATAAAAAATAAAAAAAAATACATAAAACTAATAGTGCACATCCTGTTTGTATCTGTTAATTTTGAAGAATATATTCAAATTCAGTTATTACACATATTAAGTTATTCATTTAGGGAAATTCAAGAGGAAGAGTACTGTAGAACAATATACACCAGTATACCAAACAGTATACCATTACAGCTCTATTATGAACCACTTGTTTTCTTCAAAAAACAACTGTGTTTACATTTTTCAGGTTGTTGGTTGGCGCTCCGTTGGAAACGAATGGCCAGCACCAGACAGGTGATGTGTATAAATGTTCGTTAAGTAGAAGAACCCCAGGCCCCAGCTGCACAAAGCTCAATTTAGGTACTCTATCTCCACTACATATTCCAGTGGTTTATGCCTGTAGATTTATTTATGTAAATACACTTTATAGGCATCATAACTCTTTACTGTACCAGTGTTATTACTTCACAATATGTCTCTTAATAAGTGGATGAATCTTAGATCTGTGGTTTTGGGTAAAGTGTTACCAGGCAGCTTTTGGTGTGAAAAGCTATAGGGGGGTTCAATCACTGTGATTTATTCTTTCCTCTGTTTATATACATTTCCACATCTGTTCCTGCACGTGTCACACATCTGTATGGGATAGTATATGTGGACACTGTGTGTGTTTGTGTGGGTGTTGCATAGTTTACAGAACCTGCGTGCTGTGGATTTAGCTGACACTGGCTAGACAGACTATGAAAATGACATATGGTACATATCTAATGTAATCAGGCATTTAGGGTGGATAGCCTCCTAAAATTTTGCATGCCTTGTTTTAGAAATTTGTTTCATTTTGTTTTATTTCATGTTTTGTTTTCTTTAAGGGAAGATATCTTTGACGAATGTCTCTGAACGTAAAGAGAAAATGAGACTAGGGATGACGCTTACCTCCAACCCTAAAGACAACAGCTTTGTGGTGAGTTAAAGAGTGAAATGGTTTCTGAAGTTTCCTCCATCTTCATGTCACACATAATTGATAAGTTATTCAAGCCCAGGTAACTCTCACATGTTGATTTAAGATGGGTGGACCATGAATAACCCTAAAAATATAAAAGGATTACACTTATTAAGATATTTAAAGGAATGCTTCAGCTTTTTTCAACCTGGCTCTTATCCACTGCATCTGTAATGTGTCATTTCTCTCGACAAGTTCTCTGTACTGACAAAAAAGTATAGAGAACCCATTTCCTTGGGTCTCATTTATAATGAATGTACAGTATAAGGGCAGCTGTTTGTGCAGACTTTATAAAACAAAAACTCTTAAATCTGTATAATCTCTACATTCAGAGATGAAATTGCTCAATAATAAGAATATGAGATTAAGAATGACCAACATATTCAGTTTAGCTCTCATAATTAAACAAGCATGTGTCTGACTTTTCATTTGATCATACATGGATGTGACAAAACCTTGCATGAAAAAATTGATGAATGCATGAATATAATTAATGAAATAAATATAATAACTATGTTGGTAAGATGTTCTCTCATAGCTGCTTCACTTTAGTACCTTTATTAATAGAGAATTTGCATTATATATTTGTTTTATATAAGTTATATATAAGTTATATGTTATATATATAGTTATATAAGTTTTGTTACAGAAACTGCCCTTAGGCTTTTAGTATGGGTTATGAGTTGTAATTAAACAGTGTTCTATCAACATGGGAACACACACAAAAAATTATCTGTTGCAATTTCATATATGTTACTTTTGGGGTAGATTAATTTGAAGAATGCTGGCGTAACCCTTTAAATGAAGTATGAAATATAAATGCAAACAGTTCACTCTTCAGTTCCTCAGTTCAGTTCATCATAAATAAAATACTGGTTATATATGCTACAGCAGTGGTAAGTACCTATCTCCTGTTAGACAGCAAAATGTATAACTGAGCATAAAAATCTGCAGAGAAACTGAAGGAGCCTTTTGACTTTCAGGCATGTGGTCCTCTCTGGTCGTATGAATGTGGTAGCTCCTACTACAGCACAGGAATCTGCTCCAGGGTCAATGCCAGCTTTAAATTCTCACGCACCATCGCTCCAGCTTTCCAAAGTAAGCTCAGCACACCTGCACACCTCCTGCACCTTGATTTAACTAGGCACCTTTTTTGGGTGGGGACCTTTGTGTGGTATTTCTAGATTCCCCTTTGATCATGGTCAGCATTTGAGCATTACATTTTCGAGATGTGAGCAATCAAAAAGAATTAAGAATTCCATTCCTGAAACCTTTAAAACCTATGAAAGCTTGAATTCCATCACACACTTGATTGGGAGGAAACTGACAGCCTTGAAATCTTCTCCGCTTGCGATGTTTAGTTTCTAAACAAAACTTGAACATGAGTCACAACAGACTAATTAGCAAATAGTCTCTTGATTGCAAATGTTTTTGTTTGTTTCAGGGTGTGAGACTTACATGGATATAGTTATTGTTCTGGATGGATCTAATTCCATTTATCCATGGTATGAAGTGCAAGACTTCCTCATCAACATCCTGCAGAAATTTTACATCGGACCAGGGCAGATCCAGGTAGAGTTTGTATTCAAATATTATATAATGATAATGATAGTCTTCAACTAATTTTCAAATGCTCTCCACCTGAACCTACCCTTGACTTAGACAAAAAAAAAAAGGAGGTACTTATGTACTGTGTATTTCAAATAGTTATACATGAGATATGTTCTTAAGTGTGTGTGTGTGTGGTAGGTTGGTGTGGTACAGTATGGGGAAAAGGTGGTGACTGAGTTCCAGCTAAATGATTACCGCTCAGTGGAGGAAGTGGTGAAGGCGGCTCGACAAATACAACAGAGAGGCGGAGAGGAGACCAACACTGCATTAGGCATCAATGTGGCACGGTACTACGAACATCTACTCACACAAAAGCAACAGGGATTATACAAAATACCTACACGAAGCAAACACAGCAATACATCCTGTGAATCCTTTAATCCTAATGCATTATAAGTAAGGAACAAAACACATAGGGGCATGCTTTATAGGAAAATAACCCCCAACAGGGTCATGATGGTTTATTACCACCTTGTGATGGATTATGTCTTTTTTTATCTTATACCACAACAATTTGTTAACTAACTTTATTGTTTAATTTTTTTATTTTTTTTTACTAAAGAACAACACATCATATGTTGTATCAGTTTATAGTTGTGTTTAATGCAAAAAAAAAATGCTTTTCACATTATTGGGAAATTGCAAAGACCTTCATTTTTTAACACTTTTGCATGGTGGAAACCTGGAAGTGACAACTTTACCTGACTGTTACAAAGAACTAACACTGGAGACTCCTTCCAAAAATCCTAAATAAACTTCTCCTTATACAAAGCTTCACCATATCAATGCCTATACTTTTTAAATCTGTTTATCTGGTGTATCCACCATGAAGGGTTGTTAGTATAAAATCGACATAAAAGCAAGTGTATTATTAATAATAAAAAAAACTTGTGTAGCTAGAACTAATGTCCAAGCTGTGCATTCATAGAAAACTAATCAACACCTTCTAAACAATCATTCAGCAGCACTGTTCAGTAAACAACACGCCGAATATATCCATGTCTATGAATTGTTCCAGTCCTACTTCATAATATAAGGTTGCATAACATATTATCATATCGCTCCACGAATGTTTTAATGCATGATAACACAGACTGTTTTATATGACCTGCACCACAAGTTAAATATATATTTCAATATACAGTACACCTTTGGCTTTTATATTGTCCTCAGGTGTTTAAGATGTTTATAAAAGAACATAACACAAAATAAAGCATTATGCCTGGTCAGGGTTCAAGTGATGTGAGATTTTTATTTAGCTTTTTATTAAGACATTATCTACTATCTGTCTTACTTATGAATGGGCATAATAATCCTTTATATATAAGCTGACACTATCAATGCCTTATAAAATGTTATATACACAATACTTTGAGCATTTATACAGGCATGTATAAAATATTGTGCATGCTATATAATGCATTACATTTTTATATATTATACTTTTCGGGATTCTTAGGAGGTGTTACTTCCTACATTCACATACAAATGGTACTGAATATATGAAACTGCAGTACTTGTTTTGTAATTGCTAAATTTCTCATTTTGTAATTGCTAAACAGATAAAGGGATCAGATTGTTACTATCACACTTATTCCTAGATCTCAGGCCTTTAAACAGGGCGGAAGGAGAGGAGCCAAGAAGGTCATGATCGTCATAACAGACGGAGAATCACATGACAGCCCCAACCTGAAGCAGGTCATCGAGGACTGTGAGAAAGACGGCATTGTTCGATACGCCATTGCTGTGAGTCAGTCTTCTTTATGTTTCTCTCACATTCTATATCTTTCATTTCTCATTGTTATTTTGCTTGTATAAAAGTCTCTGCATGGTTCCAATCCAAATACTGAAGAAAAATGCTAGTGAAATTTAAAAAAAATTCAACATGTACATTTCATTGAACCACAAAATTGCCCCAGTTATATACAAATTGAAGCCCAGAGCAGCTTGGTCAGTGTTAGGCAATGTGAATAATTATCCTGACATAAAGCAGCTAGATTTCTCAATATCCTGTCTTAGTGCTGAGAAGGTACACTTGTAAAACATTGTTTAAAAATGATGTCTAGCACTCTAAAGGGCTCTTAAGTTTCCTCTTTGGGAATCTACAAGGAAAACCACAAGAGAAAGTTATAGTTTTTACTAAATGTCCCAAATACAACAATCCTTGTAAAGAAAACAAAACAAAACAAAAAAAACAACAAAAAACTGCACTGTTACAGAGAGTGTTTCTCATTGGTTCTTTGGATAGTTAAGGGTTCTATATGAAACTTTCTCGACAGGGGCTCTATACAGAACATTTAATAGTTCCCTTAGATGGAGAAACCAAAGAATGCTTTGAGCTGCTGGATGTAACCAAGGTAGAACAATTTGCCATCTAAAAAAACGTTGAGGAAAGTCTGTGAAGTGGGTTTTTTTTTTTTTACTAGAAAAAGGTTTAATCTAGACCTCTTTAGGGGTGTTAATTTTGTCCCTAAGGGACCTAATGCTTTGTATGGTTCTTTGGACAGTTAAAGGTTCTTAGGATGTCTTAATCTACAAAACCCTATTTACAAAGAACCAAGGGACAAGCTGAAAACCTTTTAGAGCACTTGAACAATCCTTTTCTACCTAGACAATAAAACCATCCAAAGCACCTTTGAGAAACTCTTAAATGTAATTAAATCGAATACGCTTAAGAGCTCTTTTGTCCCTCTGGAGAACCCATATAGTTTATGTAGAACCTTCCACCAGAGGGTTAAGAGATCCACGTAGAATTTGTAGAAGCTAAGATAGCTTAACTATCCAACGACCCTTGAATAATTCTTTGTTCTATGAGTACAGGTCTGTGTTTTCTGTCCCAAAATGACAGAGTTGGTGCACCAAGGTCTACTACTGATCAAGACCATGAGTTTAGGTGCTGTCTTTGACAGAATTTGTAACACTGGCTCATTCCCTGGTAGATGAATGTCTAAGCCTTTCTTAAAGATAGCTAGGTTAAAGAAGTTGAGTTAGCATGAACCCTGAGGAGAACCAAGGCCTGTTACTGTTTTGGAAGACAAGGACATAGACAAAACCCTTTTACAATGGTGACCAGGTTAGATTCAATAACTTTCTTGGGCTGGCAATCTATAGTGTGGCAAAATACTAACCCAAATCCACAGATGTCGTCATATGTGGTTATCCCTATCTTGCATGGCCTAAGTAGGATGTCCATCAAACATAAAAGGCACACACCTAAGCAGCAATTGTTTTTAGATTAGGCTACAACTTATGAAGCATATTAGCTTTATGATTTCAATATCCGTTGCTAACAGTAGCGACCGAAGTATAACACACTGAAGGAATTCAATGTTATGTCTTCAAATAGTTAATATTGCTAACATAAATAAATTTGGCCAATATTTGCTCATCTGTTTGTTTGTTGTGGTCAGTGGGGTCAGGGAATTGTTTGCTTTGGTCTTAGCTAGCTAAATGTGCTTGTTCCTGCAGAAAATTACACATGTTGTAATCCTCACTATTAGACAATAATGAAATTAACTTTCAAATTTCCCAGAGATATTGTAGTGGACATTCCCTTATATAGTCTATCACAGTTAAGGTGGCAGTGACCACACCTGACCACCACTTAGCTCTGCCCATGGCTTCAGAATTTCTAATAACCTATGAGTAGAAGTTCTCTCTGACTCTCTCCACACTATTTCTTTCCAGGTCCTTGGCTACTACAATCGCAGAGGAATTGACGCAAAGGCTTTTCTCAAAGAAATCAAAGACATTGCCACTGATCCAGATGATAAGCATTTCTTCAATGTGACTGATGAAGCTGCCTTGAAAGACATTGTGGATGCTTTGGGGGAGAGGATATTCAGTTTGGAAGGTAGCTACAAGGGCACCACACACTGTGATGCTTTATATCAACATTACATTGAAAAGCTGCAGCCTGTAAAACATTCACACCATCTCCGCAATCGGCTGCAGTGTAAATCTCTCTGGAGCAAATCTTAAGCATTCTCTTTTCACGTTGAAATATGCTCAGTGTCATAACTCATCTTAAGATGCTCTAAGACGTAGGCTAAAATGCTGTGTAGGGAGTTCTAAGTCAGCAAAGGAGATCACCAGCTCCCTCTAAGCTCACTATTGGCTCTAATTCTAGGTACCAGTAAGAACGGGACAGCATTTGGTCTCCAGATGTCTCAGGCTGGTTTCTCCACACATGTCGTTGAGGTAAGCATTGCTGTTTGTTTGTCCATGTTTGTCTCTTCCATTCCTTTAGTACACAAGCTGGTTTTTCCACATCTTTTTTTATTCACGTGCACTCCCTAAATTCAGCCTGCTTTCTCTCTGTGGATCTTGAGGTCATCATGATCTATGACTCCCACCCGTCTGTCCCTGATGGTGCAGAGAAGGATTTTTCCAATCCCCATTCCATAAGACGTGAATAAAACAGCCCTGCTTCCTCTTCCCAGGGGAGGAATAGTAGCAAGTAGAAGAGGAAGTGTTTCACAAGAAAGACAGAGAGAATAGCAGGTCTTTTTTCAGCCAGTGCATTTTTCTTTTCGGCCCACAGCTGATAGCACAGTGAGAATCCTTGGCTCACGAGTTGACACAGCTGGCTTGTCCTCGAGAATTCCACACTCCCTACTGTAACCATCAGCAGCCATTCATCCAAAATTCAAAATCCCATTCCAGACTGTACCTGTTGTTTTTTTGTTTTTTTTTTTGTCTTTCCAAATCTTATTGCCAGCTGGAACACTACATATTTTCATTAGTGTCTAAGTCACACTGCTGATGTAACTGCTCCAATTTTCCGATTCATCACCAGAAATGAGACCCAACCTGCTCTAGGAATTATTAGTATATAATCGTTTGATTTTTGTGGGAACAAAATAGATAGGAAAACTGCAGATGGTAAGACTGAGAAGGCTGGAAATCTCATCTGTCAGTAAACCAAATGCCTGGAATAGCACATGCTTCATAAGAAGCCACCTGAATGTTGACAAGAGGGATAATATATTGGAAAGAAACTTTGAGCTGTCTGAGAAAATTGTGCCACAAACGCTCAGATGGTTTTCACTGAAACTGGGAACTGGCCTGTTAAAACATGGCTCTGGGCACACATAGTCCAATGTTCCATGTGGTCTTAATTGCTTATTTATGTTTTTCAGCCATTGGTGATATGATCAAAGTTGAACTCATTACAGGACCAGACAGAGTGTTTAAGTTAGTTTAGCTATGAAACCTTTTGTACCTGGCAAGTGGAATTATCTAGACACTATTGAACAGTTGTCACGCTATAGCAGACAAAAGTCCCACTACATAAAAAAGCTGGGTTTAACTATGCTAATTACAATCTAATAACACCAAACATCTAGCCAAGTACAGTCACTAATGATGCATGAACATCTGAATAATGGTGTAATAAAGCCAGCCAGCTGTTTGCTAATGCCACAGTAATTTTAAAAAAACCAAAAAAAACAATGCAATAGTACTGTTTAATGACATCAGCCTTCTTGTTGATAATCTAACATGAAAATATCCCAACAATGGAGGTCCTCAAATGATTTCTTGTTAGAAAATTAAAATGGGACATTGCAACTCACTTTCATCTAACTAGCCTGTCTACTAAGTATTATGCATCATGAAATTAGATTCCGCTTGATAGTCATCGTGAGATGTCAGATCCAGGCCATTATGCAATGTCATTTCGAAAACTTTGAACACTGTTTGAGCCTTACAGAGTCTCATCTTAATTACAAAACAATTGATAGGACTTTTTGTTTTGTTTTTGTTTTTCCCCCTAAGATCTTAGATAAAGATGCCAGCTATCTATAACTGTATCTGGATTTAGATTTAAACCTGAAGTGGCCCTGGCCATGGTTTATTTAGAATTTAATAAGAACGCTACCACTTTGCACCTGGAAACACTGGAAAAGCCTGGAATAGCCAAGAAGTAAAAAATGTCAGCACTGTCAACACAGTCTGTGAATTCTGGCTCTGACAGTTCCTCAGTTTCAGTTATATCATTCAAATGATGTGTGCAGGACATTTTTAAATTCCTGCTCATGCAGTTATTATTTTTGGTTTTACCTCTTCATGACATTTTCAAATGAATTTTGTTTGTCCAATTTCTCAAAATACAAACGCATTAATGAGTAACCTAATTTAAATCAATATGACCCTGACCAGATAGTTACTATAGATGAATGAGTGAATGCTAAATGCATCATGTTAATGAATGTGGTCTTGCTTTTCCCACAAGCTTCATATCTGATCATTTCCCCATATGAAAGCAAAAACCTTCTGCTCACATGAATTTTTTTTCACACGAAAATAAAACAAACAAAAAAAAAATAGGCATCCTATTTATATCTGTATTTGTACAGTGGTGTATTCATTTTTAGTGACATCCCTAATGCCAGACAGTGGCCATACCTTATTTTGTAATTTGATTGTGGATTTAAGCAGTTGTCCCTGTTGTGTAAATTTTCAAGTTGAACCCAACAGTTCAGGTTCTATAATATTATATAGACATTGTATGATCTATGACTCTTCCAGTCATGGTCCTTATGTATGGTTTGCATTTAGAGTTTGCATTCTTCTCCTCAGTGAAATAAGTGTTTCAACTTCTCACTAAATATCTGAATTGTTTTGAGTTTGCACCGTTTCTATGGAAATAGTCTTCAACACACATGCATGACCTTTCCAAGAATTACGTCCTGGAATAAGTGGGAGAGTTAGTGGATCACTATAATATTGATTTAGAAACTGTTCCAGTGGGTTACAGGGTATTTGTGGTGCTTTGCTATGCAAAAACCACTGGAAAATCTGCAGTGGCCATGCAGCCAGTTGAGCTTTGCTGTTTCAGAGACCTCATGCATGACATACAGCAGCACAAAGATTGTGAAATATGTTTGGGAATGTCAGGAAAGAATTATTTTATGACCTTCATAAGACTTTCTAATGGCAGGCAGTCATATATCTATTGGATTACCATTTCAGTGAATAAGAACTTGACTAAAGATTCATGATTGGCCCTTAATAGCAATTAATTACAGCAATTAGGGCTCAGATGCACTCATAAGTCATTAAAATTAGTTTTATGACACAGGAACTGGCAGCTCAAATGCAAGATGGATGCTTCCACTCTGTCAAAAATCATGGTTCAGTGGCTTGATTATTGAAAAAACAGCAAGCATGTACTGTCAGTGGTTTTCTCAAGTCAATGTCATGGTGTGCTTGCAGGATGGGATTCTTGTTGGGGCGGTTGGGGCATATGATTGGAATGGAGCCGTGTTAAAGGAGACCCGGCATGGTAAAGTGGTTCCACCCAAGTCCTCCTACGCACAGGAATTCCCTGAAGAGCTGAAGAATCATGGAGCTTACTTGGGTAAGGGTTTCTCTCTTCCTCAGCCTGCCAGGACCACTGACTCAGCTATACAATGGATTGACTGAATTAGTATTGTGGGCTATAATGGCTCAGTGAATAAAGTACTAGTGATTGGAAAGTTCAAATCCCATGGCTGTCAGTGAGAACCAATGTTGGGCCCTTTGGCAAAACTCTGAAAGCTCAACCACTCAGCTTTGTACTTGAATCATATTCCTTCTTTTTGTAAGCTGCTTTGGAAATTGGCTGCCAAATTGAAATTTTGGAGAACTGAGCAATAGATGACCTTCAGTAAGGTCAAAACAGCAACAACTTTTTAGCTTTTTTTAACAAGATTTTAAAAATACTTTTAGTTAATATTTTGGTGTAAAACCTACTTTGCATTTTGTGGCATATATCTATAACATTTTTCACAGTTCTGTCATCTGCACTTTTGTGTAATTTGCACTTTGATTGGACAATGTGTTCCTAAATCTTTCCACTTCTACTTTCTCCTCCAAATGCATTCTGTGGAAAACAGATGACAATAATAATGATAATGAGTTAATAATCCACCTCGTTCACATTCATTACACCTGCTACTGTATTTCACATGCACCTTCACTCACTGCTTATGACATGTTATTGATGTGGCTGAAAAATATCCGATCTAATAAATGGAGATCACATCTAGGGGGCATTTTGGACTGATAGGCAGAGATTTTTCAATCTGGCCAGATTGAAATTAGTTCTAAAATCACTTCTTAATAATCGTAAAATGTAAGGGCTTGACATGAAATCAAATAAAGCACATAGTCCTTCATTTTATATAAACATAAACTACCTCATTTTAAACTACCTCAGACAAACTACACGTCCTCCTTTTCTGTATCTTTCTTTCTTTTTATGTTTTCATTTTATTGCACATCACCACTGCTGTTCAGTCTCTTTCTCATTCTTCACTGTTGCCGGTTCTGATTAAAATGTGTAGAAGTATTGACACTCCTTTGTGTAGTTTCTTCACTGCTCCAGCTCTGTCTATGAATTCTGGCATCTTCTACAGACAACAATCTGTCATCACCTCTCTCTCACTCTCTCCCACTCTCCCTCTTTCTTTTCGGCAGTGAAGGCCAGTCTACCCACTCATTATCACAAGCGTAAAGGCCCCATCTTTTCCAGATCTGTGTGTGCCAGGCTGACACTGATGAGAGAATGATTACAGGGCACTAATTGGGTTTACAGGGACTTGGGTCTACGTTCTCTAGAAATGCTTTTACAGCTCAAGAGTTTATATATTTTGCCATTTGATTTTCTAAATTTGCTTCATACACATGTTATTTTTAAATACTACCATAAATTTGAAAGTGGGTTTAATTTTATGGATCTATCAAATTGTATTATATTGATAGCAATGTTTTTTCCGTCATTGTTTCAGGATACACAGTGACCTCAGTGGTGTCAGCGAGAAGCGGGCAGCTGTATGTGGCTGGAGCCCCGCGTTTTAACCACACGGGCAAAGTGATCATCTTCACCCTGAAGAACACAGGAGAGCTCACCATCCTGCATTCACTGAAGGGACAACAGGTAGGAGTTAGCGCATAAGCTAGATGGTGTTTTATTGCTTAAACACACACATGCATTTACAAAGACATCATATTTCTAGTTGTCCAAAGATTTGGAATATTTGGAATTCATATACTGTTTGTCTCAGTTTTTTTTATGTATTACTATATGCTGTATTTTGTCTTCTTAACCCTTGGAGGTCTGGGGCAATTTTGGCTGTTTTTGTATGCTTTTGATTCTGGTTTTGGTGTATGGTTACACCCGTTACAGTTACCAGTTATTTGTATCCTGCCGTATATGTATTCCCTTACTCACCAAGCCTGCACCTGGGTTTAGTTACAGATACAGAAACATTCTTCACTTACGAGACAGTGAAATATGCATAACTCGTTAGTGTCTTGGCATTGCCATAAGTGTTCATTAAAATCTTATAAGCAGAATTATAGAACTCACACTGAATTGTACTAACGCTGTTGTCACAAGGCAATTGTCATTGTTAAATCTTTCACTATGTAAGAGTGTTGTGTATATACAGCTGGTTTTTACAACCCAGTCTCACAGGAAAAAAAACAACAACAAAAGGGTTTTTAGTTTATGTCACGTCATCACCATTATGTGACCCTGACATACAAGAAGCACACTGAGTGACAAATATAGCTGCCATGATGTTCAAATTAGTCAGCCTGGAACGTGCTATTACACAAGCTTAGTATTTCACCAAATATAGGTTACTTGAATAAAGTGTTGTATCAACTTGACATCAAAACATATATAAGCAGTCATTATGAAAGACGGCATGTGTGGGAATAAGTCTTACGTAATCTTGTGCAAAAGACTATACAGTATATTAATGTTATTTAGCCCTATGAACACTAAACCTTAGGTTAAGAGTGACAAATGCATTAACAATTCATATAGAACAAAACAAATCTGGCAAAAATCTGGCAAAATTAAAATTTAACCAATGGGATTAAATAGTCAATGAACATAGTAATGACGCAAAAGATAATGTGCTGTGTTTAGTGTGAAAATCAAAAATCTCATTCAGTAGTGTTATCATCTCTTATTTAGGAAACAATATGCAGTCTGGACTGCACACATCCACAGAACACATCCCATATGCTTCCAGTCACAGGGCGCAATGTAAAACATAGACAAAGTTACACATAGAAGTGTGCATGCATGCACATACACGCATTTGTCTTATAGCTTTTTGAGGACCTTCCACTTTATTATTTACCTTCCACTTTACAATTATTAATGCAGCAAATTAATGCGATACTACACCTAATCTTAACCTCAGTAACCAAAAGGAAACCCTTTGGCTCTTTTAGGTAAAAAAAATAAATAAATTAAAAAAGTTAAAACTGTCAGATATTCCTATCCTGGTGGAGACATTTGTTTTGGTCCGCCAAGATATAAAAACATTCCCACACACACACACACGCATGCACACACTCATGCACAAACAAAGTCCAATCTAATCTATTTGTCAAAGCAATCCATTCTGAGATTGTGTACAAACCTCGGCGCCATATCCATTTGCTTTTTGTGTTTACATATTTAATATGTTTATGTGCGCAGATCATTCAAGGGTCTGTATTTTTCAAATTAGCATAAATGTATAAATTTGAAGCTTGTGTTTGGTGTGTGTACAGTCCTGTGGTTTCACACATTCCAGCACTGACCCTCTTACTGTGTGTAGATCGGCTCGTACTACGGCAGTGAGATTGCAGCGGTGGACATCGATGGAGACGGAGTCACTGATAACCTGCTGGTTGCTGCACCAATGTTCTTCAGTGGAGGCTGGGAAAGGGGCAAAGTGTACATCTACCGCATTACTGACCAGGTAAACACACAACATCATCTTGACACTGTTTACACATGCATGCCTGAGGAGTACTGCAGAGATGCAGCATACTTTTCTTATTTGCACAATTTGCTGTGTTTGGGTGGAAAACTGAGGGCCATTATGGTAAAAATGTCAGTACTCAGTATAGAATTTCTGTATTGATGAGAAACAAAATAAAACTGAACAATTTGAAAGTGTTTCTTCATTAGAATCCCTCGTTAATATCCTCTCATATCTGAGCCAGCACAGACAAACACTTGGCACCTGCCATTTTGTGCCTCATGCCAGCGGCATACCGTGTCTTCATTAGGCTGCAAGTGCACATTGAACTCAGTAGGAAAACTTTTGCTCTTTCAAGCATAATTACCTGCAGCTTGCCAAGCACAAGAGCTTCACTAATAGCTGGAAAAGGCTGGGCAGTAACTGTGGATGTGAAAGAGAGCCGCATACTTTTTTTTAAATTCAGTTCAGGTTTATTTCCGAAGACAGAGAAGTCAGCACGTGCCAAAGAACGATTTGGAGAAGGGATGGTTCATATTTAGTGCAGGTGTCTGTGGCATATCTTTCAAAGCTTCAGGGCAGATGAACAGTTGTAGACGATACATAAATTGCTTTTAACATAGATCTAAAGCATATGTACTTTATCAGTAGACTTGCCCTCAGGTGACTAGTTAGAGATCTATTGCTGTCATCATACAAAAAAAACAGAACATTCTATAGGCTTTATATCCTAAATATATATCAACTAAACCTCAGAGGATTCTTTTTCTCTCCCCATCTACACTATTCGTCTTGCTTACACTCCCTTTTCCTCACATCCCCCCCTCCCCCCTTTCCTCCTTCCAAAAACAAGTGACTTCATGTGCCTGCAGTCGTAGGGCAGTATATAAAAAACGAGAGGGATGATATTCTGAGCAGGAGGAGGGCTGTGTTGGCTAATTGCACGCCCAAATACTTGGCTGACATGTAGTGCTTTTGCTCTGAGAAATTGCACCTTTCCTTCAACCTTTTCCATCTCTTAGGATACTAATTGATTTTAAAGGCACTGTGGATATCATCTCACTGACTTCACTATAGACACACGCTAGAGACAGAGACACTTAAGTGATTATACAGATGCATTTTATGGATTTGACCTTGTCAGTCTTGGTATGTTAATAGTTTTCTCACTAAGAGATCCGTGCACCTAGTATTGAGACATTGTATAAGTTTTCAGGATAGTTTTCACTTGGAGCTTTGCTTTCATCAGGAAGTAGAAATAATAGAGTCTAAATATTTTGGCACTCACCCACCATGGCTCTTAAGTAATTCCTGTATGCTTCCAGCCCCGTTTCATCCTGGAGGGGGTGCTGGAGCTCAGTGATCTGAGTGAGAACGCAAGGTTTGGATCTGCCCTAGCACCAGTATCTGACCTAAACGGGGACTCCTTTAATGACCTGGTAGTGGGAGCTCCATTAGAGGATGAGCACCGAGGAGCTATTTACATCTATAATAGCCAGCGCAACAGGATACTGAGGAAGTATAAACAGGTAGGAATAGTTGATTGTACTTTTTGGTAACAATTGTCATAGATTAATGTCAGAGCATTACCCTTAGGTTAAATTCTCTTCTGTGAATAAATTTGAATTGCTCTGGTATGTCAGGAGATCCCTGTATATTTCTAAACAGTATATCTATTTCTCTTTCTCTCTCATAGAGAATCAGTGCAGCGGAGCTTGCTCCTGGTTTGCAGTATTTTGGCAGGAGTATCCATGGGAAGATGGACATGAATGGTGACGGACTGGTGGATCTGGCTGTTGGTTCTTTGGGTGCTGCTATACTCCTCTGGTTAGTTAATCCATGCCTGGAAAAATCTCATTATTATGATGGCTGATAGATGCATAACACTACAAAAATGATCACATCACAAAACAATATCTGAAAAACACCACAACATTTAGGGAAACAGAAAACATAAATGTTTTCTCATGACGACGGTCAGAGAAAGTGACAATCCTGTTTCTACTGCTTTAGAATAAAGCTGTCATTGACTAGAGTATTTGTCCTAAATACTCTCTCTAACATTCTCTACCCAGTGGTGTAAATTTTGTAGCATGGTTGGATTTGCTTTTTTGTGTTGTGATAATGCTGTGATGTTGCAGATCTCCCACATTTGTTTTTTGTTTCGAGTTCTGATCATCTTAAGGTTTTTATGCACCTTGATCTGAATGGCTTTGTCTGGCTGACAGTGTTGGTACAATATCCCAGCTACAGTATATTAAAACTTCATTTTCAGTTTTTCAAACTGAGGCCACATGTAAACATTGCTAAAGTGCCCCCCCTTTATGTTTCAGGTCTCGCAGTGTGATCCGCATCCATGCCACTGTCCGATTCGAACCCAGCAAAGTCAACATCTTCAATAAGGACTGTCGGCGTGGTGGAAAGGACGTGACGTGTATGTCGGCTATCGTGTGTCTGAATGTCACTGCCAGGACTGTCGTCAAACCCACACAGGAAGTAGGTCAGTCCTCAAAGTTATTTATTCTTTTATGGATTGCTACAGCATCCATACTTCTACAAACTCCCACCTAAACTCCCAGGACCGATTGGCAAGTCCAGACTGACTCTCCACTACATACAGTACCTTTCCCATGAGGTTTACTGAATAATTCAAAGTACTTTCTAAATAATATCAGAATCAGATGGCTAAGCAAGATTTCACTTGCAAGAAATTTTAGTTGGCATATAAACTCATTGGCATATAATACCCCTGCTCATTCATGCAATTATCCAACTATCCGGCATTGTTGTTGGTGCCAGATGGGCTGGTTTGGTTGCTGATCTCCTCAGATTTTTTTGTATACAAAGTTTGATAAAGTGTACACAACATGGTGAAAAAAAACAACAAATATCCAGTTAGCATCAGTCCTGCAGGTGGAAATGCCTTGTTGATGAGAGGTCAGAGGAGAATGGTCAGATTGGTTCAAGTTGACAAGAAGGCAACTAAGTAATTAAAATAGCCACTCTTTACAACTGTGGTAGGCAGAAAAGCATCTCAGAATGCACAACACACCAAAACTTTATGTTAAACCTTTACCTTTAACAGCAGAAGTCCAAACTGCGTTCCACTCTGTCACAGAAGAACATTAATTTGAGGCTACAGTGGGCATATAGCAAAAAGTATATATACTCAGCAAAAAAAGAAACATCCTCTCACATTCAAAACAACATTAAAAGACTCAACAATTGAGACATAAACTGGACAAGTTTCACAGACATTTGTTGAACAGAAATGGAATAATGAGTCCCTGAACAGGGGAGGGGGTCAATATTAAAAGTAACAGTGAGTATCTGCTGGCCTCCAGCTGCTTTAAGTACTACAGTGCATCTCATCCTCATGGACTGCACCAGATTTGTCAGTTCTTGTTGTATGATGGTACCCCAGTCTTCCACCAAGGCATTTGCAAGTTCTCGATCATGTCTGAGGGCACACATGTTTACATGTAATTTTCCACTGCAAGGACGATCAGCTGTCCTTCCTGTCTCCGTGTAGCACTGTCTTAGGCGTCTTACATTACAGACATTGCAGTTTATTGCTCTGGACACATTTGCAGTCCTCATGCCTCCCTGCAGCAGGTCTATGGCATGTTCACACAGGTGAGCAGGAACCCTAGGCATCTTTCTTCTGGTGTTTTTCAGAGTCAGTAGAAAGTTCTCTTTAGTGTCCTAAGTTATTGTAACTGTGACCTTAATTACCTACCGCAAATGTAACTATATATGACTTTCAGGGGGTTAAATACTGTAGATTGAGTAATTGAAAACTGTTGATGCTTTTGTACCCTTTTATTCCCTTTCTTTTGTGTTCATATGAATTATATTACCGTCACCCAGATGTGTACTTGCAAAAGCTCTTCTCATAATTTTTTTTCCACGCAGACTGCATACTGTAAAACTGCAACTATTTGAATCGTTCTTTCGTTTTTATTGACGTTCATGAGAAATCCTTTTTCTTCTGTTAGTGGAGACTGTAACAAACAACTCCTGCTTCCTCACATCTTCTTGGTGCATCTGGGGTTACTAGGAAGAGTTTGCCACATTTTATGGCTTGAAGAATAACAAGAGAAGACGAATGGGTGAATACAGTGTAGGCTTTTGATCATCCATGATCTCTTTGTTGACTCAGGCTTTGGGTTTTGAGGGAAAAAAGCCCTCAATCTGGAAAGCAGATTAGTTAGATTGGAGTGAAACTAGGAATAGTAGATGATATAGCTAGAGTGTAGAATGATGTTGCTTTTGGAATAGCACTAAATTAAACTCTGAAGCAACATATTGTTTAGGTTAAGTGCTTTAATTTCTCAGTCTTACATATTTATTACTTGAGTACATTTTCTGTAAATGAAATATCTTGTCTGGATATAAGTGTGGGTTATGAAGACGACACACTCCTGTGCTGTGCTCTAATTATTTTTTAGTGTTTGTCTTTTAGATATTGCTTTCCAGACACAGTACTCTGTGCTTCTGTCTGACCAAAGCCAGAAAGTCAATTATCTTGTCTAAGTGCAGTCAGTTACTAAGTGTGAGAAGCACAACAGGACCGTGAGAAAACACACTTGTTTCCTCAAGGCAGGTCTGCTTACCATAGTGCTGAGTGATTAAGGCCGGTGAGGCCCACCCGCAGTCTGACGCTGACATTCTGATTACAAATTTGTTGCAAAATATGTGAAGGGTCAATCACATTTTAACCTCAGGTCCTAAAGCTACATATGGTTTGGGTTAACCAGTATGACCTCTGAGCATCCCTATCACATTCGTCATTAGCCTGAGACAAAGAAATGGCAGCAGAGAGATGTCACATTTGGCTTGGAATGGACAGCCAAGGCAGTAAAAGTTGCAGCACATCTTGTTTGGGTTTTCCACTGATATTTTGTCTGATGCTAATTCTCTTCAGATTTACAGAAGAGTATGGGTTGATTTTGAGTACAGCTTTATAGTCTGCTTTGTGTTGAAATAAATGATTCAAGATTTATCACTTTGATTACTCATTTGGTGTATAATCTTGTAGTGCATCTCTCCTCCTTATCTGATTCTAATTTGCATCCTTGTGTCAGGGATTTTTTTTAAACTAACTCTGCTATAAAGTTTAACAGAGTCACAGAATAAAAGCAGAGTGATGGATGGGGGGCAAGACACCGACAGTTATCCACTCAATATCAAGATACATTAAAGGCAGTTTTTCCATGTAGTCACTGAAGCTCGCAACAAACAGATGCTTAATTTAGCAAATACGTAAATAGTATTTACTCCATAAGCTGTAAATGCTTTTACATCATGTGTCAGTGGAAGATTCATTTTTAAGTCTGCATTTGAGACTTTAAACTCACAGGTTTCAGGTCTCCTGAGTATTATTCATCCCATCACTACTGGCCTTAAATGACAGTTTATTATAGCCATAAAATACACTGTTGTGCTCTCTGAGTTTGGTGGAGTTAATCATCTAAGCCATGGATGCACCTATTGTGCTCACGTATGATGAACCAGAATTTGCACAAATGCCTGAAAGGTACAAATTGTTGTTTTGTGAGTGTAGACAATTATTTCAATTTCTGCTTGTGGTAGGAGGAGGGTCTATGAAACTGTAGTAGATGGAAAGAATTCAGACATTGTACCCTGGAGATCATCTTAAACAGAGATCAGAGAAAGGATATAAGTGTGGATCCAACTGTAGAAGTAATGGAGCATGTGGAATGATGGCGAGCTTAACCAGTTATGGATGTGCAATTGTGTCCGCTATAATGTGTAGAAATATACAGAGGCAGTAGAAGTGCCCTAATACTTTATTAGAGTAAAAGTGCATTTAGTCAATTAATAAATACTCAGGTAAAAGTTGAAATACAGCTTGGAATTTTTCACTCAAGTTAAAGTAGAAAAGTATAAATGCTTATAATGTATAAAAGTTCAAGAAAGATTCACAAAATGAAAAAAGGTATCTATTTCAAAACACACTGATTTTAATTACTGAATGCTAATTAGTTATGCTTTGACCGAGGAACATGGGAAACCACTAGCTAAGGCTAACTAAGAACACCTTTATTCCTAATCTCTCAAATGTCAGCAAGCATGTAAAAACTCTGATAAATGCTACTGTAAGAGTAGAAGTGTTCACAATGCAAACTCCCTTGATACAGTAAATATAAACTATGCATAGATTTATTAGGAATTTGTTATTAGGATTAATTTATTAAATAAATATTTTTCAAACTTCAGCTTATAACTTTAAAATGGAATATATAATTATAGAAAAATGTAATGATGTAGAGTTTGAAAATGTAGTGAGTACAAAGTACTGACCTGATTGCATACTTAGTAAAGGTAAGAATTGCTGTCTCCCCTTCTCTCTAGGTCTTTGGTACAATACCTATATTGAGGAGAAGCGTTTTAACCCTCGTGCTGTGATGGATGATTCAGACCGGCAACAGCCACAAAATCTTACTATGCTTCCTGGAGAGGAGAACTGTGATCACATCTACTTCCACGTAATGGTAAGCCTTATACACATTCCAAATACTATTAGAGCATTGTGAACTAGATAGATCGAGCCCACCAATTGAACATCACTTCACATGTAGTTACTTTAACTCTAGATTCTCCTGCCAAACCATATATTTAATGCCCTACTGTCCAGTGCTATGCACTTTGTAATCCAGACTTTGTAGCACAGAAGAGCTTTGAGTCATGACAGCTGGCTATAAGAAGATCTACTGTAATAGAAATGAGGGCCATATACTGTAGCTTCATTTCCCAGGCTTTAAATAAAAGACTTGTGTGTTGTATTGTGTATTTGAGTCTATATTGTTTCGTTTACTATTCAAGGAAACAACAGACTATGCCAGACCCATCATATTCACAGTGGAAACAGGTCTACAGGATCCAGAAAATGGTCCCACACTAGATGATACCTGGCCAACTACAGTCAGAACCCAGGTTAGTCCCTGCACTCTCTAATACTTGCAAATTGCATGAAAAGTTATGAGGTTAAGGTTCTAACTAAGAGTGGGTTTATCTTTCTTACCTTTTTATGACTTTAAATGAATTAATGAATTAGGCCCATCTTTTGTGCTCAAATTTGTATTTCTTTTTAATGAAATCAGATTCTTAATTGTATTGCATGGGTTTTTACCCATAGCATGTTTATGCAGGTAATTCTATTAAGAATTAACCAAACTCAAGAAGAAGAACCAAACTCAAAAAAATTATTATTCAATAAGTACAGAATGTGTTGAAAATATACAGGATTTTTGGCATGACTGAATAGGAGTTCTCACTCAGACCCTTAAGCAGAAGTCTGGACCTACTGGCAGGTCCTATCCTACGGAGATGTTTATGTTCCATAATCCACTGCATTTGTGTTTTTACTGAAGCTTCCTTTTTGGAATGGCTGTGATGAGGATGATCACTGTGTTCCAGACCTGGTGATACAAACACAGACTGACCTGATCAGCCGCAAGTACGATCACGTAAACCACCCCCCATATAACCACAGACATACAAAACATATCAGTTCCAAAAACGTCCTCAGACTCCATCTTTTCTCTACATTAGGCAGTTCTGTGGACAAGTGTTTCGAGTGGGCAGTGCGTTGTGCCTTAGCCAGTCTGAACCTGAAGATACTGAGCGTGTCATAGAGGCATCTAGGAAGAAAATGGTAGTGGATGTTCGTTTGGAGAACCGAGGAGAAAATGCTTATGGAGCCCACATCAACATCTCATACTCCAGAAACCTACAATTCTCCAGTCTTATAGTAAAGGTGCGATGCGGTAAAGACTTAAAGCTGTGAAACACAGCCAGCAGTTTGTTTTGAGAGAAGTAGAATTGCAAATAATAAGTGCATGGATTAGCAACAGGTAAAAGTAATAATAAGGCTACTGTCGCAGCAAAACTACTGGTAGTCAATCATAAAGTCTGTTTAATATATTTCCACATGGCTGAATAATATCGAGCTGAGTGCAAAGATTTGCACATCCTTACTTTGAAATCCAGTATGGCTTTTATAATAATGCAAGATTCCCAAATGACTACAAGTCGACAAAATGGCTAAAAGGTGCGTGTTTTAATATTAATATATTAATAATACTAATATTCATAATATAAAATTAATAATACCTTAAAATATAAGAAACAATAAAATATAATGTAATAAAATCATTCATATATGAAAATCATTTATAATCATGTCTGAATGTAGCATAAATATGACTTTTATTCTACTTTCTGACTCAACTTTTTTAGGTCTCTTATTTATTTTTCATTTTTTAATCTCCCTGGCAATTTATTTTTGTCCCAATTATTTGTGACTATGTTTCTTCCTTTCCTGAATAAAAGTCCTATTGGTATTGATGTCCATAAACACTTTATTTTTTATACGCTTTTTTAGATCCATTTAAGGTCATGTGATAGCCGTTTTCCATTGACAAGTGAATGAGACACTTTCAAACAAATTACAGAGCACGTCAACAGGGATGCAAACTTCTGAGTTTGGTATAAAGAGAACCGCTACTTATGCTCAACTGTTGTAATATTTAGGTCATTAAAGGGTTTTAATTGAAAAGCATTACAGGAGTAATAAATCTGAATAGAAAATGACATTACATGAGTGATATTAATATAAATGTATAAATATTTTTTTTCTATTTATTTACCTAGAAACAAGAAAAGGGGAATGCAAAGTTTTGCACTTAACTACAGATACAAAAATATTTTTTTCTTGTTATAGGATAATTCAGACATACAAATCGTCTGCCACAGTGGAGACAAGCATAGAAATGAGAAGTACTGCGATGTCGGTGCTCCCTTTATGAGAGCTAAGACACAGGTAAGTCTTTATGTTACATTTTTATAGCCTATGTGTTTTACCTCCAGAAATATAAACCAAGTCTTTATTCACACTGAACTGAAGTCACGCGGCTTAGACCTTCCAGATGTAGAGATCTGAGCTAGAGCTCTGCAGTCATTTGTACTTACCTTTTCTGTACTGGTAACAATGAATTAATTATGACAGCAATGTTGAATTCTCTCATCTGATTGGTCAGAAGGCAGCTCTGGCAATAATTCTGGTTGTAATATAAAATTATAGATTTATTTATCTAAATATACAGCAGGAAAATATATGATTGTTGCCTCCTTAAGTTTTGTGTAAGGAGACATTTATTTAGCATTTGTGGAAGGAGTCTCCAGTGTCAGTGATTTGTGACAATCAGTAAGTTTTCCACCATGGCAGGAAAGAGAACTTTTGTGAATATTTAATTTATTAGTGAATGACACATCATAATTTTTTTAATCGTTTTAAAATCGTTTTTGCTTGTATCTTTCTCATTTGTAAGTCGCTTTGGATAAAAGCGTCTGCTAAGTGAATAAATGTAATGTAATGTAAATAATATTGGAATCTTTGGTTCAAAATTGCTGTGCTATAAGAGGAATAAAGCACTTCATGACATGCTATTATAGGCTAATCATCAACTTCAACTCATTGCATTTTATTTTTTACTTATTTCCTGGTTTGTCTTTTAGGTTGTCTGCTTGACAACCAGTTGTGGGGTTTTTTCCCTGCAGATCTGATTCAGCAATATTCTGTGCAACACTTTGCTGTTTGCTGTTAGATTGGATCAGGAAGGATATAGGACATGCATTAATTAGTGGTTGATGTTCGACCAGTGAGATTTATGAGCTCTGTACTATCGTGACTGCATGCTTTTATTGTGTACTGTATATGTGAAGTGGGATCTTGGTTGCTGTGTGGTAAGAAAAGTCTCTTCTAACTTTCCTGTGGTTATTTTCATATCCTTCTAATGCTTCAGCAGAATACTTACTTTGGCTTTGCTCTAAATCAAGACTTGTAAACATACAAACATGTATATTCCACTGGTGCAAGGATAGAGAAGTGCTGTTAAACAGCTTAGGATTTTAACTGGGTGGAGTGTGTGTGTGTGTGTGTGTGTGTGTGTGTGTGATGCTTTATTGTCACTGTATAATGACAAACTTGCTAATGCCGATAAATGATATAATTAAACAGCATTTAGAGCCCAAGAAGATAAAGAAGGATGGAGAGAGACAGAGACAGAGAGAGAGAGAGAGAGAGAGAGAGAGAGAGAGCGAGAGAGATTTAACATTCTCTTCCTAATATTGCACTTGTGAAAATGTTTATTCTCATCCTTCCAAACCCTCAAAAATATCAGAAAACAAACACAACAAAATATTTTGTAGTATAATTCCATCCGGTCACTCAAATGATTTCCTTTTCAGTAGCATTTCACAAGACTTTCTTACTCATAAATGAATGAACTTGGTACATCTTTTTCTTATCTCACCACTGGCTCTTTTATGTAAATCCAGGAATAGTTCAGTCCGGCAGCGAGGTGCTTGGATGTAAATCTGCAGGCAGTTAATGTGACGTCTATACACCACTAATATAGAGATGTTTTATTGCTATGTGAGCTAATCCTAAAAGATGAAACAGAAGATTCACCCTGGTTTAGTGACCTCACACAAGACAGGCCTGCATACACTCACTTTACACCAGGACATCAAACTACGAAAAATCTCTGGCAAAATCTCTGCTCGGTTCCTGTAATCACACTTTAGCAGAATGACGCAGGTCTGTTGGGGGTGAACTCTTTCAGATTCTCTCTCATGTGCTTTCTCTACATCTTGTCTCTCTCTCTCTCGTATTTTTTTTCTGTGTACAGCTGAAATCTTGCACAGAAGTCTGAACTGAAAACTTGCCACAACTCCTTGGCAGCACTGTCAGCTAGCACATAATGATGAGTTAATACAAAATTTGCACATATCAGTATTCAGACCTCAAAATTATTTCTAGACAGAGACGCTACACAGACAGTTGCGCACACCAGGGCGAAAGCAGAAAATTCCATTTTCCGCTATTCAGACATGTCTGGCTATTTGTTTCAACCACAAATTTTCACCTTAAAATGAGGTGGGAAAATATCCAGCATGGTACCCCATTCCATCTTAGGGCACCATGCACTCTCTCTCTCACACACACACACACACTCATTCAGGGCCAATTTAGACCAATCAATCCACCTATTAGCAGATTTGTAAGAGGTGGGAGGAAACTGGAGAACCCAGAGGAAACCTACATGTGAGAACATGACTTGAGTAACTTGAGCTCAGGATGAAACCCGAGATGCTGGAACAGTGAAGTGGCAATACTAAAGACTTTAGATTTTATTGCTGATGAGAAATAGCTGGTGTGGTTGCAGAATATTCACTCAATTATCCCCAGTGGACTTTTGAGGTTAGTGAACGTTAGCATACGCTGACGTACATGTAGATATCTTAGCAACCTTGTAACTTGTTGCCATCGCAAACCTTTTCATAACAGGAAATTCTGTCTTCAAAGACATTGAGGTATGAAACATTGTAGGCAGCTACCTTCTGATTCAGAATTTAAAAAATCATTTGAATTACTAAGCTTCATACAAAGTGCTATTTTAAGTAGCCAGTTAATATGGCTGAATCCCACATTTCTAAACAGCAAATTAACATGATGATCACTACTAGGATTATTCATTGACCTTATACCTTGATATATTATCAATATATTGCATATTTTATTATTGTGTCTTGCTTTTGTGCAATATCATATTGCAAGTGACAGCATATTTTCCACCACCTGACCTTTTTCAGGGATAAAGACCAGGTTTCTTTTTTTTTTTTTTTTTTTTTTTTGCTTTAAAGCGGGTGGTCTAGAGTCAGCTGAAAAAACTCATACCCTAAGAACTCTATTCAAGAAAAACCTGGCAATCTTAATAGAGACAAAGAGTTTCCATGCCTTTCCTGGACAGCACCAGGAGGCAGAAGGAAGCCTCCTAGCCGCACCACTTCTGCCACTTTTTCCAGGCACAATCATCTTTCCACAGAGCGGTGACAGAACAGTTACCCAGAATCCTCTTCTCTCGTTGAGCCATGCCAAAGAGATAATTCAGAGTATCATTCTAGCCATCCCTGCATCACTTAAAGAAGAAAAGCTATAAGGAAAATAAACTCCTATATTCTCGGCAGACGCAGATGCCTGTGGGTTTTTGAGAGAGGTCTGGTGGTTAGAGCTGAGTGCTGCTATTATCAGGTGGGTCTGTGTGTGCTCTGTGTCAAGACTTACAGTGCTGAGGGATGTGACTAGAGAGTATGGGAGTTAGGGCCTCATTAGGTGGATTGCTGTGCCCATAAGCGGTGTTCAGACTGGGGTAGGAGGCAATAAACACTAACATGTTTTACTGCAGGAGTCTTTCACATAGACAAGGTTATGGACAGCATGGTGCATTGGTTGTTGTGGTATTCAAGACCAAATCATTACTAGAATTTTTCTTTGGGTCTATTACCCTTATGAGACAATGATTTAGTATTAGTATGATTTTTTCCTCTGTGTGCCGTGTTGGTGTGTAGGCATGAGAAGTACATTTTTTACTCATTAGATTGGCTTACATGCACGTTTTTTGTTTGTTAACAGACTAAATGCAATTAACATTCATCTGATATTTAAAAATATATATAATAATTTCAATGATAAGTAATACAGGACATGACATTGACCATGCCAAGTTCAGCTAGCTGTACTTTTACCACCAAGTATGCTTTTAAATGTGACCCTATAGTGGTAGTTTTTTTTTTTTTTTTTTTTTTTTTTTTTTTTGCTGGAGTTTTGCCTTGCTGTTTACTTAATATCATTTGTTGCACATTTGCCAAAGCCAAATTAGCAAGCTAGTTAATGGTACAACTACTTTCCCTCTGAAATCACCTGCAGGCAAAGATGTACTTGATTTCAGTATGTTCTTAGGACTGAATTCCAAATGACAGTCTATTGGGTATATTGTGCACTTCATAAGTCACTTTTAAGTAGATCAGTAAGTATCTACAGTAGTGAACTGTATTGAAAGATTTTAATTTCACTATCATCACCACTTATCCAATGTAGCAAATAAAACACTAGGCTAATTTTGTAGTATTTTCACTGGATACTTTCCTACTCTTACACAAGTAATTATTTGTATGCCTGTTTTTCCTTCTACTTCAGTGTCTATTTTATCAAGTAATATTATTTTAGTACCCAGAGTAAGGTTTCATATTATATGTGTGTGTGTGTGTGTGTGTGTGTGTGTGCGCGCGTTGGTCATCAGTGAAGCGGCTGTGAAGTTGTGCAGCGGTGCCCGTGGCTGCCTTGCTTTGCGACCACAGTAGACTTACAGTAGATTATTCTAGACTTATACTGCTAAACCCTGTGCGAAAGCTTGCACTGTTGCTGTTGGACGCTTTTATATACAGTGGGGAATATTTTCCACTCCTTGTGAGACATAAAAACTCACTCATTTGTAATCCTGCTCGCAGGATGATTGGCCAGTTTTTCTGCAGTGGTGATAAAATCATATTTATGATTAGATCATATTTTACCTACCAGCTTATGTGACTTAAATGACAATCTTTTCTCTCTCTCTCTTTTTCTCCAGGTCACTTTCCGTTTGGAGTTTGAATTTATTAGCTCAGTGTTGCTGGACCATGTTCGGGTCATTCTGGCAACTGGAAGGTAAAAAGCTCTATTAAGTGCCCTTTTGTACTGTCTAGTGCAGTACTTGGTTTTTTTTTTTTGGTTTTTTTGGTTTTTTTAAACATAAAGAATATAGTAATTATTTAATCAGACATATCATATCATACCACCATTGAATACATATGACCTATTACATAGTTTATGTATGTATGTGTAGATAACTCACAAAACTATTGTTTCCAGACATTTCCAGGCTTTCTCTATTATCTCCTCCATGCCTGCTTTTTGGTAATGTCTTATTTGGAAAGGTCTAGGATATCCATTTCTGAAAATTACAGAGACTTAAGGAAATAGGTGGTTTGGCACTGCCAAATTTTGAATTATGTTATTGGCTAATAGAGAATGCTAGCTACATGGATCTTGGGTTATTCTGACTCTTTGACCCCCCGGAAGCAGCATTAGTCAAATTGCTACAGCTTCAGAATATCATCTTACTTCCCAGTAAACCAAAACCAACTTCTGTTTTATTAAATCTGACATCATTATGAATCATACTCTTCTAGACTTGCCCAAGACCCCCCAAAACATGTCCAAGATCTTTGCAATCAGTTCTTCTAAAATGAGACTGTGCTATTTATAGCCTTTTCCAAATTACAATTGTGTGGTCTGATGCTTTGAGCATTTGTCAGCGCTTTCTTCTTCATCTTCCTATGAACAGTTGTGTCTATTTTGCATCACAGATCACAGCAGAAAAATTAAGCATTGCCTGCAAATACAGATGGATGACTGGTGTACAGTTACTGAACACAAGGATTTCAATCCTTTTTTCTTAGGGAAAAAAAGGGTTAATTTGGATAGTTAAGGATTCTTAGCTTTCTTAATGGGTTCTACTTGGGACTTCAATTGGTTTCTTTAAAGAAACATTAGGCTTGTAGATGGAACTCTTTGTTTCTTGTGGGGTTTCTTAGCATGAGATCTCCTGACAGCCATGATTCTATATTTAATTTTGTTTTTTAAAAGTATATTGATGATGGCTGTCAGTAGGGAATCAGATGCTATGCTAGAAAACCCAAAGTATAATCATCATAACATACATTCATAAGAGTAAAAAAAAAAAACAACAACCCAGCTCTACCACCCTAAACAATTTTTTTTTTTTTTTTTCCAGTTTGTCCCTCTGGGGAGCGCTTTAAATGTTTTGTATAAAACCCTACAACAGAACATTTCCCTTTCAAAAAGATTCCAAGTATAATTATTTTAGAAAGCTTGAAGCATCAAAAATTCAGAAAGAATCACAGCATCACGTTCTTTAAAATTTTACTAATGCATAGGAAGACTTGTTTGAGAGAGAGAGAGAGAGAGAGAGAGAGAGAGAGGAGAGAGAGAGAAAGGCTTCTCGCACATCATTGTGACAAACCTTAAAAACTTAAAGAATTTCCATATGTGACTAAGTGTCACTTGCCTGTTCCCAGAGCCTGTTTTGCTAAAACATCTCAGTCTGGCATCACTCCCAGTCTGTAGTAATGGCTGTAACCGTGAACGAACGTATCCAAACTGGTCACGAACAAGCATTCATACTTTGGAGAAATGTGAAAATAACGAATATTAACGGAGAAGGGAAGAGTAACTTGAGCACTTCTTATTCCTCATCATTGTCTCTCTACAGTGATGGAGAAGAAGTAGCTTTACAAGACAACATTAAGGACATCTTCTACATGCTGAGATATGAGGCTGACTTGCTCTTCACAAGGTCAGTCAGACTATGTGTGTGTGTGTTCATCTGTAAATCTAAATCAATACCAAGTTGCCTGTGTGAGAAATTAAATTGTATCTGTTTGTCTCTGTAGAGATTCCAATCCATCACACTGGGAGATCAAAGCCAACCTTGCTCTGGAGAAGGCAGAAAACCTCCGTCCACCGTTCAACTTTACTTTCCAAGTGAGCCCAACTCACCCAGCTCTTTCTCAGATTACTACAGACAAAGTGAGATTAGGTAAAATAAGGGGGAAAAAATCGTCTGTTCTGATTAAAAAAATTCTGTGCTGTTCAGATCCAGAACCTGGGCTACTTCCCGATAAGCAATCTACAGCTCAACATTATGATCCCAGAAGTGACGAAAAATGGGAATCGCTTCCTACAGATCCAATACTTTCACATAGACCAGGTGAGAAATATATAGCAAGCTGAAGAATTATCAGACCATTAGTCTTAAGGAATGCAGAAAGATCCCAAAAGGAATTTAAATGTAAACATGAGGGGTGTAAAGTCACCAGTGGGGCTTTCTGAGAATATGTTCAGGGGTTTTTTCTACCAAATGCATTCAAGGTCAAAGTAATGGGTAACAGGGGTGGATAAAAAAGCAGTGCAGGAGCCCACGACAAGTAGATGTTGTGTCCAGGCTATTAGCTTTTTGATTCCTACAAACCCAATTCCAAAAAAGTTGGGATGCTGTGTAAAATGTAAATAAATGTAAATTAAAACAAAAGGCATTGATTTGCAAATCTCATAAACCCATATGTTATTCACAATAGAACATTGTACAATAGAACAAACAAATCAAATGTTTAAATTGAGGAAATGTACCATTTTAAGAAAAAATATTGAATTTGATGGTCACAACACGTCTCAAAAAAGTTGGGAAGGGGCAACAAGGCTGGAAAAGTAAGTGTTACTAAAAAGAAACAGCTGGAGGAACATTTTGTAACTAATTAGGTGAATTGGCAACAGGTCAGTAACACGATTAGGTATAATAAAAAAAAAGAGCATCTTAAAGAGGTAGAGTCTCTCTGAATTAAAGATGGGATGGAATCTGGATGGAAGCATATATTCCTCTAAAACCTGTATATGCCTTTCAGCGTTGATGGTGCCTTTCCAGATGTGCATGCTGCCCAGTCCAAAGGCACTAATGCACCCCCATACCATGCAGGCTTTTGAATTGAGCGCTGATAAAAAATAAAAAAAAATTTAAAGCCGTATGGTCCCTCTCCTCTTTAGTCTTCTTTAGTTTAGAGGACACCGCGTCCATGGTTTCCAAAAAGAATTTCAAATTTCAATCTGTCTGACCACAGAACAGTTTTCCACTTTGCCTCAGTCCATTTTAAATGAGCTTTGACCCAGAGAAGACGGCAGTGTTTCTGGATCATGTTCACATATGACTTCTTCTTTGCATGATAGAGCTTTAACCTGCATTTGTGGATGGCACGGCGAACTGTGTTCACAGACAGTGAGTTCTGGAGGTGTTTCTGAGCCCACGCAGTGATTTACTTTACAGAATCATGCCTGTTTTTAATGCAGTCCCACATGATAAAGGAGAGCTCGGTGTTAAGTGGGATTTGGCAAGTGACCAAATTGGGGAGAAAATGTTGAAAAGTCCAAAAAAAAAAATCACCAAGCAAGATAAAGTGTAACACAAATGTCATAAAACTCTGCTATAAGGTTAAAAATGTCGACATAAAGACGCTAGCCAGACTATATTTTACGTATGTGTGATGCGAGTACAGAACACCACATCTCATAACTCAAACTTTAGCCAATGACTTTTAGCTGAGATTTTTTTTTGTCAAGACTGCAAACGTGTTGTGCTACATTATCAAATTAGTTAAAACAGGGTAAAGATCATATACTTGTTAATTTCCCTTAGTCTAGTATATTAATGCACTTAAATAGCTAACTAGTTTGTCAATTCTTTCATTACATTAGATACCGATTTTTTAGTCTAGTCAGTTAGGCTTCTGGGCAACAAAAACATGCTGGGCAACAGATTTTACTTGCCCAGTGGGCTTGCTAATACATTTATGATTTGTCCACCACTGCGTCAAACTGTATATTGCCACTATCTTACTTTATGTTCTTACTGATTTAATTTGTTGTTTGAAATAATTCAAAATAAAATAACATACAGTATGCCTATTCTGGTGAAGTGATGAGTTGTGTTCTGCCTTTAGGTAGATGGGACTCACTGCATTCCCCCTCAACACATAGCGCACAGTCGAGCATCACCAGAGGACCTGAGTCGTGTCTCTCGCCTGGTAACGCTGTTTCATCTCATTTCGTGCTGTAATTCTGTGATTAATATCACACAGTGCATCTAAAACCACACTGATCTTTTTATACTGCTGCCTTTGTTGCTTTGCTGAATTTTTAAAAGCCTATCTTGTGATGTCAGTGCTATTTAATCAACATTTGTGGCAAGCAGATTGAACGTTTGGTCATCTAGCATGCCAAATTGCTTGCTTTACGTAAGACAGAAAGTCTCCAGTACAGTGGTTTATCCTTTAAAATGTTGGCATAATAATCTTTAACCAGTGTTATTAACCGGATTCATTAAGTTAACAATGCCTTAATATCACTGGAAGGGGTTTTGTAATGAAGTGTGTCTCGTCATGACAGAGAAGTGGGTTTTTGACCAACCATGATCTTGCCACAAGCAGCTGAAGTTGATTTGCAAGTAAGGGTGTTTGTGAACAGTGTGTGTGTGTGTGTGTGTGTGTGTGTGTGTGTGTGTGTGTGTGTGTTTGTTTGTAGAATTATACCAACTCTCTGGCTGTGCCGATTCAATGCAATGTGAATTTAAGCTCCTATAGAGAAGTTGGCGTGAGAATCAGTGGATCTCTGCGTGTTGACTCTCTCCATGAAGTAAGTGGAACCTACCATTCAGTTATGTAGGGGTCTTGTCTGTAAACCTAGAAGCACTTTGTATGAAACAACTCTGTAGTAGTAGGACTTTTTTTGTAATCACTCAGAATTGTCTAGAAACGAGAGAAAAAAAAACCCACACATGTATAGAACTGTCTATTAGGAAGACTCCATATCTTTGCTTTTATCTTCTTTGCTTTCAATGCTTTCTTCCTGATTCTCTTCCCTGTATATCTCATCAGAAGAAGTATATCCCATAGAATTGACTGTGTTTGTCCTGTCATGTCCAGCTGAAGTTTAAAACACTGGAGCTGGTGACGACAGCCTCGGTGGAGCTGAGCCAGGCCAGTCCCATGTTCCTTCAGGAGGAGAGGCCCATCAGACATGTGAGTCACATCCTCATGTCCACGTAGACAGGAAACTGCACATTACCCCACATACACTTGGGCCATGAGAATGTATAAACACACCAATTTAGGTCACATAATAAAAAATAAAAAAAAATCAGGGAATGAATTCAGGATGTAGTTGATCTTAGTGTAAGAGTAGGTGGCTTTCATTGGCATATAGTTAGTGTTTAATATTTTGCTAACTAATATAGTAGTGTATGGTAGGTTATTTTATTTTTTATTTTTTTTGGTTTGTTCTTTTACATGTTTTTCCTTGTACATACTGTAGTACTGTGAATGTCATATCTAGGCCAGGGGTTTTCAAAATAAATTATGAATGTCCAGTGACATAAAATTCCTTACTTACAAAGCTCCAGATATGCAGCTAATCATGACTGAAATCCTTTTAATGCTTAACCATTAATGATTAGTTTATGGCTATAAATTAGATGATTTGAAGTGGTTATGTTTTGTTTCATAGGGGCAATACACATTACCACTTTTGCCTCTCACCACAGAGTCCAAATAGATGAGACATCGGATTTGAAAGTTCCCTTTCTGACAATGTCTCTAGTGCTGTAGCTAGTCTCTGGAGCGATGAGCTGCCTTCAGCTAATTATTTACATGAAAGCATGTATTGGATCAGCCACAACAGAGGAGAAGCAGATTTGATTCATGTTAAGAAAACTAAAGTTACCGAACCTCAGCCAGTTTTGTTTTGTTTTTCCTACACTGCTCAAGTATTTTCCAAGTACTCAGTTTAATCCATTGAACTACTTTGCTGTGTCTGCAGTACACCAGTTGATGACTCCTGACTGAACTGAACACTGGATGACTGAATGAAATTGAATGTTATCTTAGTCAGCAAAACCTTTGTGATTGTAATTGCGTTCTACACTATTTAGAAATCTAAAAAGTACCTCATTTCAAATGTGAAAGTACAGACCTGCGTGGCTAAGCGCAGATCTTTTAACATGGTATAGTAACACTAATCAGTCTGGGCAGCAGACGTCCTTTTAACAGCTCAAACGGTGGAAGTTTTTCAGTGAACACCAGTAACCTGGAGCCAAAGGACCGAAAGGACCAGCAGACCTCTTTGCAGTTCTTATTCCTCACACTGAACTCTTCTGCCATCTATGGACACTCCAGGAGAATGCAGCACATGCAAAAATCAGCAAATTAGCAAGTTTTCTTTAAACACACCAAAAACGTTTAATCATTGACATTTCTTACCCCTTAAACCCCTTTCTGATTATTTCCTCCTGAAGAATATTATTCAGTTACTACTATAAATCATTCAGTAACTACAGTAAATCCTATAATAAAGGACATTCTAGGAGTTTAACTGTTAATAAAATCCCTAATTTATATGGCATGAAGTGAGAAGGCTGTAAAGTAAAGCCGATCTAATTGTATGAGTTAATCGCAGCGTTAAAAATTTGGTCCGGCACAATTTGGTGGTTTCTCTCAGAGTAGTGAGTTGAATCAGGTGTATTTGAGCAGGTAAATCAAAAATAATGTGCTGCCCTCCTGTACCGGAACTGAGGAATGCTGATATATTTAACCTTATTTTAGATGAAATGTTTATATATACAACAACTTAATCATGTATAACTGCATTTTTTTTAGATTATTCTGGAAGTGAGGAAGGAGGAAGATTATCGCGTTCCCATCTGGATTATTATTGGGAGTACACTAGGAGGACTATTGCTACTCTCCCTCCTCATTTTAGCTCTATGGAAGGTAACATCTATATCACAGTCATCTATCTATCTATCTATCTATCTATCTATCTATCCCAATATTAGAGCAGAGTATTTTGGGGAATTTTTTGAACAAAATATCAACAAGTTAAACAATAAAGACCATTTCTTTGCTTATATTTACGAAGGGTGCCAATATTAGTGGAGGGAACTGTGTACATACACACTTAGCCCATTCCTCAGTACAGAACAGCTTCAACTATAGGATGTTGGTGGGTTTTCTCAATGAACTGCTTGCTTCAGTTTTCTATTGGATTAAGGTCAGGACATGGCCATTCCAAAACATTAACTTTCTTCTTATTTCACCATTCTTTGGTAGAGCAACTTGTGTGCTTAGGGTTGTTGACTTGCATGACCCACTTTCTCTTGAGATTCAGTTCATGAACAGATATCGTACCTGACTGATTTTCCTTTACAAAAATACTTCAGAATTAATTGGTCCATCAATGATGGCAAGTCATCCTGGCCCAGATGCAGAAAAATAGGCCCAAACCATGTTACTACCACAACCATGTTTCACAGATGGAATAAGGTTATTATGCTAAAATGCAGTGATTTACTTTCTCCAAACATAACACTTCTTATTTAAACCAAAAAAGTTTTATTTTTGTTTCATCTGTCCACAAAACATTTTTCCAATAGTCTTCTGGTAAATGCAGTTCGGCAGCAGTGTTCTTTTTGGAGAGCACTGGCTTTCTCCTAGCAACCCTTCCATGCACACCACTGTTGTTCAGTGTTCTCCTAATGGTGGACTCATAAACATTAACATTAGCCAATGTGAGAGAGGCCTTTAGTTGTTTAGAAGTTACCATGGGTTCCTTTGTGACCTCGTGGACTATTAAACGTCTTGCTCTTGGAGTGATCTTTGTTAGTCGACCACTCCTGGGGAGGGTAACAGGATGTGATTTTTTAAAATATTTTGTTTGCATCGATACTTATGTGGAAATTTTCTATGTAGGCCTATGTTCAGTATTATAGCATCCTGTCTCCCCTTCATTCTTAACCCAGATATAACCTTATAATACTAATAAAATGTCATAATTTGTTATTGCACTACAGTATAACTGAAACAACTCCCTACAAGTAAATTAAATGTTTTTTGTCTGGTGGAAGTTTGGCTTGTGGTATGTGTCATGGTAAATCCCAGCTATTTCTGTTTCCCCAGCTGGGTTTTTTCCAGAGACAGAAACCCAGGGAGGAGGCAGAAAACGAGGCCAATGGGAAAGTAGCAGAGGAGCGATAACGCAAGCTGCCCACAGGGCTTAATCTAGCCCAACTCTCAGGGAGCGTCCCACTACAACACTACACGTGTCTGGATCGGAGTGGAGGAAGGGAAAGAAAATGAGATCGAGAGAGGATATATATAAATGAGAGCGGTAGGTACGTAAATAATAAGAGGAAAAGAAAGTGAGCAAAGCGTCAAAGCAAGAAACATGAGACTGGGGAAAAAGACAGAAAGAAAATAAGGGATTTGCTCAGTGCACTGGACAGCCTGTTGCTCATTCTGTTAAAAAAAAAAAAAAAAAAACACTGCACCACCTTTCACCTGGCCTGCACTGCTTACTGAGCCCTTGCATCAAAGACAAGCCTCTATAACTGATCACCAGTCGCAGTGGGATTGCATATAAAGACTTCAAGAGAACGGCTTCTGAAAACATGAACTTTTACATGCGAACTGACTCATCACATCTGATCTTATGCCAAATTAATCTCCTTTTGCAAAGATACAGTATACAAGAGAAACCTCAAAGGGCTGTGACTGTCCACAGCAGCCATGTTTCTTGGTGCTTTTTCTAAAAAAAAGATAAAAATAAATAAATAAATAAATAAATAAATAAATCTTGGAAAAAATAGAAAGTAGGGAATTGAAGAGCAGAGGTCCGCACAAGAGCTGGCTAGCATTTTGTAGTGATGTTGACAGATTTAAGATGTAATATTAGGCACTGGTGTAAACTAGCTCCTTGTTTTATTTTCAGTGGTTATAATTTATTGGTATGAAAATGAAAAAATGTGTTGGATTTTTTTTTCACTAATGTCCTCTTGTGGTATTCTGAAACAATAATAGATAAATTTTTGCCCTAGCAGGGTTATGTTTGTTATTCAAGAATGATTCTCTACTCTTTGAGAGGATGATTTCCTAATTTCCTTTTTAGATCAATCTTTGATGCACTTTTGATATTGATATAAAAATGAACTTGAATTTTGTTATGAATAACTTTTTTATAACCTATTTCAGAAATAGTGTAATATTGCTTCCATAAGGACTGTGGCATTACCTTGTAGCTCTAGTTTGGCTTTTAAGATGAGCTGTAGTTTTTGTCTTCTGCTTACAGACCCAGCATCTCAACAAATAGCCTTTAAGAAAGGATAGGCTTACTGATCAGTAGTTTTTCCAACCAGGCCTAGTTTTTCTACCCGTGCTGTGGATGTAATTAAATGTCCAGAACATCGCAAAATGTTCAGGTATACTTACGATTGTCATTGTGTATAGTGTCAAAACTGAAGCATGTATTATAGTCAGAGAAATTTAAGTGTACTATCATTTTTATCTGTATGTCAAAAAAAATAGGAAATGAGGGAGTATTTGTACAAAAAGTAATAAAGAATAAATACCATTTTATCAGAGTGTCTGTATCATTTGTGATTTTGGAATATTTGTTTACATACAATTAACATCCTCCAATGTAAACTCTGATTATTCAGAAAAATAAATTTTTCAAAAATTGTAAACAGGAAACTAAGAAAATTATTATTACTGCCTGAATTTCTTTATTTATTGTCTGTTTATGCTTATATAGAATAGTTCAGCAGTGCAATTCCTCAATTGAAGAGCCAGTATCTTATTACATTCAGGCATTTTGTTATACTTTTCGCTGCCTCTCCAACTCATAGTTGGTTTTCCTTGATTAACACCAGTCAGCATAGAACCACGAACAATCTGTACTGAGAGCATTGTTAGAACTGCAGTGTTTCCATCCATCCATTTTCCGTAACATTTATCTTACACAGGGTCACGGAGGAGCCTGGAGCCTATCCCAGGGAACTTAGGGCACATGGCCGGATTTTGTTCGTTTGTTAGTGTTTTGTTAGTTTAAATAAAACCCTGTTTTCTCCCTCTCTACTGTTCTTTAGGCAGGTGAGAATAGCAATGTTTGGTCTCGGGATGGTCTTGGCCCAGTTTCAAGTGAACGCTAAAGCAGACTGAAAATGTTTCGACTCTGAATCAATGGCAGGAAATTAACCAAACATGCTATTTGTTTTGGGCTAGTAAACTGAGCCAAAATTCTCCATGCTTGGCTAATTTTTGTGATTTCTGTGAATGTGGCATAGGTTTATCTTGTCCATCACCACAGTTCTGACCAATGAATGAATGAGATTTGCGAGTGTCGTGGAAATTAGACAACACTCGCAGACTTGTCCTCTTAAGGTAAAAAACGTTTTATTACAGAAAGATGGTTAATACAGGATAGAATAAAGCAGGATAGGATAATGAGAGTGCGCTGAAGCGTTTGTGCTGAACCACTACTATAAATATGAAACGCAGAGCATGACACACTTCTGTGTACCGATAAGAAGCCGTTTGAGGCAGTTCAAACAGGCTTTGTTTCAGGGTCTTAGACATTCTGTACTGACCTAAGTGACATGACATGGCCTTCTTAGGCGTTATCCTCTGATGAGAATGAAACGGAACAAGAACAAAACTATTACAAAGTAAAAATGAATGATTTCCCTCACATTTCCCCCATTTTATCATTACAAAATATGATAACTACTCTCAATGCAATACAAGCATTCCTTATATCATTGACTCCCTTCCACACAGACCGCAATACACAATGGCTTCATAAAATTCTAATTCTAAATTCTTGATGATTCCTACCAGTCAGTGGTAAGGCTGCATCAGTCTTTCACTATGAACAACAAAGGGCAAACTGCCTACATGTCAACACAGGCTTCAAGGTGAAAATTTCCTCAAGCGTCCTCCGGTTTGCTTATTATCCAGAAAAGCTGAAAAGACTCGTGCCTCCCAGCCAGGAGACGCCAATTGTTGTGAAATTAGACAGCACTCGCAGACTCATCCTCTAAAGGTAAAAAAAAAAAAAAAAAAAAAGGTTTATTATAGAAAGATTGTTAATACAGGATAGAATAAAAGCAGGATAGAATAATGAGAGCGCTCTGAAGTGCTTGTGCTGAACCACTATAATATATATGAAACGCAGAGCATGACACACTTCTGTGTACCGATAAGAAGCAGTTTGAGACAGTTCAAACAGGCTTTGTTTCAGGATCTTAGAAGATGTGCAAACAAAACTTGAACAGAAGAACATGTTTGTGTCTTTGTATGCAGATAAACATTATGTACTAATCTAAGTCACATGACATGGCCTTCTTAGGCGTTATCCTCAGATGAAAAGAAACAGAACAAGAACAAAACTATTACAAAGTAAAAATGAATAATTTCCCTCACAAAACCATTCAAATTTCTGTGATGGTTTCTACTGTTTTTTGTTTTTTCCAGCAGGGATGGTTTGGTTGGTTTCATCATATGTGGTTTTATTTTAAGTATTATTTAAGAAAATGTACCTCACTCGTTGATGGGAGAAAACTAAATCTAAGAATATAAACACACGTCCCTTTACAAGGATTCCTGGTTATAAATCAGTTCATAAACACCAAAAAGGGCTTTCTGGAAGCTCTTCAGACGGAGTGCAAATGAATAGCAGTGTAAATATGGCGCTATTTATTCACACCAATGAAAACCCCACACAGACTTTTGTACTGACCAATTACTATCGAGTATGCTGGCAAGGAGGGACACTCTTGTTTTCTATGGCAACGACTTACAAACAAATTTGGGGGGTAAGAATGGTGTTAGGTATCTGGCGGTTTGCTGGAACCTTTAGCGAAACGTTTCTGCTCCATACACGACTGCACTGACTTGAGTGACCAACTCTTCCGGCCAGCATGGTAAATAACACCTTTATTTCTGAGTAGGAATAATAATTATTTCATTTTTAACCGGTACATAAGCTTTGAATTGAATGCAAACGTTCACGACAGGCTAGCTTAAATGCTAGGTAGTTTACCTAGATGTTAGCATTTCTTAACATGAAAAAAACCCCTCGTTTTTAACATCGCGATATTTGGCGATATTTAGCCTTGAGGATAAAAAAAATAATACACATTTAACAGCTAGTTAAACGACTTTTTGTTGAATGAACACTCTGTAAACAAAGTATATTTTTGTGAATTTAGCAGAGGGCACCACAACAAGGGTACTTTTTAAACGAGGCAGACGAAATAACACGAATTTTATTTATTAATCCAACAATAGAAAAAACCAACAACAACCAAAGATTATCGTGCGCATGCGCAGTCTAAGGCGTGAGTGCAGGTGGTAATAACAGGTTGCTTAGTTTAGTAGTAACAGATTACATGTAATCTGGATTATATAAAAAGTTTTCGAGTTTTTGTAATCAATGTAGGAATAAACACAAGCAATAAGACTGGCCATGAGTTTATTGTCTGCAATAGTGATATATGAATTAATTCATCTTCAGTATATATATCTTATTCTGATGGATCTACAGCCTATTCTGGAAACACTGGGTGTGGTGCTGTAATGAAATAAATCTGTAATGAGATGGTCCATGGAGTTTCCATTTAAAGCAGTCCATGTCTACTATTGATGTAGAGTACAATATTGTATATCAAAGTTGAATGTACATGTCTTCCATTTGAACCGAAGTTTAATTAAATGGAGGAGAATAGTGTTGGTTTTATTATCTAGTTATGAGGTTATGTTTATTTCATGTATTTTAAAAAAATGTGAAAGGTTGAATTATTTATTGAAATGTACTTTAATAATTGGTTAAATAAAACTACTTTTATTAAGGCATTAGATTATTCTACACCAAATAATTTTTCATAATAATAAAAAAAAGGCATTTAGATTAGATAAAGTCAAACAGTAACACTAGGGCCCAGTTTTTCAGAGAATTTAATCCAGATCAGAATCATCCGGATTTGAAAATCCCATGTTTTGCTATCCAGGATCAAGTAATCCAAAGTGGTTTTTCAAAGCAACATTGGATTGGATTGCCCAATTCGTTTGTTGTATTTATGAAAGGCTTGACTTGAACAAGCCTTTGGTTTACTTTGGCATTAATTTCCAGGCCAAAATGAGCCAGCAGCGCAGCATGGCGCACAGCTTGCACGAGCGTACACTTGCAGAATTCAGGCGACAGGAGGAGAGACGTGAGGATCAGAACAGATATGTGACCAAAGAGAAACAGATTGAGGCCAATCTCAAGCATGAAGAGAGAGCCGAGATGAGAAAGTATCTGCGCACGATGCAAGACGAGGAGTACGAGAGACAAATGGAGGAAGCTTACTTGAAGGTTTGGTGTCGTCTTTCTTTACAGTGTTTGAGCGATCAGTATATACTGTATGTTTTTTCGGAATGTAGGCTTTAGCCCACTTTGTTTTCATAGGCAGAGCAGGACAGGATGTACAAGGAGAAGCTATTGGAGCAGGAGGAGAGGATGGCAAAAGAACTGGCCCGCATAAGTTATGAGAAAACTCGAGATGAGAAAATGAGGCAGCACATCAAAGAAAACAGGTGCACGGTGGTGAATAACTACAGCATGGATTTCGTCGTCATTCTGTGTAGTTCATTTATCATTTGCCTACATTGTATTCATTTCTAGTGTGGAGATTCGCGAGTTAGAGGCAAAGCTCAAGTCTGCTTACGTAAATAGAGCGAGAGCAGCACAGATAGGTGAGAAGGAGGCCATGAGGTGTGAGGCCATGGTGAGTGCTAACTTTCTGATCTACAGTACATCAGAAGTCCTTAAAAGACGAAAGAAATGTTTAAAATAGTAGACATGACCTACTTATTCTGACGTGTTGTATTTCAGAAGGAGCAAGCTGATATTGCACGCAGTAGGAAGAGTGAGCAGGAGCGAGCAGCCATAGAGCAGGAGAAGCAGGATCAGAGGCGCTATGAGGAACTGGTTCGCTATCAGCAGGAACTGGAGAAGCAGCTGGAGGAGAAGGAGAGGAAGAGACAGGAGTCCTATGAGGAGTTCCTCAAGGAGAAACTCATGGTGGATGAAATTGTGCGGAAGATATATGAGGAGGATCGCATGTGAGATGATGTTTAGTTTCTTTTCTAAACAAATACGATAATATTTTGATTGTCTATAAACTGATATACATTTTTAATATTCTTCTCTCACTGGCTGGTTCATTCGGATGAGCAGTTAGTTTAGCACATTATCAGATATGAAGATTTTTGTTGTGGATTGTAGGGCTTGTGGGGTTTGACTTTAATAGGGAGTGTTTTGTTTCACAGGAAGCAGGAGCTCCGGCTTGAAATGGTCACGGCCACACAGCGATACATTCAGGAGTTCAAAAGGCAGCAGGCAGAGTGGAAGCGCCTGGAGCGAGAGAAAATGGAGGAGGAGAACAGGCGCATTTTGGAGTACACCAAATACCAGGAGAGGAAAGAAGAGGACAGGATGGCTAATGCTAGACAGAGAGAGACAGCTAAAGAGAGCCTTCACAAGTTGGTGTGTGACACTTCTGAATAAAGCTTCAATCTTAGGACAATACACACCACAAAATGTTAATCCTCAAGCTTGTCAGTAAACATTCTGTTTTTAGAAATGCACATTATTGATGAATGAATTCTGGATAAATCCTTTGTTTTCCTTTTTAGCTGGCTGAGAAGATGGAAGTGGAACAGAGGCAGCGTGAGGAGATGGACCGTGTCCGTGAGGAGCTCTATCTTGAGGAGCAGGAAGAGTTTGCCAGACAGAAAGAACTCGTGAGAATCAGTCTTTCAACTCTACTAAAAAGCAAAGCCATGTATCAGTTCACTCAAGTTTGTCAATTTAAAAGTTATGCTAATGTAAAGTAGCCCTACTAAAGGACACTAAAGGTTCTTTCAAAAATATTTTTTTTTTTCGCCACAGGAAGAGATGGAGCGGAGAATCCGTCAGAGGCTGGAGCTGCAGCAGACGTGCCAGGAACAGCTGGCCTTCAAACAGCTGCGCCGTCAAGCCGAAAAGGACGAAGAGGAAGCGTTCAGGTTCACGATGTTGGCCAAGTTCGCTGAAGACGACCGCATTGAGCAGATGAATGCTCAGAAGCGTCGCATGAAGCAGCAGGAGCACAAACATGCTGTGGAGAAGCTAATAGAGGAGAGGAGGCAGAAGTACCTGCTTGATAAGGTGAAACTTAAATCATGTATAGGCTACTAGGTTGCTTCCACAGTCCTACAGAGATGTAATGCTGGCTTGTCTGATATGAGACATGATTATTGATAGAGTTTAGATATCTAGGAAGGTGTGATGTTTTAGAGGGATGTGTTCATCTGTGATCTGTGTATAGGAGCGAGAGGCGGAAGAGCAAGCTTTGGAACAGGAGAGAGAAACTCGGCGCCGACAGATCATCGAGGAGGAGCGACTGAAGCTCCTCAAGCTCCATGCTACAAAGCTGTTGGGGTACCTGCCAAAGGTAGACACCACACAATCTCTTTATAAGAAATTTCAGCAGTTTGTGTGACTGTGATTTCATTTTTTTGTTGTATTTTTTTTCAGGGCATTTTCAGGGAGGATGATTTGGATCATTTTGACGAAAACTTCAAGAGCAGTTTCCGGAAACATCATTCTGACATCTCCGGGGAGGGCGGTGGAGATGCTGAGCAATAACTCGTATCTACTCGTGACCACTAGATGGCAGACATGATTGATTTTTTTTGTGGTTTATTTCAATTGATAGTTCTAAGAAAGATTCAAACCAGCTTTTTGCATTTTTAAAAACCCATAAATCAGTTGAATAATCTGTTCAAGCCTTAAATAAAATTACAAAAACACTACAAACAGAACCCTGAAGCAGGATGCTTATATTTGAAATCCTTTTACTAATTTAAAACCAGCATTGAAATTATCTCTAGTGTGATGATCATATTCTTTGAGAAAAAAAATTCTGAGGTATTCTTCTTTTTTAATGGTTTATATATATATACATGAGATCAAATTTTAGAAATCAGTGCAATATTTTGAAATCATATAGAATGCATTTCACTACAAATTCAAGGGGAAGTAAATGTGAAAGTGACTAGGGATAATAAGTTTGGGATCTTCTTATGTCCAGGTGATATTTTAGTATTTAAAATATGCACCCTGACTTGACCTGTATCCTCTTACAGTAAGTAATCAGGCAGTTCAGAGCTTCTGCTTATAACTTTACTTGCAATTTAGCCAGGGTTAGGGTTAGGTTAGGTTACTTGCAATATAGCAAGCATCTAAAGTCTGAAAAACAATATCTAGATAAACCTGAGGCATTTTGGAAACAAGTGCTGTGGACCGATGAAGTAGAAATGAAACTCTTTTGCCTCTATGTTTGGAGAAAGAAATGAGCATGGGGGCACAGGAAGCACTGCACCGTTAGGTTTCAGTAAATATCAGCAAACTCCAGAAGCAAATGCTGTAGTCAGTCAAGAACCTGAAGCTGAAAAGGGACTGGCTTGTACAATGACAGGCCAATGATCCAAACAAACATGCAAGAGGGCTCAAAAATATTTCAGGACCAGAAGTGTTCTGCAAGGGAAAGTGAAAATTCATTAAACAAGAACAGAAAGACTCCTAGCTACAAGTGTGGTATCTACCAAAAGCGGTGTTATTAAATACTGACATAGTACTTATGGGGTGCTACTATTTTTCTACTATTTTTTTTTCTATTTTTGGCTTATCAAAGGCTTATCAAATCTAAATTAATTGTTTTGTCTTTTCACTTTATCAACTAAATATGTAATATGGCCAGGAGTGCTCAAGTAAGTCCCTGTGAATGAACTGTTATTAATAATGTATTACCAAATGCACATTAATATAAACCTGCAATTTGCCTTGCAGCTGGGACTATTTTCAACACCTTCTGAACAATCTGATTTGAGAATTTAACAGTACTGTTGTGTAAACATTCATAGTAATTAAATTGGTTGACTTCTTAAGAACAATATTCGTTTCTATAGCAGTCAGTACTCATAAGTTAGCCAGTTAATCTTCTTCCAAAAGTGAACACAGCTCTGCAGCTTGACCGAATCTGACTAGGAGCAGGTTCATGATCATAGTAGGATCTAATCAGATGTGATGGTTCATGCACAGCCCTTGAGCCTTGAGCATCCTCTCAGCTGTCAGTCATACCGAACTTCACAGACCCTGTCTGAAGTCTATTAAGAGACTCTGGGTCCCTCTGCAAATATTTGCTGTTTTCATCTCTGTTGATGTTTCTGCATCATGTCAGATCCTTCTAGGGTCTAAGTATAGTAACCAGACCTGTTCGTATGGGTAAATAATACCAAAAATTGGGAGGGAAGGGAGTCATTATGTCATTCATGCAGGAGTTATCGAGAAGACAGATGACAGGTAAGAATGTGTAAATATAGGCATACAGAATACCACACTCAAGTTCACACCCCCAGATGGCTGTATAAACACTCAGAGCTGCTATAAAGTCTTTTAGTCATGCATGAGTGTCTTAGTACGTTATATATTGTATAACGATGGAGAAGATATGACTTTAGGTGTCATTTATATTTAACCAACAAATAAAATAATAATGTGGTTTCCAAAGCTCGATCGAAAAAGAAAATAATGTGAACTTGTTATTAATCCTTACGGTGCCAAGCATTGACTCAGCTGTGATTCAGCCCTACTCTGTGAATTAGTGTTTCCTCTACATTTCCAAAGCAATTTATAAACTTTCTAAGGGAATTGTTCATAGTTGGTATCACAAAGTGGGTTCTGGTACATGACTGAATGATTCAAACTTGGTACAAATCAAGTCTCTTAAGCAAAGCCCACTGAACACACCAAGACATAATTCAAGCTGACATCGGTTTCCATTGCAGAGTTTCTTTGACTTACCTGAGAAGACAGATTACAATGATGCGTATAGGAATGACCAGGGGTTACACTGAGGGATCACCAGAGACCCTTCTGAGATATCATCTAAATTTTAATGTGCCTTACTATCCTGCTCTCTTGCAGTGCGCTCCTGTGAGTCTGATGTTTGTAGAACATTGCTACAGTAATGTAGATGTTAATGGTTCAAAACCCCAGAACAAAATTAGATTAGAAAGCAGAACATTATACTCAAATCATATTAGCTTTACTAGAAGCTGTCTTAGTCTGTCTTAGAGATTAAGATAGACTCCATAGTCAATGTAATTATCACATCATACATCTAATTGCATTTGCATGTAACGTGATAAATCTGTTGTATTATATACAGTATGTTTATCTGTATTGTCAAGGTTAAATGACCTAGTAATATTCAATCCATTTATAATATAAATAATATATTTAAATCCAAATTAAATCAATTCTATGATGATACATAATCCTTTTAGAATGTCACAATGTTTAGTACTAATAGTTATAGTTATTTATATATTTATAGTTTATATATAAACTAGTATTTTCAATTATGCTTATTTTTTATTTATCTTGTTTTGTTAAGTATTAATCTTTTTCGCTTTCTGTTATAAAGCCATCTTTTTTTATTTGACATTTAACCCATTGACATCCATTTCACACCTATTGTAAATATTCCTTTGACCATGATGACTCTTATTTCACCCTAAATGAGCTTCCTTGACCAGAGGATACTTTATATCTGCAAAACAGCCTTAGTGCCTGCATTATGTCTGTTTTATGATGAATTCAGTTAAACTGTGAAAGGATTCTGAAGATCTGATGTATACACAGCATAATAATTTCTCTGTAGTTTTAGGTATCATATTCTGTAATGATAAAAGATGTGAGGGAATTTATAAATTTTTACTTTGCAATAGTTTTGTTCTTGTTCATCAGAGGATCATGCCTAAGAAGGTCATGTGATGTCATTTAGATCAATACAGAACGTTTATCTGCTTACAGAGACATGTTCTTCTGTTAAGGGTTTGACCCTGAAACAAAGCCTGTTTGAACTGCCTCAACCTGCTCCTTATCGGTACATAGAAGTGTATCACTCCCTGCGCTTCATATATATAGTACATGTTCAGCACAAGCACCCCAGAGCACTCTCATTCTTCTATCCTGCATTCTTCTATCCTGTATTCATCCTTCTGTAGTAAACCTTTTCACCTGAGAGGACAAATCTGCGAATGTTGTCTAATTTCCATGACACAATTTACACCATCTATTTTTTTTATTATATTTTACATTTTTACCACATATTTTGGCATCTTAACATGTGTAAATATTTGTATTAACATAAAAAACATTCAACAACTGAGGCAAACAGAACAAGTTTGTCTCAGAGGAGTCCCTGAACAAAATGGAGGGACACACACACACATAGTTACATGTACTTTTTCACTGCAAGGATGATCAGCTGTCCTTCCTGTCTCCCTGTAGCATTGTCTTAGGCGTCTTACATTACAGACATTGCAGTTTATTGCTCTGGACACATTTGCAGTCCTCATGCCTCCTTGCAGCAGGCCTATGGCATGTTCACACAGGTGAGCAGGAACCCTAGGCATCTTTCTTCTGGTGTTTTTCAGAGTCAGTAGAAAGGTCTCTTTAGTGTCCTAAGTTATTGTAACAACCTTAATCGCCTACCGCCTGTAAACTGTTCATGTCTAAAAGGACGGATCCACAGGTATATGCGAAATAATTGTTTATGATTCATTGAACAAGCATGAAAACATTGTTTAACCCTTTCCAATAGATCTGTAAAGCTTATTTGGATTTTACAAAATTATCTTTAAAATACATTCTCCTGAAAAAGGGACGTTTCTTTTTTTTGCTGATTATATATTTGTATATACAGTTAAAGGGGGGCAAAGTGGTTTAGTGATTTGCCTCACACTTCCGGGGTTGGTGGTTCAAATCCCACCTCTGTCCTGAGTTTGCATGTTCTCTCTGTGCTTCTGGGTTTTCTCCAGGTACTCTGGTTTCCTCCGCCAGTCCAAATACATGCGTTGTAGGCTGATTGGCATTTCCAAATTGTCCTTAGTGTGTGAGTGAATGTGTGATTGTGCCCCATCCAGGGTGTCTCCTCCCTTGTTCCCCAAGTTCCCTGTCATAGGCTCCAGTGTAGGATACCCAGTATGGAAAATGGATAGATTGTTGGATCTTTATTATCACAAGTAACACAAATTGTGCATGTTTAATATAAAAAAAAAAAAACATTTTAAATCAAAAGTTTGCATCTCCATTTCTCAATATGATAAGTGATATATACTCATGTCTTTATTTCCTCTGATTTATCACTTACATAACTGCCAGATTTCATAAACTGCCTTCTGTAAATGTTCTTTGTATGTTGTCTAATCTGTTAGATTTCACACTGTACCATGAAAGAGTTGGTGCCAAAATGGTGTTATAACTGTTTCCTAGAAATCAACTCTGATAGTGTCACCGCTATGGTGGACCGCACCATTAGGAGTGACTGACCTAGATCAGACTGGTCGCTGATTCGTACGTCCTTTTGGCGGGAGTTAGGACCCCTCCCTTAACTCTATTGGAATGCACAGCAGGTGGAAGAAGACTTTTCGCATTGTGTCCGTAAGTAACAGTTTATTAGATGACCCAATGCGTGCTATTGATATATACAGATGAAAATACGTATTCAGACTTTGATATGATGTTTATAGTCACTGCAAGCAAGAGCAGCAGTAAAGTTAGAGCCGACAAACTAACGTTACCTAATGTTAACGTTAGCTAACGTTATCATTAGCTCCTAATTAAGTGTCTGGCAAGCCAACGTTAGCTAGAGTTTGTTTCTTCTACTTTCATACGGTTTCTGATTACTGGTCTATAAGTGAACTAAATGGAAATCTCCTTGAGTTTGCAAAGTTTGCGAATGTCAATTATGTGACGTTACATCAGTTATGTTAACAGTCTTTTGAATAAGAGAACAGCTAATATTAGCTAGCTAATTAGCTAAAGTTAGACAAGAACCTGCCCCCACACAGCAAAATCCCCAGTGTTGATTTAACACCTTTAAGCAGTTCTTAAAACTGTTACTCCTGAAAGTACAAGTTCAGACACTTGAAGAAGAATAGAACACTGTTTTGATCAATTAGGTAATCCTTGTTCAGCATTAAACAAGTCAAAGAGGCATAAATATTATGATGAGAAATGGGAAATAGTTGAACCTAAAGAATGTGTTCTTGGGGTGAGAATGGATTTGCGCAGAGATAGAACTACAGGCAGTTTCCCGTAACGGACAAGTGCATGTATGTACCCATTTTGGGTACACTCATATCCATATTCAAAAACGGTCAAGTTAGAGAGAGCTTTTTACAGGACAAACAGAGTGGAATTGGAGTTTACAAAGACATTAACGATGGGTTGTATTTCCAAAACCATGCACTGTTCTCGCAGCAAAAGCACGCTTTACAGATTCTACTCTATTACGATGATTTTGAAACTGCTAACCCTCTAGGTTCCAAGAGGGGACTCCACAAACTTGGTTGTATCTATTTTACTCTAAAAAAATCTTCCACCCAAGTGTAACTCTGTACTGATTAATGTGCATCTTGCAGCTCTATTCTACACGGAAGATCTTAAGACATATGGTTTTGATGTGATACTAAAGCCCCTTATTGATGACCTGAAAATCTTAGAAACTGAAGGCATACAGCTTCCTTGTTTTGAACAACCGTTGTTTGGCTCAGTAATTCAAGTAACAGGAGATCATTTGGTTTTAAATGGCTTGCTTGGATATGTGGAATCTTTCAGGGCAACTCATTTCTGTAGGTTTTGTTTAATTAGTAAGGAAGTAGTTCAATCTATATTTACTGAAGATCATGCTGGGTTAATTTTCCGTTCCAAAGAGGTTCATACTGAACATTGTAAGGCACTAAATGAAAATCCTGAACTGCGGTCAATATATGGTGTCAAAAAGTCATGTGTGCTCAATTCATTACAGTATTTCCATTGTACTGAGAATTATGCTGTTGACATTATGTATGATCTGCTAGAGGGTGTGGTACAGTATGAACTTAAACTGGTTTTTGAGTACCTTGTTAAACAGGACTATGTCTATTTGAACACATTGTCAAATAGGATACAGAGCTTTAATTATGGTTATGCAGACTGTAAAAACAAACCAAGTGGGTTAAAAATGGATGATAAGAGCAAACACCTGGGTTTGAATGCCATACAGTCATGGTGTCTTCTGCACAACACTCCACTGATATTTGGTGATGTCATTGAAAGGAATAACAATCACTGGAACTTTCTCCTGCTTTTGATACAGGTTGTCAATATAGTGTTCTCCTACACCATAACTGATGGGATGATGTGTTACTTAAAACCTATGATCTGTGATCACCATACTCTATTCAAAGAATTGTTTCCTGACAAGAGGTTGATTCCCAAGCACCACTTGATGATGCACAATCCGAGATGTATAAAAAAAATTGGCCCTCTTATCCATATGTGGTGCATGTGATTTGAAGCGAAGCACCATATTTTCAAAAGATGTGGCAAAAATTTCAAGAATCTCATTACATCATTAGTAAAGCAACATCAACGTCAGTTGGCATTTAACTATGAAAATTATTGTTTTAGAGGGTTTGAATTTGGTCCTACATCAAAAACCATCTGTAACTTGCAAGGTGGGGAAGAACTCAGTCAGACATTATATTTAGAAGCCTGTTTGAGTGTTATAAGTACAAAGTGGATCAGACATTATGGTACTGAGTATCAGGTTGGTTTGTTCATATGCACTGGATGTACCTATGATCTTCGTGTGTTCAAAAAGATCTTTGATAATAATATATGAAGAGAGTGCTTTCATAATTTCCTGTAATGTAAAAACGATGTACTATGATGACCACTTCAATGCATACTGTATAGAAGATGACCGAATGGATGAGTTTTCTGTCACCTCTGTGAACGAACTGACACATTTTAGGCCATTTGACAAGCAGTGCTATAACGAGAATGATCAAAGAGAGTACATAATGCCCAATTGTTATATTTAGAAAGACTTGACCTGAGGGGTCAGTAATGTTAACGCCCTTGAAAAAAATAAAACTATTATAAAGCAATCAACTTGGTTTTTTTTCTTTATTTGCCTTTTAGATTTGTAATCATTTAAATGTCATTTTAATTGTGAAGTAGCATATTAATGCTTTACAGTGTTAATATGCTACATATGCTTCATAGTATGCAATTAACACTGAGAGTTAATGAATTACTCTTATGAGAATAAATTTCTAACACTACACACTGGTGTTGAGCAACTAACACGGACACTTTAAAAGTGTTGGCATTAACTCCAATAGAGTTGATTGGTTTCTGTGGATTTTGCGGTGCGTGTGTGTGTGTGTATATATATATATATTATATATACATATATACACACACAAATATAGTGTGTGTGTGTGTGTGTGTTAAATATTTGCACCCGATTTAATGATGTATGATCTTTAAGGCATGTTTTTGTTTCAGACACAAATATAAACAATGAAGCCGATGGATCTGGATGAAATTATATGTATGAAGTTGACTCTTATACAGTTAGTGAGTATATATTAGATTCTTGGTAGCCTAAATAGGCCTATAATATTAGATCACATTGCTTTGCATTACATTACATTATTAACATTATAAAATCTGGGGATTTTGTTTGTCATATTCTGAGGAAACCCTTATAAATTGGCTGTTATTCCCCTAATAATCAGGTGCAAACATGCTCTATTTCCAGCCCTGTAGGTGTTTCACATCAATGAAGCAGAGACATTGGAGCATTAGGAAGGAGTGGTAGTGTGGGAATGTTGGAATAAAATATAAGCCATGGGTTTACAGCAGCGACTCATTATAGCACACTTTTGGCTTGATTACTGCAGGGGTGAGCTTGTAAAATGCCATTGCTCACAACTACCAGATCATTATTATTATTATTAATACATTAAAGCGGGCTTTAATTACTTTCCATCTTCGCCCACTGGAACAACTTAGATGAGCAGGACTCAATCTGAATTTATTTCTCGGCAGGTTTGATAGGGGGTTTCCTGTAAAGAGTGACAAGCAAATACCTGTCCTTCACCATAACCTCGTTACAGCTTGTGGGCCTGTTTGGTTATGTGTTTTTTTTGCCATCAGTCTTTCAGCAGGCATTTTGTCCGGCGAGGTCACTGGTGAAGTTTACTGATCCACACCACGTCATGGAAAAACAGTGAGGAGACATGACCACAATAAAATAAATGTACCTGCTAACTAATGCCAAGGTTTGTCAATGTGTGTGTTGGTTGGTAAAGTGCCTTCATGTCCTCCTCCATGTCCTTATTTCAGAAGGAATATCTTAATATGTAGAAATTTTTATGTAGTCCAGTGTTCATACAGTAATAGAATATGTTGATGATGGACAGGATTTCTTCATATCCGGTTATATCCGGTTATTGAAATTTGATTTATTAATGCCATGAATAAGTGTGCTACAAACCGTTTTATCGCTGTGTAACTTAGCATGACAAAGACCTAAACCAATAAAAATACGTGTCCCAAATTTCATGTCATTATAATAGTTTTAGTAAGTTTTAGCTTTTAGTATATGACATAAACATTTTTCCTTCACATATAGATAGTCAAAACTGAGAATTTTATAATGTATCAAGTTCTTGGGTATTTGTTTTATTAATAAGAAAGAAGCTTATCCACAAGGTGGAAATTTAAACACGTCTAAGTTCACGTTAGTGTAATTAGGCATACAAATAAAAAATGATCAATTTCATCCAACATAAGGGACTTTTCTTGAAGGAAAATGGCATTAAGTCACCCTGCTCAGGTTTATAATGATCATATCAGCCAAGTACAGTTTTCCAAGCACTATATTTCATTAATTATATCAGCATGTGCTGCTTGTGTTATTTGCCCTAGGTATTTTACTAACTAATGGAAATGTGCTATATCTTATGGCTGTTCTTGTGTAGCTCAGTAAGGAGGAAAATGTTTGTGTTTTTCTTCTAAGAGTCATTATTTAAATAGGCGTTGCAGAGGAGTACAAAAATAAATCAAACAGCCACCATCTTCAGGTGTTAAACTATAAAGGTTTATGTAAAAGCATTTTCCAAAGAAACATTTTATTACCTTATTATTATAATGAGTACCGTGTCGGGTTAATCAGCCTACACCACTCTTGATCATTATTTTCCGTGTCCTTTCCCAGTTCTTTAATCAGCACACGGGGTGAGTCTCGCAACACCGGCGTGCTCGCGCATGCGCGCACATGCCCCGATCCAGTCCCGCGCGCTCGATAAATACCGCGTCGCGCTGAAGTCCTGAAGACACGCGCCATCTCGGTCACGCGTTCACGCGCCGCTCTCAGTGTTAGATGGCATGTTTTCGACTAAGACAAACGGACCACGCCGAGGACGCTCTTTTGACTCCATTCATAAATATCACGTAGAAAATCAACACAACTATGAGGTTAGTGGATTTTTCATGTATATTATATATATTATTAAATTATTATTAAATTATTAAAATAGCACTATTGACCAATACAACTATTTAACAAACAGACAACAAATGACACATCTTGTCTTTAATAGGATCTACTAAGAGAGACTTAGCTACTTAGTGAAATTGAATGAACCAAGGTATAATGGTCATGGAATGTGGACCAAACTTAGACCTCTGATTAGACTGAGATCGCTGTCCACAACACAGTGCTGAACTTCCTCCCACGTGCCAATATACAGGGTTTTAACCTGAATCAGTAGTTCTCTGATCCAAGCGAACATTGGAATCTACACCAAAAAGAAACTTAATATTACTTCGAGAACCTGGATATTTGCATATAATATTTGAAACTTGAGCATAAGACCACATTCTGCATACATTCAACCCTGCATTATTTCAAGAATAATTAAAAAGATTTAGTTATGTATCAAAATTATTCAATACTGAATCATATTTTCACTTGCAATTTCTCCAGACTTTGAAACTGTATCACCAAAGTAATGGTGTGTCAGATAAATGCAGCGGAATATTATTTAAGAGTAAGTAGTTTCAAAATGACTAAATAAGTAAATAATGTAAATGCTAAAAACAGAAAAACACAAATATTCAGAAATGTTGTCAGTAGAGCGATGTAGTACTTGTATATAGTTTATTATCCCCACCAGTGCACATTTATTATTGTCACAGCAGGCTGTTTTGTTGTCAGCCTTGACCAAATTTATGTCATTTTGTCCAGGGATGTTACATTGTTACAGTGCTGAACAGTGCCAACATAAACATAAGTCATAAAACATTTTGTTTTATTTATGTAATGGTGCCGATATGTCTGGAGTTTCACAACAGCTTATAATGAAAGGCTGTAACTGAGTAGAGAGATGTATGTATCATTATATAAATGTCAATGATTTCTTATTTGGAACTGTATTATGGTAATAAACTTCCCTGCTGTGTTGTGTCCTTTTGTCTAAAGATGAATAAATCCACATTTAATCATCCTAACGAGAACCAAGACGATTCCCTGTCCTCCAAAAGAGAACATGCAGCAATTGTCTTCTCTCTGAAGAATGAAGTCGGTAACCTCGTAAAGGCATTAAAACTTTTTCAGGTATACATAACTGTTTTTTTCTTTCCTCTTAGCTAAGATCTGCTGCTAATTTCGCATTTTCTCTGAAAATAATTCATAGTATTTACTCTCAGTACTTTACAATGTTGGTGGGGTGGTACTCTTATGTGTCTGTCACCTGGAAATGCGGATATAGTGTACCTTTAAAAAATATATATATATTTGCTCCATAATTAAAGCTTTGACATGCTATGTACCTTTCTAGAAAAATGATACATATTAAAGATACAAAAGGTGTATTCTTGATAATACCACCCCAGTGACAAGGAATGGTACAGTTTAGTATCCTTTTTTCTGAGCGTGTGCAGTACATTTATGTGCAGATCTTCTGAAATAAATGGACAGTAAAAAGATAAGACCTATAGAGCTAGGTAGAGTTTCAGATTGTTGCATTTGTTCCTTTTCCCATTCATCTAACATTCCCAACCAGGAACATCATATCAACCTTTTGCACATTGAGTCCCGGAAGTCAAGGCGGCGTAACTCTGAGCTGGAGGTGTTGGTTGACTGTGACAGTGAGAGAGAGACGCTGAACAAAATCATTCAGCTTCTGAGAAAACAAGCAAACATCATCACCATGGACTTACAGGACAGACAGAGCACACCTGAAGATGGTATAAGTCTTTTCTTTTTACACAAGCATTAATACCTCATGGTTTAACAGAGCTTCTATATGATGCAGTTTTACCTGTTACTGGTTTTTGTAGCTATCTCAGAAGAGCCCTGGTTCCCCAAAAAGATCTCAGATCTTGACAAGTGTGCTAATCGTGTTTTGATGTACGGTTCCGACTTGGACGCTGATCATCCTGTGAGTGGTTCCCCCCCCCCGAGTACTTTTGTAACAGCCCTGTTTGCTTCATCAATTCCATTATACCTGCAAGCCTTAGAGCTCGGAATATGACAGCCATATTTATCTGATCTTGTCTCAGGGATTTAAAGACAGTGTCTACCGTAAGAGAAGGACGTACTTTGCTGACCTTGCATTGAACTACAAACAGTAGGTCACAGTTTTTCATATTTCCATATTACTTTCCATAATCTGTAAAGTAATCAAACTATACTGTATATCACTCAGCCTTTTTTTCTGTTTCACGTTCATTTCTTGCTCGCTCCCAACCCGACCTGAAGTGGAGACCCGATCCCACGTGTGGAATTCACAGAGGAGGAGGTGAGGACGTGGGGCGTGGTGTTCAGAGAGCTGAATAAGCTCTACCCTACACACGCGTGTAGAGAGTACCTGCATAACCTGCCTCTGCTCACACAGCACTGCGGCTACAGAGAAGACAACATCCCTCAGCTGGAGGACGTATCCCGCTTTCTCAGAGGTAAGAGGGGGATTCCCTCATCATCAGTTCTGCATAATATTTCAGCTGACAGTTTGGAGATTATAATACAATGATAAAAAAAAAATTACAATACAGACCATGGTTCTGTTGAATTCTCAAATCCAATTGGTTTGAAATCGGTTTCATTTTTTTATGTTATTATTTATTATTTTTCTTTAGCAGCAGCTCTGACAGTAGTTCGGGCTGTAATTCAAAACACAGGTTTATATTAATGTCCTCGATCTAATACGTTATCGTTTCTATAGTAACCACTCATTTCAGAGAATGGCACACATTGCATAATCTAAATGGTGCACTTATATAGCACTTTACACTGTGTCTCATTCACCCATTTACACACACACACACACACACACACACACACACACACACACACTCACACAACAATGGTAGCAGAGCTGCCATGCAAGACGCTAACTTGCCATCAGGAGCAACTTGGGGTTCAGTGTCTTGCCCAAGGACACTTCGGCATGTGGAGTCACGTGGGCCGGGAATCGAACCGCCAACCCTACGCTCTACCTGAGCCACATCTGCCCTTCACAGCTGCCAATCTAAGCCTAATAAACATTGTGTCTAATAAACATTGTGAAAAATGTCTAATCATAGATATGGTGAAGCTTTCTGTTAGGAGATGTTTATTTATGAAAGGAGTCTCCAGTGTTAGCGTTTTATGATGGTCAGTTATTTTTCCGCCATGGGAATGTCTTCAGTACAGAAGACTTTGCAGTTTCCAGCTTCCCTTGTAACATGACAAGCTGTTTTGTTTTGTTGTTGTTGTTTTTGTCTTTTTAACTTACATACTGAATTAAAGAGACGCTGGTAAGAGAACAGTTTTTATAGCTGCAATCATAATTGATAACAAGAACTAACTTGTGTACGATTCACAACATAAAATATAACTATAAATGGTAAATACTATAATATGTCATTCATTAATGCATTAAAAATGGTAAATTTTGGTTTACAAATTGACAGAAATGAAACACTTAAGGACATTTAATAGACTTAAGATACATTAAAAAAAAACTTTAAAACAATCAAAACAAAGCATCAAAACAACATATCGAAAAAGTGAAAAACAGGAACAATTTAAACAGACATAATTACCAGGCTTTTGAGTATCTGGTTCATTCCCAAACCTATAGATTACTGGCTGTGTGGAGTTTTGCATGTTCTCCTTGAATCCACATAGGTTTCATCTGAGATTTCAAGCTTCCTCTGGGTTCTCTGGTTCCCTCCTACCTCCCAAAAACATGCAGATAAGTATATTGGTGACTCTAAACTGCTCCTAGGTGCAAATGTGTGTGCATTGTGTCCTCTGATTGACTGGCATCAAATTTATTGTGTAGTTCCTCCTTTTGCCCATCATAAAGTGCTGACACATAAAAGGAAAATGCAATTACTGCAGTTGAAGAAAGAAAGAAAGAAAGAAAGAACAGGACAGGAGGAATGTTATGTCCTCAGTCCTCTCCAAATTTATATCTGTGTTTTATCATGTGCATAGACTATTGTGAAAAGCTAATGACCTTTAAGCTTCAAAGAAATTTTAAAGGTCATTAGCTTTTCACAATAGTCTATGCACATGATAAAACACAGATATAAATTATCAAACAACAAATGTGAGAAATGTTGTTTTCCCCTAAAAGTGCACATGACTCTTGATATTGTATAACTGTGCATGTGTGTGTGTGTGTGTGTGTGTGTGTGTGTGTGTGCATGCCATTTCATGTCTATGTGCATGTGGTTTTTTTGTAGAGCAAACAGGCTTCATAATTCGCCCAGTAGCTGGATATTTGTCACCCCGTGATTTCCTGGCAGGTCTGGCATTTCGTGTGTTCCACTGTACTCAGTACATTCGTCACAGTTCTCATCCACTCTACACACCTGAGCCGTGAGTATGACATCATACATCATACATCAACTCTCTGGTCTGGTGGTTTGTCCTTGGTCTGAAACAACAAACACATCATCAGGTGCTGTTTGTCTCTACAACCTTCTCACCATGTCATCTCATCAACACAATAAGCAGCTGTCAAAGTGCCTATTGTTTTTCTTATTGATGTTGGCTTGATGTCTGTTTATTTTATGTAGCATCATTCTTTGAAGATTAATAAGACTTAGAATTCATTTCAAATTATTTTTCTGTAATCTTCAACTATACTAGATTTTACTTAAGCATCAGCCTTGACCATCATGCAGTGCTTTATTATCACTTTATTTTTGTTGTGGTATTTTGTGTTACAGGGACACATGTCATGAGCTGCTTGGTCATGTGCCCTTGCTGGCAGAACCAAGTTTCGCTCAGTTCTCTCAGGAGTTAGGCCTGGCTTCATTGGGGGCCTCTGATGATGCTGTACAGAAACTGGCAACTGTAGGTCTTCTGTTACTCAGAGTTATAGTCACATCAACATGTCACATTAACAAGTAGTCCTAGCATTGCATGGTGGTACAGCAGGTAATGTTGGGACACTCCAGTTTTCTCTCATGGGTGTATTTCAGCCTTCCGTTCTGTATCCATTGCAACCCTGATCAGGATAAAGTGGTTACTGAAGATGAACGAACACACACAGGTAACTTATTAGTGTGTTTGATTATCTGATCTTTGTCTGTGTGGACCGGTGGAAGTGTACAGGAACTAAATGTTACAAGAACTGAAAAGTTCCTGTCACATTTTTAAAAAAAATTTAAAGTTCCCAAGGGTAATATATGAACCTAATTTCATTAATCAGGGTCAGGGTCATGGGGGATTTGGAGCTTATCCCAGGAACACTGGGCACAAGGCAGGAATACATCCTGGATAGGATGTCAGTCTATTGCACAGCACCATGCGCACACTTTTATATACTCATTCACAACTAAGGGCAGTTTAGCATATCTAGTCCACCTATTGGCATGTTTTTGTGAGGTGGACAGAGACAGTAACCGGAGTTTAGGATTGAACCAAGAATCCTGGAGCTGTGAGACTGCAACACTGCCAGCTGTACAACCATGATGCCCTAGCCTGAAAATAATCTCTGTAAAATAAATGTGAATATTACCAATATACAATCTGGGCCATGAACATACAGAAGAACATAAGGTTTTCTTGTATGTTTGATTGCAGTGCTACTTCTTCACGGTGGAGTTTGGCTTGTGTAAGCAGGAAGGCCAGCTTCGAGCATACGGGGCTGGTCTTCTCTCATCCATCAGTGAACTTCAGGTAGCTAACTCATACAAATTTAAAGTATATAGCCTTGACAAAAAAGAAAGCAGAATAACAACCAATGGAGATGCAGACAACCAGTATGTTTATTAAGTTTTAAGAGTGATACAAACATTATGAATATATTATGAATTACAATCTAATATTACATAATGACAATGAGCTTCTTTTACAGCACGCACTCTCAGGCAGTGCCAAAATCCTGCCTTTCGATCCAAAAGTGACATGCAGACAGGAGTGTCTCATCACCACCTTTCAGGAGGTCTATTTCATATCTGAGAGCTTTGGGGAGGCCAAGGTTAGAATGAGGTATGTTAATGAGAAAAAAATTTCCCTTTAATTTAATCATCCTGAAACTTTATTTTCAGAATGTAAACATATCAAAAAGAATTGGATTTACTAATGGAACCAATTTTCCACTGGTTCTGTAAATGTCTAAAGCTTTTAACTGAGACAGTGAGAATAAATAAAAGATGTATTGATTGATGTAAGATGACGGATGTGGATTGGAGATCTTTCATTAACTTTTTTTCAACTTTTGCAAGAATAAGCACCAGACAGAACCTTTTTTGATATTTTGTTAAGTGCAATAAATGAATTTCAAATTTAATAATAATAATAAATCATTCAACTGTATTATACCAGTTACACCACATTAAGATTAAGTTTATTTCAAGATATTATTCATTTCTAATGTATCCTATTAAGCTAATTTTATCTCCTTACTATTAAAATACATGTTTTTTCAACTTTTATTAAAAAATACAAAAAGATGCAATATATAATTAGATAAATAAGTGCTCATTTGATTATCACCATAGTCCATTTTCAATACATTTATTTATTTTATCCTTCCATCCATCCATTTTCTGTACCGCTTATTCTTACTGGGTCATGGGGAACCTGGAGCCTATCCCAGGGGGCATGGGACACAAGGCAGGGGACACTCTGTACGGGGTGCCAATCCATCACAGGGCACAATCATACATACATTCACCATACATTCATACACTATGGACACTTTTGGACATGCCAGTCAGCCTACAATGCATGTCTTTGAACTGGGGGAGGAAACCGGAGTACCCGGAGGAAACCTCCAAAGCTGATGGAGAACAGTGGTCAGACTCTCACATAACAGTTTATAAAAAATTGCATAGTTTTATGGATAAAATGTATCATCTATATATGGCTCATGCATATTGTTTTAAGAAATAAGTGTTCCAGAGATTCCATATGGAGCAATTTAACAACCTGTTGAACCGCTGCCTGAAAAACACTACATTTGTTATGTCTGTTTAATATAGTTGTGCTAAAAGCAACTATTTATTTCACATTTGTAACTCATCACATTCCCTCCACAGGGAATTTGCTAAGACCATCAGGCGGCCATTCACTGTGCGCTACAACCCGTACACACAGAGTGTGTGTGTGCTGAGGGACATGCCCAGCATTAACAGCGTGGTCGAGGAGCTCCGACATGAACTGGACATAGTTGGAGATGCACTTCAAAGGCTCAACAAATGTATGGGTGTCTAAAATCACAATGCACTGCCTATATCAAGGGTCAAACTCCAGTCCTGGAGGGCCACAGCATGGCAGAGTTTAGTAAGCTTAGAGGGTTTGATAAACAGCTAATGAGTTAAACTGCACATTCTCTGCAGTGTTGTGACCATGGTGGGCTGGAGTATATGATCATTGGCTTAAATCTTGTCAATTATTTTTCACATTGCAACTGCAAATCATTTAGTCACAACCATGTTTAAGGCATAGCATCTCGTTTTCTGCACTGAAAAATCAATGCCGATTGAATGCCAGCATTACGCGCCTCATTGAATATAAATACACTTCAGTAAATGGTGCACACTTGTCCCGATCAATTAATGCCATTAATTCTCTCTGGTAGATTCAGGCCATTTTTACATCAGTTTGATGTACTAATTAAATAAACACAAAACTGGTCAAAGCCTGTAGAGAATACATTTATATAGAGAAGACATGAATTAGCCTCACACATATATCTGGGTTGATATGAAACTATTTAAATGACAGTTTATATAAAAGACCTTTTTTTCTTTTTAAATGATACATTATTGTAATTATATAGAGATGATATGTTGCTTGTTCTCATTCCTGCAGTGTTTGGGTTACAAAATGTATTCAATTCAAAATTCAAAATATCTCAAATATATTGATTTAAGTGATCATATGTTTACATATATTCATGTGTGTGTGTGTGAGAGAGAGAGAGAGAGAGAGAGAGAGGTACATTCTTTAGATAATGAATCCATTCTCATGTATTGGTGAATATTAATTGGTAAATATGATTTTGTCAGTTATCCTTGTGGTCTGTTGAAGTTCTATGTAAACAATACAGAATAAGAAAAGACATTAGAGCATCATATCAAGTAAAATATTTAGAAATAAAAATTAACTTTTGACCTGGATATAATGTTTATTTGCCTTTGAGCTCTCTTAAATAGGCTTGACATTTAGTTGCAGCTTATCATATGGCATATAAAAGTGAGAGAAACAAAGAAAGACGGCTTCCCACACCAAGCTTGGGAGAGTTTCCCAAATAACACACAGACAAGCAAAGTTCAAATGGCAAGATCTCTCATTTGTTCCAAGAAAGGGGGGGGGGGGGGGTTCACAGAGAGCAGAGAGTGTGGTCTATTGATGATTTGTTATATGGCATGTTTTTGAAATGGTTCACGCTTCATCATATTTTAAACTTTATTACACGTGTCTGTTCCTCCAGGGAATGGTCAATGAGAAAGAGGAAGATAAAAGTATCGGGACATTCACCTCCTACCATGACAGAGAACCCATCCAACCCAAAACCCCGCTGCAGCATCCACTAGAAGTAGACTAGGATACTATGTGCACCTTTTGACCACCAGGTGGCACTAGCGCCCCTTGTGTTGAAAATCTTCAAGTAATGAACCCTTTATAAATATATTTTTTTTAATGGATAATCTCATTACTATAGGATGTACTAGTATTTTGTAATATGATTATTTCTTTTATTTAATTATTCCAAAATATGACTAGATTTTACTTTTATTTAAATAAATAACAAACACTTAATTTAATCTAATAGAGCCCTTTTCATACCAACCAATACTATCCAATAAGCAGAACTGGCAGTATATAAGTATGGTAATGTCAAAGTACACCTGGTGTTTGCCCAGGTGCATTGTGGGAAGAATGCAGTGTGTTCCAATCGATCATTTACCTGTCTCTCTCTTTTTTTAAATGAACACACATCCTGGGAGGAAATAACTTCATCATCCTACATGACTCCACCCATTATTTACATATTAAAGTTACCATCAGTATATTATTCATACATAACACTCCTCGCCCCCCCCCCCCAAAAAAAAACAGAATGTCCTCTCTTTTTTTCTTGTTAACACGAAATAATTCAAATCAATTACTGAACTGAATCGAAATAAAGAACTGAAAGAACAATGAAAGTCACACATATATATATATATATATATATATATATATATATATATATATATATATATATATATATATATATATATATATATATATATATATATAACTGGGTCTTGTAGGTGGATGTCGTTCCCTAGTGGTATAACAGCATTCTGTACTTGACATGGACTCTGAAACAGTTATACTGGAGCCCTGTTTCTGTCAGTTTTGTATCTGATTAATGTTTTCAGTCTCTCCTTCCACTGGTGTAAGTGGTGTCCACGTTCACTTCTGGAAAAACACTGGAGAGTCTAAACAAGTAGTAGGTGTGGCAACAGAACACTCAGCTTCCACGACAAATCCAAACAGTTGATCCAAATGTCTTTTCCAGATAACATTGTCAGATGTTTGTACAGTGTATGACACTGGGCCGGTTTGAGTGATCACAGTAGCTGGTACCACTATAGTTGCATGCTAGAACATTTAGACTGCCCTGGATGGAAGAGTCTACTCTTTGCTTTCATGTCTCTCCTGTGAACTTGTTTTTGCTGCTGATGAGTTACAGCCTCATTCACAGTAGAACGTCTCAGTAAGTGAAATCCAGAGCACAACGAATGCTTCAACATGAGAAAAGATGGAGAAACCTTTCTTTTCCAATGTTTGGGGTTTCTGTATGACAACAGGAAATCGTTCAGGCGCTGGTGAAAACTCCCTTGCCTTTGCGATGTCTTTAAGGCGTGTTTGATGGTTTGAACCATTCTCTCTGTGAGACCATTAGTGGCTGGGTGGTAAGGAGCTGACTTAATATGTTGTACACCACAACATTATAAGAACACCGCAAAATCTTGTAAAGTAAACTGTGGCCCATTGTCACTTATGAACTGTTCAGGATAGCCAAAATGGCTAAACATTTCTCCAAGTTTTATTACTGTTTTCTCAGTAGTTGTAGAATGCATAACAGCAACCTCAAGCCACTTGCTGTGGGTGTCCACCACTATTAACAACATTTTACCTTCGACTGGCCCAGCAAACTCCACATGTACACGCTGTCAAGGGGTCTCTGGCCAGTCCCATGGGTGTAATGGGACCAATTGAGGTTAATTTCTCACTTGCTGGCAGGATGGACATGACTTTGCCTTTCGTTCAATGTCCCCGTGCAAACCTGGCCACCAGAAATATCTCAGTGCCATTTCCTTCATTTGAACAATACCACAATGGCCCACATGGAGCAGCTGTAGGACCGTTTTCCTCAAAGATGGGGGTATGATCACTCTTTGTCCCCAAAGAAGACACCCTGAATGAATTGACAATTCATTCTGCCTGGATAAGTATCGCTTCAAGTTAGTATTGTCTTTAGGAACTTTTCCGTCTTTCAACATTTCCATGACCTCTGACAGAATTGGATCATTCTGTGTGCACCTTCTCACCGCATTGATGTCATCGCAGCCATCTTGACTTGCTCGAAGTAGGAGTTGTCTTTCTGCTTTCTCTCTGAACATGTCATGCGTAATGGTAGTCTAGATATACCATCTTCGTTGCAACTCTGCCTTCCAATATCTTATTTCATACACCCATCTTTGCATTAGACTTGGTGCCAAAGAGGGGATACCTGTGTGCGACCCAAGGATGGTGGTTAAAGGCCTGTGATCAGTTAGTAGTAGCAACTCTCTGCCAAACAGGTATTGGTGAAATTTTCGGACACCAAAAATGATTCTCAAAGCCTCTCGCTCGATCTGTGCATACTTGCTCTCTTCCTTGTTCAAAGTGTGTGAGGCAAATGCTATTGGCCTCTCTTTTCCCAAAGGCATGATGTGGGAAATTACTGCCCCCACACCATAAAGTCACGCATCGCAGGCCAACTGCAGGGGAAGCTTTGGATTAAAATGGGTCAACATCCCTGACTTCACAAGCGCTTTCTTGGCTTCTTAATAGGTGGTCTCACATTGCTGTCCATTCCCATGGCTTGTTGTTACACAGAAGTTGGTGTAGTGGTTTTAGCAGTGTGGTTAAGCCATTGATGAATCATCCATAGTAGTTCAGAAGACCTATGAATGAGCAGAGCTGGCTGGTGCTGGAGCCTCCAGTATAGCTCTTACTTTACTTTGGAAGGTGCCTTGTGCAGCCCATCAGCATCAATTATGATGTCCAAGATACTCAATGGACTGTTTGAAAAACTCACATTTATCTTTTTTCACTCTTAGGCCATATTCCTTTAGGCGCTGGAGTGTACAATTCAGATTATTCAGATGCTCTGCTTCACTTTTTTCTGTTACCAAGATGTCATCTAAGTAGCACTGCACCCCTTACAGGCCACTTAACACAACATGGCCCTCTGGAAAAGTAAAGGGGCCATGGATTAGGTGTTAAGTGGCCTGTCAGGGGTGCAGTGCTACTTAGATGACACCAAAAAGAAAATGCTGGTATCTAAAAAGTCCCTTGTTTTCAATTTTACTGAAATACTGCCCCCTGCCAAACCAGCAAACAGATCATAAATGAGGGGAAGTGGTTACTGTTCAGAAGACAGTATGGGGTTCACTGCCAATTTAAAAGTCACCACAAATTCAAATGGAACCATCGTTTTTAAGCACAGGTACTATAGGTGTAGCCCAATCACTGTTACTCACTGGCACAGGGACCCCACTGGTAACCAGCTCTTCCAGAGCTGTCTCAACTTTTGATGTGATGGCATTTGGCACAGAACAGGCTTTGCAACACTTAGGCATACTATCTGGCTTGATGTCGAGTTTGGCAGTGATACCTTTCATATCTTTTTTCTCTTTGAAACCATCCGCACCATTTGCCAATCCAGTTTCATTGTCTCCAGTCATTCTTGTCTGAGTAAAGCTGGGTAGTTCCCTTTTACGACATAAAGTGGCAGCTTTGCTGACTGTCCATTCAATTCCACCTCCACATCAATTACACCTCTTATGGCCACAGACTCTCCAGTATATGTTTTCAACACTATATTGCTGGGCCAGACATGTTTGAGTGTTTTGTGGTACACAGCATCTGATGCAATGGGGACTGTAGCACCAGTGTCTATCTCTGTACGCACACACTGTTCTTCAATGACAGGTGTCACCCAATAGCCTTTCCATGGCTAGGATTTTTAATGTCACTTTCTCGGTCAGTGTCATCTGTGTACTTCTTGCAATCTGTCTGCATTGCATGCACACTCTTCTTTTTCTCTGATTTTTAAGGCACTTTGTTGAATCTTTGTTTTGCATTCTTTTGTTTTCCTCTGCAAGCACATTCTACATGGCCTTTTTCCCACATCTACAACACTGCAACTCTTTACCCCAACACTCAGATGTAAGATGTCCAACTTTGCCACATCTATAACATGTTGCATTCTTAGGTGCTTTGCCACATTGATTTGTTAATGTGTTCATGTCAGATGCCAATTTATCCACTTTTCCTGAGCTACTGAATTGCTTCACTTCTTTAGTAGCAAGTTCCATGCTTACACTTATTTCAGTGGCTTTCTGCAACGTGAGATTATTTCATTTACATGCAACAGTTGTTTTTGAACAGAATTTTTTGCATTGAGATCACGCAGAGTTCACACACAGTTTCATGCCCTAATCTCACATTTTGCAATTCACACACACACACACACACACACACACACACACACACACACACACACAGGTCCTTTCAGAAATACTTATCGCCTTCCTTTATGCCTTCCTTTTATCATTCATTAAGACAGAGGGCGCCAAAGAAGAGTCGGGAATACCAAGTCAGGAACAACAGAACTTGCGTCTTTAACGTTTACGTCGCACACACATTCTGGGAGCAAATCACTTCGTCATCCTACAGGACTCCACCCATTACTTACATATTAAAGTAACCACCAGTATTCTTTATTTAAACTTAGATTTCACACATAAATGTTGAGTGCACTTTACATTCCAAATAATAGAGACCAGAAATAAATGTAACACAAAATATGTTACTAGTTACAAACATGTGATTATAGTGAAATGTTGTAGCATGAGCCTAAATCTCTTGCCTGGTACTCAGCAACTGTGACAGACAAGCTAATGCTTAAAGAAGTATTTCTATTCATAACACTGCTGTCTCCTACTAAGGAGACTATGAGGATGACAGCAGATAATTACATATTGCTCATCACACCTTGAATATTCTTTTAATATGTGTTGACTAGCAACTGTCAGTTTCATAAATGGGGAGCACAGTTGATGCAAGCTCCTAGCAATAATTCTGTATATTTACATGTGAGAAAATGCATTTGTTGAATTTAATTGATCCAATAACAGGTAATGGGTGGTTAAAGATCACTTTTGAGTTCTGAAGAAGAAAGCAGAAACAGGACTCCAGGTTGTCTAATACAAGCTGAGTGCTTAGCCAGTGTACTGAACTGCACTGAAGCCAACAGAGTAACCGAATGCTGACTGGAAGGAGAGCCACATTAGATTCCACCAGAAAGCAATGTCATACTTAGTGGGAAATGAACGCTACCTGCCATAATAAAAGTGTCTAGCCAATACACTAGTGGCAATGATGATGTTATAACCAGGGTTAGTGGTGCTTTTAGCATAGGACTTAAGGTGCACTCACAGGTATTCATGTTATCTCAACAGTTGAGGGGAGTGCCGTTCAATGAGGCTAATGTTAAGTGGATAGCATTTACATGCCCCAGGGGAGAACCCACAGACTAAAAAGCTAGCTAAAATCAATGTGACCTGGAGGTCATGCTCACTAGAAAGCCAGATGGTGTTCAAGGATGATACATTTCCTGTTCATTGCTTATACATTTATTTGACCTTTGGTGTGATTTTCAATTTTCTACCTGCTATTTCAGGTACGTCCGATTGAATTGCCTTCTTTAACACTTATTCAAGCACCAAATATTTAGATGTAGAAGCAACAAATACAGGTTCATGTTTGCTTCACACCACCAAGTACAAGTATTTATCCAACCACAGCATACAAAGCAGATCAACAGCATTGAGCTACATGTGTGTTGCATCCGCTTCCTGAAAATTTTCAGCCTCTGTCAGTCGTGGAAACACTCCAAAACCCCTGGGAGACTGCAGGTCTGACAGCTGAACAAATAGGAGAACCAGTTCAATTTACCGCTCCATCACTGTTGCTCTAATGAGCTTGCCCCATCCCCCCACCCCCATTTTCTACTGAGAGTCAGTTAAGAATATTCTGCAAAGCCTCTGTACTCAAGTTACTTCATCATACATTATATATTAATAAGGGTCATCTGACTATTGACCGGGTGCATCCTTGGCCGGATGAGGCTGGGTTGTTGATCTCTTTCTGTGGTTCATCCAATTCTACATTTGTGCAAGTGTGACACAGCTACTTTTACTTATGTTAGACATTACTTGTATCGCAAAACATGCTTAACTGGAAGAACCTAGAATCTCCATTTGCCTGAAGCAAAAGTAAATAAAATATAGAAAATTATATTTAATGAAAATCTGGGTATTATGTCAAAACTGTACTCAATTAAAAGTAGGTCAATTGTCAATTATACCTGAGCAAAATTAAGCATTCAAATGTAAAAATTCATTCATTTAAACATTTTTATAAGTCAGATCAGTTTTTTTGAAGAAAAAACTGATGAAGAATGAATAAAACTTGTGCATAAACTGTTTTCAGCAAGTGCAATATTTTAGGTTGTCCAAGTCGCACGATTCAAAGCAATCTTTAAGGCAATAGTCACCAACCCTGTTCCTGGAGATCTACCTTCCTGAAGACTTTAGCTCCAACCATAATTGTGCCCACCTGACCATCTAATCATTACCTTAAGAAGCTCTTGATCAGCTAAAACAGGTGTGTTAGATTTTGGTTGGAGATGAAACTTGCAGGAAGGTAGACCCTGCTTTAGGCTATCTATGTGGTGATTTGTTGTGGTATCCATTAAAATTGGTATTGACTTGATTAGATGTTTTAAATAAAGTGGCAATGCACAAAACTGTGACAGGTTAAATTTGTAGCTGTCCAAAAGGGGGAAATAACTGGCTAAGTCAGCAGATTTGTACTAAGAGCCTTGAGATTTGTACTTAAGAGAACATAAGAACTAAAATGTATTGATGTTTTCAGGGAAATGTAATTGGGTAAAAGCATAATCATTCATTTTTAATTATACTTAGGTAAATTTCAACTCACCTAAAATTATATTTACTGTAAGTACAGTAATAATTTGTAATTACCTAAGTACTTTCAATTTCTGCTTTCCTGAAATGTTTACTTAAATACCAGGACAAATGGACTATATAAAACTCCCATTTGCATAAATGGCACTTGGCAGATAGTCTTATACAAAAAGACTGACACAAGTGTCTTGTTTTCTACTTGGAAAACATAACCATATACCAATGCAGATGGGCCAAAATCTAAAGATATTCAACAATCTTTGGCAATGCCAGAAACAGGCTTTAGTGCTGATACATAAGCACATAATACACAGATAACAAGCCAATATCATAGTTAATGTTTATTTAATTTTTTTTTTTCACTAAAATAGTCCGTTTTCAATAAATGTCAATAGATTTTCTTCAGTCTGCATTTGAAGAGGACAATGGCCACAAGATTCCTCATCTATTCATAACTGATGTATTGTCTCCACAGTTTCATCCAATATGATGTCGTTCTTCCATCCCACGCATGCTCATTCCAGAGCTCCTCCATCTCCATTGCCACTATGCCAACCCACTTAAGCGATTGTGAAGGTTTAATTGCTGTGCATTAAAATTTCAGAGCCAGCTGTTCCATCCTGGGCCGCTGGCATGACAGCTGGGGAAGATGAAGTGACTGCATGGAAATCACAAGGCGCTGAGCGGATAGAGTGAACACACTCAGTGACTTTGTGAGTCACCATTTTCAAAGAGTCTCAAAGAGTAAACGTGACCTAGTGAAAAGATATTGGTAGCATCTGCTTAAGTTACATGCTTCTGAATACATGCTACTGCAGAAAATGTTTGCAATATACGTATGGTAATGCCATTTGGTCTAAAAAATATACCCTGTGTGTTTTATTTTGATAATGTGGTAGTACTGTATATTCCCATGGTAGTCACTGATTTCAATTTCTAGAATTTGCCCTTAGTAGATTGTGTTGCCTATTTCGTGACAGCATGGTAAAGCCCTTACCCTATGGTTACACTAGCAAAGGACAAAGTGACAGTTTTCTATTAATTTTCAATGTATATACATGATACAGAGCCCTAATTTCAGTGACATCAAAAAATAAAGCAGCATGATTGGCAACATAACGGTGGCTTAGTGGTTAGCATGTTCGCCTCACACCTCCAGGGTTGGGTGTTGATTCCCACCATGACCATGTGTGTGCAGAGTTTGCATGTTCTCCCCGTGCTGCGGGGGTTTCCTCCGGGTACTCCGGTTTCCTCCCCCAGTCCAAAGACATGCATGGTAGGCTGATTGGCATGTCCAAAGTGTCCGTAGTGTATGAATGGGTGTGTGAATGTGTGTATGTGTTTGTGTGCCCTGCGATGGATTGGCACCCTGTCCAGGGTGTACCCCGCCTTGTGCCCGATGCTCCCTGGGATAGGCTCCAGGTTTCCCCGTGACCCTGAAAAGGATTAAGCGGTATAGAAGAAGGATGGATGGATTGGCAACATTTGAACTGAATGGAGTTTTCTCAATTCTGTGAAAATTAGGTGTGACATGATAAAGCAATAAATCCAAACGACTGCAAATTAGATATGTCTTGTTTGATAGTGTGACCAAAGAGTTTAGTTAAAAGACAAAGTGGAGACTATCCCTATTATTAAAACAAGTCTTGAAGCAAAACACCAAAAAAAAACCTGTTGTAGAGTTCATCTGTGCTTTCTGCACCTGGTATCAATAAGTTACTGATTGCTGTAACTACCCTGATCAGCCTATTTGTTATTTTTCCAACAAATTTGTGAAACAAAGAAAAATGAATGAAAGAACTCACCTTAGTTTTAGTGTAAGAACATTTTGAAGTCCTGTCTTTGTCTCAGTTTACTCTAATCATAACCATCATTTTTTTAATTCAACTATATAATTCTGATGAACTGATGTTTAAAAGTTGATCTCTCATCATACAAACTTAGTGTTTTTTCATAATTCATGTATGGGATATACAATTTTTTTTCTTCTATGTGTGTGTGCCTACTGTCATGTCTTTTCAAGTCAAAGTTGTTCATTTGCACTTGTTTTATGTTCCTGTACAAGTTCATTTTGCACACTTACTCCAGTCCACACTCCAGCCTACGTTTCACCATATTGCCACATCTTCCATCACGTCGGCATCACAGCAAGTAACTGTTCCCTGACCATGTGCATGTCCATGAATAAGAGGCAAATGTGCAAACCAAGCCATTGGGAGAAGAATATCTGCCCCTATTGCTGTAAACTCTTTATGGAATCCCAAACAGTACTAGCTGTTAGTACCCATGTACAAAGCAATCAGGAACAGTGAATACTTTATACAGTTTTGCTAATAGGTGGGAAACAAAAATGTGGATTTTCTCATGGGGTCTGAGAACTGGGCTGTAAAATACCGCTTAGCTGTACATATCTCAGCTGCAGATCATAGTGTTCATCCAGATCTCTCTCTCTCTCTCTCTCACTCTCTCTGACAGTTCAGGGGCTTTCCTGCACCCACTGTATCCAGCAGAGTTCCTTCTCATCTCTCTTGGTCCAGTAACCCTGGTTGGCTTCATATCTTTATATCTTGTATCTTTATATGATTGACTTACTGTTTCTCTCATCCTATCGGTTATGTATAATGGGTGATTCTGTGCTGTGCATCACATGTGAATATTGAAGGGTTAACAGGAGGAGAAGTGTGTATGTAGAACATGTTGCCATGGCGCTGTTAGTGCTGCAGATGTAAAATGCAGTGCTGCACTGCTAAAGTGAAGGAGAGTCAGATTTTTAGATTTAGGAGTGTGGGTGTTTGTTTCTTTACCTAGGCTGAAGCCATTCTAGAGAGATTTGTAAATGTATCATGCATATGTGTGTGTGGGGGGGGGGGGGGGGTATTTTCTTTGTTACCATAGCAACAGAATGAATCAGGTAATTTCAGAAAGCACCACAAGGCTTACATAACCATGAAACACAGAGTAAAAAGGTCTCCAGTCTTTGATGATATGTGAATTACTATTACAAATGATGCTTTTGTGAAATCACACACACATACACACACACACTCTCACGCAGACACTCACACACACGCGCAGACACACAAAGTGATTCACTTCCCTTACATATAGCTAAAGATTGTTTCAGCATTTATTGGAAGGTTTTTTGGCTTTTCATCATTGTTTTTTTTAAAACTCTATACAGATGGAATTAGTTTGTTTTGTTTTTTTATGTGGCTAGGTGAAGTAAGACTGTAGTCTTGTCCAAAATCTTCCTGTTAGTAATTATTATGGAATGTGTATTCCCATGCTTGCATAGATTATTGTAAAAAGGCTTGTACAAATATTGTGTATGATTTCTGTAAATGCAGATTCTGTAAATGCAGTGATCCACAAGCAAGACCCACTACCGCATAGGCCTTGCCCACCAACGCCGCAGTGGCCTTACATGGCTTGGATGGCAAAGCCAGCCTCCCTAAATTACCTGCCGTCGATGCAGAGAGGTAGCTCGCAAGCACCTCCTCCACCTTCAGCATAGATAAATACCCACGCCGTTCATCCCCCACGATGGCCGAATAATCAGAAATCGCTGTGTTATAGATACTTATGTATGGCATGGTTTTCCGCAGAAGCGTGATATTTCGTCATTCACTTCTGGAAAAAAGGAGTGTTTTCTGCAGTGTGAGGGAGGTTTATTTTCACTGTAGAGAAAAAGCTCATCCAGCCTTAGTAATCACTTCAAGTAGCTTTTTATATGCTTGAGAGCTGCTCTCAGTTTTTAGCTCACCCTTCTGGCTCCTCGGAGTCATAGAGGGAGGGGTTTTTTTTTTGGCTTTCCATAGTGGAAGGAGTCGCCGCGACACGAGCTCCACCTCTAGACACTTCACACAGAAAGTGTGTCGTCTCCCCCCCACCAGATGAAACAGGAGTAAGGAGTAACACACTTCCTGCAGTCTCTCAATCATACTTTTCTCCTTTTTTTTTTTTTTTTTTTTTAAAGGGACAGAAAAGTAAAGAGAATTTTTTTTTAAAGATAGAGAGGAAATGAAGAGACTTTTTGCAAGCATGACACAAACGACCACCATGCAGTCTTGCTGAAGATAATAAGACTGACTGCGTGGTTAATAGGTGCCGTTTATATAATCAAACATGCACTTAATTGCCATGTCACCTGATCAAGGCAGGCCTATAAATAGGCATGATGTTACACAAGCTTCAGATACTGGTTGCATGCGAGAGTGCGGCCCCACAGCATTGAGCTCATGCAACGTGGAGTTCCCTTTGAGAGGGAACTGAAACACAAGTATCAGCTAAAAAAGCAAAAACAAACATGAAATGGGGAAAGGGGTGGGGCTTGTGAGTTCAAAACACTAATGCAATTGTCAATCGTTGCATATTTATATATTTGTTGGCTCTGCTGCTTTTGGTGGGGGTGAAGCCTAAGTGTTGAGCGATAACACGTAAAAACATATAATGATAAAATGTGGAGTTCCAATGCAAAATGTGTAAAGGTATGTAATAATAAAGCAGTCGGTTTGTTCTGAAGCTATGGGCTGTGTGCATTACACATGGGACTTTTTGGTGCAGTAAAGTGTAGACCCTCATCTAAAATTGAGATCTTTTATTCTGTGTCTCACTTAAGTCCTTAAGTTAATGTTGAAAATCACTAGTCTTGTAAGAAATGCCAGGGTTAAAAATCAGCTCCAAATTAGATTCTATTCTTGGCTTGCAGTCTGTGTAGGAAAGAAAATATTCTTCATAGCTATCATTTTACACTGATACATCCGCTGAATGAAATATAGCAGTTCAGTCCCATGTTTAACGATAATATTAGTCCATCCCTGATCCTTCATGTTCTAAGTGCTAAAGAAATGTTGTGGAACATTGCTAGCTAATGTTGTGCTGCTGTTTTCAGTCATTAGAACAAACTGTGTGCAAACTGAAATTGAGGACGTTTAAGAGAGCTGGGCTGGGAATTTGTGAGAGGGAGTGCGGGTTGAGAACATTTCCTTTGGGACAGCCTGGAAGCAACACACACATCAATTACACACCTGTGCACAAACATACACACAAGCAAAAGGGGGGGGGGGGATTATCTGCATTATATTACTAAGCATGGTATTACTGAACAGGAAATAATAAGATCCAGTCTCTCCATGTCTGGCTCTTCCCTGTAATTTAGAATATTAACATAATCTGTTAAAGAATACCAAATATATATTTGAGTGCAAATGTTTACATCATACCAATAAAATACTAATGAGAGAGAGAGAGAGAGAGAGATTCAGAATGCTAAACCCATGCAGCATAGAGTCACGGGAAATTCGGACCGCCCTTGAGAACAGATCACACGCTTGAGTTGCTATGGTTACGCTATTAGGTAACAGGGTTGCCATAGTGTCTGAACAGATCAAAGCTCAGCAAGAGAACAAGGAATAAAGAACACACACACACACACACACACACACATCAAACACTAAGATGAAAAAAATAAGTGTATATAGAACAACACTGTGAACTTCACGTCTAGGACGCAGGGGGCAGTACATCTTTTGAAGGCACAATTTTTTAATAATAAATGCACGCTGTGAAGAACAAACAATAACAATATAAACAAACAACTACACACAAAAGTTACAAATAATTATGTCATTTTATTGAAATCAGAAAACGTCACAAAAAAAACAGCTGCACAGGTCCTATTTGAAAAGTAGCCTTTATAGTGTGCTCAGTTCTTGTGCAGGTTTCTCGTTGGTCCTTTTGGATATGAGCTTTATAAGATCCGCTTCATAATCTCTGTCAGGAACTGCTGAAACAGCACAATAACACCTCGAGAGCCGAGTTTCACCTCTGCTTTTTGCAGTACTACTAGTTCTGGCAATTTCACACTGGATATTTGAAACAGTATTACAGAAAAGGCTTTAGATTTCCCTTAATTCAAAAGTCTCTGTAAGAGAAAAATGATGTGTCATGCTCGTTTGTGTGTACAAGGTCGCGTTTCATTTTCAACGTTTTATATACTGTATCGAGGAATGCAATATAGATTAATATTTGCAAATCATGCTGTTTGCTTTTTGGTTACAGTGTATAATTTTTTTATCTCAGTCCACTCACTGGTGTCCAAATGGCAGAACGGAAAAATACAGCAGCACATAGGCTGCACTGTATATTACAAGTGTAATATTTTAACAGAATATATGTGTGCTTACAATCTTGGTCAGGATCTTGGTCATGCTCAGGAAATTATCAGGCAAGCCTTGTAATATTAATATAATGTATGGCAGTATAGTACAATCTATGACAGTATTGCTGTATAGGTAAAAGGCAGAATAAAACACATTATAGTGCTTTCTAATTACTCATGCCATACTTATTACTCATGTAAAAAAAAAACTCTACGTAGCCTACGACTTCATTCAGAATTTCAAGTGATCTTAAGTAATCTTTCAGAAATCTACATATACTACCATTGGTTGTTATATAAAGTGCTTCATTTTGTGATAAATTATAATTTTCAGTTTCTACACTCTATATGGCACTGCAATTTATTTTTAATGATCAGCAACCTAAAAAAAAAAAAAAGTAAAAATACATTTAGGAGGGTTTGTGCTCCTTTTGCTATCCTTAAATGGCAAAGTACACATGCATTAAAAACCACTCATTTTTACCATTTAATACTGTATATACAGAAAAGAGTAACATCAAAGATCCTATTTATTTTCATTTTTATCCTTTGTATTTTGGTGACATTAAATCAGACTGAGGTTGAGGTAAATCTGGTTTAAAAACTGATCTAATATGGCATACACCAGGGGTACTCAATACCAATTTGTGAACAAGCAACTACATACAAATGTATTGCTTGCAAAGTTCTTGATAAGTGACTAAAGAGGGACTACAATTACCTTTTAATTCTTAACCACTAGTCATTAGTTTGTGGCTGTAAATAAGATATCAATTTGAAGTGGTTATGTTTTAAAGCTCATGTTACCACTTTTGACTTGAGCTGCAGACTCTGAACAGATGAGACATCTATTTTGAACTTAATAAATACTATACTTATATACTTCCTTGTCAAATTGTATTTAAGCATTCTGTTTTTTGTAATTAATCTTAACAGAATAAATGATGGTTCATACTGAGAATGCTGGATTTGTTGAACTACAGTTCATATGTTGATCACTTCTGCTTCAGTATTTGTTTCGAGTACATGGTTTGATCCATTGAAATACTTGCTGGGTCCACATCCACCAGTTGACGAGATTATAATCAAAAATCATATAATATTCAGTTTAAACCCTCAATCTTGTCTTAGCTTCAAGGAATTAATAGGCTAGCATGTGCAAAGCGCAAAGAAAGGCAGCTCATGTGTAGCAGTAACATTGAAACAGAAGTACACCTGAAATACCTATTGGAAAAGGCAATTTCATGAATAGCTGAAGCAAATAACAAACACAAGTGGTTAGTGAGCAGTTCTTACAGAGAAGCTGGGTAAAAACATCACTCCGAACTATCAATGGAAACCACAAGTAGACACAAAAAGCCCATTAACAACATGGATAATCACACGAATGATAACACTCATGCAGTCAAACACAGTCTTACTCACATCACAGTTACACCACAAATAGAAAAGTTGACAGTAAGATGTGCAACAAACAAAACGAGGGTGGAAACGTTTCTTCCTAGAAAAGTGTAGAAAGGGGAGGGAGGAGAGAGGCATGAGAAGACGCTTCCCTCTTGTAAGCTGGTTTAGCCACTCAAATATGTACAACAAATAGACAAGCTAATCAGGTGGGATCAGAGGTGTTGTGAGCCATGCACAGAGTGGTCGGAACACCACGGTTCATGACACACACAGAGTCTGCAGGCCGCCTGCTCCGGCCAGGCCGCTCCGCCGCTACACACAGGGAAAGAAGAGAGACAACACACCAGTTATTACTCAGACAGGTGAGTGGAGGATGATGTTCAAAGGGAAATGGAAAGAAGGTGAGTAGAGTCTAAACGGAGCACGAAATGGTAAAGCAGACAAGTTTAACATGCATCTTGACAATGCTCTGGTTAATGCATAATATATGATGGTTGTACATACAGTTTTTTTTTATATCAGCGTAATGTTTCGATCATGCAGCCCATGTTTATCAGCGGTTCCCTCAAAATGTCACTTGTTTCGTTTGTCTCCATGCTTGTAAGTGCAGTTTGACATGCTATCTCCTCCAGACACGCACATTTTATTTTATTTTTCTCCCTTCAATCATTTTTGACAACCTCTTTTTGCCCTTTTATCACCAGGCCAAAGAGAGTATTAGTACATACCAGGAGAGAAGTAATTAAAAAAACAAAACAAAACAAAAAACAAAAAACATTTTCCATTCAATGAAAAACCAAACTCTGCAAACAGGTTTCATACAAAATTTATTTCATGCTAGAATTGGAACCATGTGCTCTTTTATCTATTAATTGGGTTGTTTTTTTGCATAACATTGTGCATGCATCTGATCCCCCCCCACGCACTTCTGAATTGCATACAGTGCTCTTTTGTTGTAAATATACATTTGTCTTTTTAAACTTTTTAATCATTTTTGTACCTAAAAGAAAAGATATGAGTAAAGATGTGCACCACACATCTTGACTCCCTTCTTTTAACACTTTGACATTTTTTGTCATTTTTTTTTATTCGTTTATTTTTCAAAAATAACACTGTCAAAAGTCTGTACTTAATATGTGAAATAAACAGTTGCTCACGATCTACGCACCAATAATATAGCATAAAACCGAAAAATATCAACTAAATTTGCTTTTTTTTTCTTCCTCTTAGTAAGATTCAATAGCACAAGCATGCCAAACAGAAACAAGATGAAAAGATTGAATTGACCACACAGAAAGCTGGCTGAAATCATTTCTTTTGTCCTCCTCAGCAACGACTTGTTTCTCATTTGAGGTCAATATGACCAGAGCTGGCTTACAGGTGGTTAGTAGCACAAATGAAAATATGGAAAAGTGAATAATTCGCTGCTAAGGAAATGTACATCTTTGAACATCTTGTAATCATGGCTACATGAAGCGTATTCAAAAAGTGAAGAAAGAAAATATAGTTGATTTTTTCATACAGATATTCATAACAGCAGTAAGCATTTTTTTTTTTTCATTTTTTTAAACATACCACCATGCAACTCATGCTAAAATGTAAGCCTTCTACAACTGCCACATAGGACATTGTAGATTATACCATTAGAAGTGTTAGTGGATATAATGAACCATTGATTATTAATGTTATTCCACTCTTTGTCAAATCAACATCAGATTGTGCCATGCCTTCAGTGCTGATGTATTGTTGTCCACACTTCCAGTCCTTAAAAAAGTGTCCTTGTCCAAAAAAAAGACCCCTTGCTGTTTTGAGAGGGTCATCAGACAGAAAAAGTATGCAGTCATGGTATGTGAAGGAAATATTCAAACGTTGTACCAGTATCCTATTCATTTGTCTCTTTCCTTTTCCCTACATGCCTCTCTCCTTTGGAAAGTGACCTCAAGCCACTGTGGAGCCAAGAAACGTTGGAGAGGGAAAGTTTTCCTCTCTGAGTCGCTGCGGTCCTGTGGTCAGGTCACACGGAGCGCTTCTGCCTGCATATACTTAACTAGGACAGTCTCGTCTTTACAGGAATCTGTAGTAGAGAATACAGGGATTGTGGGGTTGCTCAGGGTCATCCAGCCACTGCGCCTCGGCCATTCAACTCAGCTTACACAAAGAGGACGATTGGGAGGGAAAAATAAGGTGAGGAGACTTCTCACGGAGGAGAAAAAAAAACAGCATTGGATTCTTGGACAATCCAGATTTCCAAAAAAAAAAAAGAGTAGAGATGGACAGAGACATAGAGAAAGAAGGAAACAGTAGAGAGACAGCTGCTCAGGACAGCAGAAAGAGACCGTGGCATGCGGGAGAAGTTTTTTTTTTGGGGGGGGGGGGCTTAGCTGTCAGACTGGACAGAGGTGGAAACCTATTTTGCAGGTAAAGAAGAATAAAAGGAAGGGGACTCGAAGCTGAGCAGACTTTTGTGGATTAAGAAACAGAAGAGGCAAAGACAAAAAGAAGAGGTGCAGCATGGGTAGAAAAGCACTCAACATCTTGGGCTCTCGTTTCAGCTACAAGTTGCCACTAACTGACTGCATTTAAAGATTTATTGTTCCGGTATGATGTACATGTGTCTGCTGGTGAATTAAACAGGGCTACAGTGCAAAAAATATCAAAAGGGAGCATTAAATGAAACCTCAAGTATGTATTAATTAGATATGTAGGATATGCAGTTGGAGCCTGGTTTATACACTTTCCCTGAGAACTTCTTTTGACATTTGACAGATTTGTTTTCTTTCTAACAGCTCTATGAAAGCGAAAGACAGAAAGCCACTGAGACAGAGAAAGAGGAGAGAAGAAAGCCAGAGAAAGAAGCACAGCTCCAATTTGGACAAGGACAGAGCACACCAACACAGCAGAGGCTAGGGGGTTAGAAGAGAAGGAGGGAGGACTGTAAAGTTCTAGCAGACATATTAGGACATTGCTCCCTACTTCAGCATTAATTCCCCACAGGATAAAGGAAGATTGGGAGCTCGGCGCAAGAACAAGTTGAGCACAGGACTTAGCGGGTAACTTGGCCAGCTCTGTTGACTATAGTGCCCATGCACCAGGACATTTTCTAACATTGGAAGAATATGCAAATGACATTCAGATACAGAGACTTTGAGCTCTGTTTTTTTGTTTTCTGGATGGATTTATATCTGGATGAGTTGTCAGCTGTTCTGGGTCATTTTACCAGCTGTCAGGTTTCATGCAGTTAAAAAGAGCACACATGCACAGAGGAAATGTTTGGGCTGGTATCAGGTAGGATAGAGGATGACTGGAGAACAAGGTGCAAGAGAAAAGCTACAAATATGTTTGAGGTATTTGGAAAATTAGCTTATAGTTCAAGAGGGGAAAAGGGCCATATTTACTAAGGCCTACTCTAGTAACTGGTTCACTAACATTTTAAAATTTACCAAGCACAAATTTGAACTACTTAGCTGAACTAATTGTTTCCCCCTTTGCATCGTTTGATTTGTTTTTGTATTTTAGTCTTGTCTCCACCCCGTCATATCATTGGTTTGTTACCTGATTGTGTTCACCTGTTCTGTGTTACTCTTTGATTAGGTTGTCTATGTATAACTTGATGTTTCTTTGTAGCATTGCAAAGTTTAATTATACTTTTTATAGCATTGAGTCCAAGCCTTGTTTCATTGTACTTCCTGGTTTTGACATACAGTAGATTATGTATTAAATTTAATACTGCCAGCCTAAATTTGGACCCCTGCTATGGATTTTACCTCAATAAAGCTTATACTGATTTCACACACTTGTGTCCTGCCTTTCACCTCATGTTACTTATACTAAAATCCACACTATCAATGAAAACATAGCCACTTTGTCTTTCTATCCACGTTAAAATGGCATATTCTACCACAGAAAACACGTCTTTTGGAAAATAATGAATTAATTTCCTGTTAGATCACTTTGTACAGTATACAAGTAATACTGTAGCTGCAAGAAAGTGTGTTTAATGCTCATTGTCTCAGTGTGCCATACAGCAAGTGACTGCAGACATTGAAAATAACAGAAATGATGTAAAGATCATGAGTTAAACACCCATGTCAGACATCTGTCATGCCTTTTTCTATTATCTTTGTACTTTATTGTTGATGGAAAAATCTTGGAAACGGATTGAAAATGGCAGTGTGGCCAAAACATAAAAACGATACTTTAACATATGTGCTGGTTCAGTAGATACACAGTTTTGCATGTCTTCCTGCCTGCAATATCAGGCAGATTTGCTGCATAGCATTAGTAGATATGGCCCAAAAATCCCTTGGTAAAAGCAATATTGAAATCACTGCCCAGAAACGATCTGGTTAGAAAGGTTACCAGAAGTGACTATTATGGCTATCATCAAGATCAACACTAAGATCATTTGCCTATTCATTACTACCCGTTATAACTTATCTGTTTGTCCTCACTACAGGACCCCTTTCTCCCAACCAATACCAGGCCTATACCAGCGGTAGGACAAAGCATGCTGGGAGGCCCATAAACTGGCCCAAAACATGCATCACATAGGAGCACACCAAAATACAGAACAGCAACATCCACTCATACACCCAAACACATTGCACTCTCTCTCTCTCTCTCTCTCTCTCTCACACACACACACACACACACACACACCTTTGCTCACATAGCCTACATATGTACATAAAAATACATTAACACTGACAAAAGCTCTTAACACAATCAACACATTTTAAACAGCAAACTGAGACAGAAATATACTGTGTGTGTAGGAGAAGTGTGTGTGGTGTGTAGCTGTTGATTGTTCTTATGGTGCTTCTAAAAGTGGAAACGTGGAATTAAACAGAGCATGCTCACACAGAGCTGGACACAAGACACAGAGAGACAGTGCTATTGCTTGGCTAGTGATGACACTCTGGTTCAACTCTTATTGGTCTTACGTAGCCTCTGTTTAGAATATTATAAATAGATATACGACCATCTCCAGTCTGGCTACAAGGGAAGAAAAAGACCTTGCTGAAAGCTTTCTTGCTTATAATGTTTTTCTATGACCTACCCCTTGCTTCTGGATTTGTAGTTGAACGCTAAGAAGCTGATGAATTTCCTTCTAAACAGTCTTGGTTAGCTTGGATAGCTGCAGGAGGATGAATGTGTACACGCGGTATTTCCCTATCTGATTTAAATATAGTGTAAATATGACAGGGACCTCTCAAGCTGCAGGGGGTGGAGGGTGTCTTAGTTGCTAATGCTGTCCTAAAAGGCTTTTTCGCTCTGCTATTTGTGATTACAGTGGGGCTGGTAGTCAGGTGGTGACTCTGGCATGGCCATCCTCCTGGCTGTGTGTCCACCCTAGCTGCAACAGTGGGTAGCCTAGCGTGGGACCAGCCAGCTCCCCCCCTGCCCTCCCCGAGTACATTCCAGCTATGAGCCAATCAGAGATCAGAGGACCCGGAGGGGAAAAATGGAGGGAATAACAGACACAAACGGACATACGGACAGACGGGCAAGTGGAGGAGATAACAAGTAAAAAACAAACAAACGACAAAGAAAAAAACAGAAAAAAGGGAAGATTAAGGTTGGCCCCAGGAGGCAGCTGTACAGTATGTGAGTCAAAGTGAGATTGAACATAATGCAAGACGGTGCTGAGAGAACAAAAAGAGAAAAAAACTTATTGCATGTTTAGAAAAGTGGAGTGAGTTGGAGGAATGTAGTTATGTAGCTCTAGAGCTCTGGAGATTCGAGATGTCGTTTCCATTACCCTATGTTCACACTAGCAAGCAACAAGTTTGTTTGTGTCACTTGTAGCTGCTTAAATGGGAAATAATTGCAGGTAGGAACTGTTGTAAGGTTGTAACTGTTCCAAAGTTGTAAGTGGGGAACTGAAGAAACGTCAGGCCACATGTTCCATAGCATTGGTCCAAGGAATCATTCGAGCCAATCGCTTTACTGCGTCAAAATGAATTTGCATAGAATTGAGAATATTTCTATTGAAATGTTGCTTGTCCCTTGCTGCTGTTGCTGAAATTGCGGCCCCTGTTGAGCAAGTACACAAAAAGTAAATGTTGCTAGTTAGAGAATGTTCGCTTGCTAGTGTGAACATAAGGATAGTATCTAATGGAATTAATGTAGATTCAATGTAAAAACTAAAAAAAGTTTGTTTTTGTAGTCCAGACAGCATGTCTGAATAGTGTCTGAACGCAAGTAAGGCTCTATTGCGTGAATAAAATTCTATTAGAAGAAGATTTTCTTGAACTGCAGATCTGCGTTGTGTTCTTGGGTCTTTTCACTGTCTCTCTGTTATGAGTGTGCTCTGCTTCAGTATAATTTTGGGAAGTATAGATGGACATTTTGTGGGTTGTGTTCGCTATGTGTATGCAGCTATGCATTTGTGTGTTTGTGAATAACTCCTACGTACCTTTTCTCACTCTGGCGCCAGGGTGTGTGGCTCGGCCAGTCATGTTTAGTAGAAAACATGGAGTTTCCCCCCGTGGTTCGCAGGAGCTAAAAATCTGTCCGTCCTCGGGAGAAATGGCCTGGTCTATGTGTGGACAGTCTTCATTGGCCAGCGCTGCCTTAGCCGCCTCGCCGTTCAGTTTGGGATCTTCGAACACACAAGCACATGTGAGAGAATACAGGTGCAGGGCTATGCTTGACGGGTTGCATGCCTCATAGCAAGGGTTAGGTAGGAGGAGGAAGTGAATGAAGGGAGGACTGCACCCTCTGAAGGGTTGGAGGATATGTTTGAAGGAGGAGGTGAATATAACATGCATATTATGTGTTTTTTTTTTGTTTTGTTTTTATAACAACCAGTGAACTGCATTGGGATAGCACACTCATTCAATTGTTGGATAGATTACCAAATGTCTTCAGCTTGACGTACACACACGCAAATAGACACTAAGAGGTAAAAATGATCAGAGATCTGATTTAATTTGTCTTCCTTCTTAGTGTGTGAGTGAAACTGCTGAACTGTATTAACTACATCTTGCATAGTTAGTCTCAGCATAAAAGCACACAGCTGCAGGCTATTTGAAACATACTCAGTGATTTTAAGGAAAAAAAAATAGATGAGTTAATGTTCAATATGTCTGTACACCCAATCAGGACACTGCAATCTTACTACATAAATTAAATAAAACCTTTACACATTATGCGATCAAATCTGTTACAAAGTAAGCCACATAAACATTAAATACATTCATTTAAAAGATAAGTATACATTTATATGTCCGTGTCATTACCTTGCAGTAAGCAATGTTGGATAAGGGCTAAATATAGAGAATTAGAAGACAGTTAGTTTCCCACTGAAGAGGAATTTATAGAAATTCTGCATGGCAACCAGCCTGTTCACCTGTGCACTCTTTGGCATCTAGCACTCTGACAAATTTATGCCTCATCGATCACAAGAAGGCAAGAAGGCAGAGCACTGCCAAAAAGCTGTTGCAAAGCATTTGCTGAATTTTATATGGCACATTAATGGCAAAGGTTCCTCCCTACATTTGTTAAGGTCACCCATAAAACAGTTCTAGTCAACATGCAGCAATTTAAAGGTTATCGATAAGGGACCTTTGAAGCTTGTTTGGCAATTTTACAGCAATCCTGTTTCATTATGGTCAAGTTATGGAATAAACTTCAACCTCTGGCAGTGTTACTCTTGTTGGTGAACAAACAGCCATAAAATATCATCTAGATTATACATTATTAAATATGGCATCCATTCAGCAGTAACCTTCTAGTGTCTGTCCCCAGTGCACAGTATTTTTCACGTTTCACCTGCTCAGAGTCCCTCAACAGTGTTGACTCACACACAGATTTACACACAGACACACACACACACAAACATTTATGTGCATATGTGTATAAATAGATGGGCGCACACACAAACACACACCAAGGAAGTGCTGGGATGTGACGCAAAGCTCCTGGGATGAAGGCATGAGGTGGGGAGTGGGGTGTGAGTCATCTTTAGAATAGCTCCACACACACACACACAATTAAGGCATTCCTTTCACTTGTTTATTGTTGTCATTTATGTGCACTTCCTGTGCCCTCCTCTGTCTTAAAATACACACTCAGTCTGATACTAAGATGCATAGCTTAACATGCACAAATGTGTGTATGTGTAATAGTGTGTGTTCTTTTCTTGTGAAACATTTTATCTGCAGTGAATGTGCGTGGGCATGTGGGTGAAATGAGTGTGCGTGCGTGTGCTTTAGAGGCCATATCTCATTAGTTGAACACTGCTGTTTAAAGACAACATGTAATGCAACATTAAATATGAACAATGCCTCAGGTTTAAGGATTTTGCATAAAAGTGTGTTCATGCCATGATGTGTAATATAATGTATTATGTTTACTGAAAGCTGGTCATAATATTGAAAACAAAATATACTACCTATCACTACTATTACTACTTCTACTATTACTAGTACTAGTACTACTACTACTACCTATTTGTGTAACTATTGTAAAACCATTATGGTTAAGCCTATTAGCATTGGGCACATAGAAACACTCGTTGAAAGATAGATTGGCAGCTCCAGTCATGATTCCTACATTTTGTAAGTCGTGTTTCAAGGCCGTAAAAAAGTCCTGTCAGAAAAGCTTGCCATTATCCAGCTCATTCAGTCAAAGCATGCATAACTTATGGTTCTGTCATTTGCACCTTTCTGTAATTTGTACTTCTGTTCATTTACTTTGTCTTCTCAATCATTACTGATTATGGATGTGAAAATGAAGCTGACTTTAAAATAATTGTGCTTGGCTCCTCAAAAGTAAAAATTAATCCACTTTAAATTTGAAAGTTTCACTTTAACAGCAAACAATATGATGTAAATGCCAAAAACTGGGTTTTAAATATATTTATTTCAAAAGATTGGAGGGCTTATCCCTGCTAGCCCATTTATACCAGCCAGCCCTGGATGTTATGAATAAACATATGAAGATCCAGAGCTTGTAGTCCCTCTGCACCCTAAGACTGTGTTATTTACATATAAAAGCAGGGTAACTAAAGAGAGGCCATGGCAGAGAGCAGCCGTACTGGGGCTCTGATGGGAGTGCCCTAATTCCACTCCACTATTTCTGCTCTGAGATGGCACACAGCAGTACATTTAAAGCACAAAGTCTCTAAATCAGCCTCAATTAAGCCTTAGACACATATACAGGGTGTCCAAAAAGTCTCAATACATAAGGGAAATTAACCCCTTTTAGCATAATGTATCCCAAAATTTTTACATTTAGTTTATATATATATATATATATATATATATATATATATATATATATATATATATATATATATATATATATATATATATATTTCAGATAGCCTTCAAGAATGACTTTGACAAAAGAAGAACATATTGAAATCATTCTCATGGCTGGATCGGGAAGCTGTCACAAGGTTGCGGTGGACTTGGCAAGAAACATGGCAAGCACACGATCACACACAACACTGTTGCCAAACATATTAGCAAATTCAAAAAGAGTGGAAGTGTTGCAGACCAACCGAGAAGTGGACGTCCATGAACATGGCGAAGACACAACCGACGTGGTGCTGGCAAACATACTCCCCTATGTATGGAGACTTTTGGGACACCCTGTTCATGTAAAAACTAGTAGTAGTAGTTTTTATCCTAGTAGTAGTTTTAACTAGCATCAGCATATACCTTTGTGCATATTAAACAATAGCACATCTCTTCCTAATCCAGTCTGGTTTGCATGATTTCATGGGTTTATTCAGTTGATCCTGGTATCTATTCAGCTAATACCTGTGGCTCTTATATAACTGGAATGAAAGACTGCACCCACTTTTATCATTCCAGAAAATATTCAAGTCTCCTGTCTTATATTAGAACTGAATCAGTCTGTGCAATTTTTCATTTGTAATTTATTATCAACTAAAACAAATATAATAATTTTCCTATTTTAAGACTTTATTCCTCTGTATGCATGGCGCGTATTCAGTTGCCTCATTTCCGCTCTCCCAAAATTCCCCCTCAGAGGTCGATGTGAATTCCCGGTAGGAACGTTCTACTTGCAGTTAGTCCCATATGACATGAATGCAACATTACAATTGTGGATGCCACACATACACGATAGGTCTTTATGTCAAGAAAGGAGATGCCTGATAAAAGGTTCAGAAACAACATATCCTCAGGTTCTTGTTGTAGCTGTACCATGTTCATTTGGACTTTTCTGTAGGTTCTAAACTTGCTATGCTGCAACAAAATCATCTACCTTACCAGTTTAAAGCATACAGATCTACATAACCACCTCCTCATTAGGTGTGCACATGATCCCTGATCATAACTGGTTTGACATGAAGAATTCCTGATTACAGCCAAGCAATCTGTCAGTTTCACATATAGATGGAATTAAAAATAATAGACAGGATTATTATAATAATGTAAAGGCATTAAACCAAAGCAAATAAAAAATGGGGAGTGTCAGTTCTTCTTGCACCTCCCCTCAAATCAAGCCATGAATAAAAACAAATAGTAACTTATATACTAAAAATCATAGAATAGTAAAAGATATCTGAAAGCCTTCTGGTGGGTGTGAATAATTAGGGAGGTCTATCTTGGATGTCAATGAACTTGAACAGTAGACAGAGAGCACGGTCTTACCTAATCTCCATCACTCTGTGTGTGTGTGTGTGTCTCCATGGGAGAGCTTGTAGCAGAAAGGTGAGCTATTTACCAGCATGGAGCCTGTTTGTGCATGTGTGTGTGTGTGTGAGCAACTACTTGTACATCAACCTTGGGGAAAAAAAGGAATGTATGTGCATGAAATGCAGGTCCATGCTGGGTTTGCATCTGCTGTATGTTTTCCTGTTTGTGGCCAGTCTGACAGATGCCATCTGTCCATCTTTGCTATTTCACATGGTATTGTGCCCAGAGTCAAGCGGCTCGAACTGATTAGCCAGGCGTCTACACACAGATTGCAAAGGCAATGCTCGATAAAGCAAGCAATGAAACAGCACGAGCAATTAAGGCTTCAAGGCGCTATATTAGAAATTCATCCTCACTGAAGCCTTCAAAATAGAAGAAGTTATATGGAAGACTTTTCATATCTAAACCTAAGGATTAAAGGTGTGTGTGTGTGTGTGTCTGTGTGTTTTCTGCAGGAGTTGTGAGTTGAGCTGAATGACTGCAGCGCGATGCAGAGCCCGATTCCTATTTTGTGGTTGCTCGGACACTGTCGCCATGGCAACACGCTCCAGTACCATATTTAAAAAAAAAAAAAAAAAACCGGTGACGGTAGAAGGCAATAAACAAGACATCAAATGAAAAAGGGAGGGTGAGGGGAAAACAGTGAAAACTATTATTCGTATACCACTTCTGAGTCAGCAGTCTGAGTTAATAAAATAATTTTAATAATATTAATTTTGGAAAAAACATCACTGAAGTTTAAAGCATTTATACTGTACTATTTGATCAGAATGGGTGATCATAAGTAAACATATAAACAACACTGGATGATTTTTATGCTACTGTAATGTGAAACTCTCTCTCTCTCTCTCTCTCTCTCTCTCTCTCTCTCTCACACACACACACACACACACACACACACACACACACACACACGGTTATGACTCATTGCTATCCCTGCACCCTTTTCTAATAGTGACATCCTTATTCATTGAGTACAGCACCTGTCATAGGTCCCCTTCATCACAGCTATAAGAATACAACATATCTACATCCATTCCAGAATTCCTTATTATCCAACACCTAAACCCATATCATTCCAAAATATAGAAGAAGTAAAAAGGTGCATGTTTATTATCAGCAATTGTATTCTATAGTATGGACTAATATATAAATAATCACCAGCAAGCTTCAGTTACCTGCAAAGACATTCACTGGCTGAAAGACTAAATGTAGGTCCATGCAGTGGTTCGAAATAGTTTCAACTGCACTTTTTTACACCTACGTGGGTGAGACTGCGAATGTGAAAATAAGCCATTTATAGTACTAATAAGTGAAATATCGCTGTGGCAGCCTGTGCAGTATATTCAAAATTCTCTGCTCTAATCACTTATAAATCCTAACACAGGTATAATGCTAATGTCTCTTTAAAAAAAAAATTTTTTAAATTAAAAAAAAAAAAAATTAAGCATTTAAAATAGAATTAAAAACCCCATCCAGTTAGACTGTTCTCCTTAGCAGACATATCATAGTAGTATAACTATATGTATTTTGCAATAAGTTGCACTGTTATCTTACATAGCTAGTATTAAATAGCAATTTTCTTCTTGTATTATGTGTAAAATAAGTTACTTGAGCATGTCCATGGAGCTGTATATACTGCAGTATATAAGAACAAGAGTGAGTGCCATGTAATCTGTTGTTGGGTGTATTTACAGATTGTTCTGTATCTAAGAGGTCTGGCATCTGTAAGCACGTGTGCCGTTGTGTATGTGTGTGTACAGTACATCCATCTATGTGTATTATAATCTCTTCCTGAGTTCACAGAAGAGCTACTCTAAATTACACACTAATGAAACAATTCTATCTTTCTTTCTCCATCTCTCACTATCTTTTTCTCTCTTTTGAAAGTGGACAGTCTCTAAGTACTTCCAGTGGAAGCACTTATCTGCTCTTATTCTCATTCTCATTTCAAGCTACTTACTCATGTGAAGGGGCAGAATTTTCATACTGATCAGGATCTTTTTCACTAGGATTCAGAGAAGAGTAGTGTCAGTGTGACTGCTTGCTATTAACACTTTATGAAAGAAAGGAGAATAATTAACAGTCTGTAAACTATACAGGTAGCAGGATGACAAGTTTTGTACTAACTTTGTACTAAAGAGTTAGTTTCAACGTTTCCCTGCACAGAGAAAATAAGTACATTTCCATTTACTCTAAACGCACTATTAAACATTTATGCATAGGACAAATTCATCTCTTTTTTTTTTTAAATAATGAAATTCATTTTTGTTTTATGTATGTCTCATACAAAAACATTTATGTCTAATGTGGGTTTGAATCTGCATTATACCGTATGATCACAGATATTACATATTTGCCTTGGCCTTCCAATAATAAGTGAGTTTGGATTAAACTAATTTAACAGATTTGTTGTTCTTTTCTCAGTATGGGGAAATTCATCAAAAATCCGTGGTAATAAAACATATGCTACAAATGGCGATGGTGACCATCGCCATAATACACGGAGATTTTTTTTTTTTTTTTTTAAACAAAACACTATAGTATTCTACCTGATATAAAACACAAAACTTACCCTGTATTAGTTTAATCATAAGGTCTATGATATTATATCCAGTGTAAAGTATGTGCCTTAAGAGTTTCCTGCCTATCATTGTATAATTAAAGCTTCACCAGTCTAAGTGCAACTACAAACTACACATCAATAACACTTAATATACTTATTGACTAGATTATATGATCTACATAAATATGTATAGGCCTATCTAAATACAAACACATTAAACACCTAAGAGTTAGACAGTCCGTACAGGATTTCATAGAATTTTTTGTGATTGTTGTGCCCAAAAACACTCGATTGTGCTGCAGATTTTTTTTTTCAAAATTTGCAATGCAATTTGTGCAGTTTTGTGCTTTTTTTGAGGAATTTGGTGAAATTGCAATTGCACAAAATTGTTTTGCACGGTCTTTTGCTGTGATGTTTGTTGGTGAATGAGATGTTTTAGCTGTACTTATTGTTTAATGCACTTGAAATTAAGAGGGCTTTGGCTGAATGCATGTTGCGATGACTTCACATGACATGTCTTGGCCCAAATCTGCGAAACATCTGTGATAATGTTTGAAAAATTGCAAGCTCCTCCGAATATTGCGGAGTTTGCTTGATTTTGCATTAATTTCTGCGATCCCAAAATCCTGGAAGGACTGGTTAGATCAGTATAGCACGGGTTCATAATAGAGCCGAATGAGCATGCTATGCTTTTTTTTTTTTTTTTCTCGTTAAAAATGCAGTTCACCTTGATATGTTCCAGAGTAGGAAAACATCCAGCGTTAGAAAAGTGTGTGGTGTAGAGCAAGACTTTTGATGGCACGGTGTGTGTATGTGTGTGTTTAACAGAATGGGGAAAAAATGCTGAATGGGTTTTTTATGCCTCTGAAGGTTGATATGCTGAAGTTGCTGGCTTGTCTGGAAAGTGAGAAATGTTGCATTCAGGAGTCAAGCTGAGAGAACAGTAAAGAAGTCAGTGGGGCAGAAAGGAAGGAAACAGAGGGTTCAGTCTCATTCTCAGGCTAGGAGTATTTAGTCTCTTTTCGTGCATTCAGATGGTCATGCCACTGAAGGGTTTCCTACCTGCTCGGTTCATTTCTAAAACCTCGTCCTGGGCAGCCAGCGGGCATGTGTCACTCTGTGTGCTGTGGTGGGGCGAGTTCGTGCCTGACTTACAGAAATTTGGAGAACCCAGATGTGGGGCACGTGGGATGTGCTTGTTCTTTTTCTTTGGTAGTTTTTGCTTTGCCATAGCCAGCGAGTAGTACATCCCAAAGTTATTGACGATGACTGGAACGGGCATGGCAATAGTGAGCACGCCAGCCAGGGCACACAGAGCACCCACCAACATGCCCGACCATGTCTGTGGGTACATGTCTCCATAACCCAGAGTAGTCATAGTGACCACAGCCCACCAAAACCCGATGGGGATGTTCTTGAAGTGTGTATGCTCGCTGGCGCGGGGGTCATTAGGCTTGGCCCCAATGCGCTCCGCATAGTAGATCATAGTGGCAAAGATGAGCACTCCAAGGGCAAGGAAGATGATGAGAAGGAGGAACTCATTGGTGCTGGCACGGAGTGTATGCCCAAGCACACGTAGGCCCACAAAGTGGCGTGTCAGTTTAAAGATTCGGAGGATGCGCACAAATCGGACCACACGCAGAAACCCGAGCACATCTTTAGCCTCTTTGGAGGACAGGCCACTCAGTCCCACCTCTAAGTAGAAAGGCAGGATGGCCACAAAATCGATAATGTTAAGGGTGTTTTTGATGAACTTTTTTTTGTCTGGACAAAAGGTGATGCGCATGAGGAACTCGAAGGTAAACCATACCACGCACACGCCCTCGATGTAAGTGAGATAGACCTCGGTCACAGTCTCCTGGTAGACTCGTGTAATGTTGTTGTCTTGTGGGTCAACGTCCGTACGGTTAATGATGGGGTTGAAGGCCTCGTGTGTCTCCAGGCAGAATGTGGTTATAGACACCAGGATGAAGAACAGAGAGGCAAACGCCACCCACTGGAGGACAGAGAGAGAGAGCGAGAGAACAAGAAAGAGGAAAAGGGAGACAAAGGGAAAACATGTGCTTATAAATCAAAATAGAACTTTAAAGATAACAAATATTCCTACTATTTTCCACTAATTTAAGAAACTATAGCAAAAACTACAGTGATAATGTTCCATGGCACTGGTCTAGAAGTGGGGAACATAAAATGAAGACTTTACTGCAGAAGTGATTACATTTTAGTGATTACATTATAGTTCAGGATGGTAATTACACTCCATTGATGACTCATTGCTTTACCTCATAATTCACCAATCAATGTTATATTTTATTATTCAAGAAGTTTTATATATAGGTATATAGGTTTAAGTACACTATATGGCCAAAAGTATGTGGACACCTGACCATAATACAAGATGGTCGTTTCTGTAACCGCGCCCCTTTGGGAAGGATTTTCAACTAGATTTTAGAATATGGCTGGGGGAATTTCTGCCCTTTCAGCCACAAGAGCATTAGAAAGGTACTGATGTTAGACAAGAAGGCCTGGCACACAGGCAGCATTTCAATTAATTCCAAAAGGTGTTCAGTGGGGCTGAGATCAGGGCTCTGTGCAGCCACTCATGTTCTTCTACACCAACTTTGGCAAACCATGTCTTTATTGAGTTCACCTTGTGCACGGGGCATTGTCATGCTGGAACATGTTTAGGCCCCTTACTTCCTTGCTTATCCTACACAGGGGGAGCACATTCACACACTATGGACAATTCATATATTGTGGTGGTTTAGTGGTTAAGGTGCTGGGTTACTGATTGGAAGGTCGGGGGTTCAAGCCCCAGTGCTGCCAAGCTGCCACTGTTGGGTACCCCAACAGTGAGCAGCTCCAGGGACACTGTACCCCAACTTCCTGACATGCTGGGATATGTGGGGAAAAAAAAGAATTTCACTGTACTGCAATATATATGTGATCAATAAAGACTCATAATTATCATTAATTTGGGAATGCCAATCAGCTTAAAACGTATCTCTTTGGAGGAAATCAGAATGCCCAGAGGAAACCCTCAAGGCACATGGAGAACAGGCAAGCTCTGTGCACACAGGACAGCTGTACAATTTGAGCACCTAATTTCCATGGTACTTCAAGCGGCACTAGCAATCACCATCAATGTTGATCAAGTGTCATAGTTTTGGCCATACAGTGTATATATAAAAGTCATTATTTAGTGAAAAACGGGTAAGATGTCAGACAAAGAATGACCCAGGTATATAGAGTATCCAACACCCTTCAATAATTTGTAACTTAGCTACAAAAATGAAAATGTAGGTCAGTGCTTTTAATAGAGCACCAACTTATCTAGTATCATATAACTTGTGCAGCTGATGCAGCTCTGATAGAGTGGATTTGATCTCCCACAATGCCCATGTGGTCAGATTTCCAAAAGAAACAGCAAATACATTTCTGTTGATTTCATGTAAAATTCACAAGAATTAAAAGCTAGGGCAACTGACTATTTTTACCAGAGCCCAAAAAAATTAATTTCTACCTGTTTTGGGGGTGCCCATGTTCAGCTTTGAATTTATTTGTGATGTCACACTCCACAGTAGCAATTAATGGCTCAGAATGAAATAGTGATTCCACAATTGGGGTGTGGTTTTTATGCCATTATTAAATTACATTTGTTATAGGTTATAAATAATATACATTTTAGTTGTGTCCCTTAGGTTCACTCAACCCTGTTACCTGAGTAACATTCCAAGAAAGAAAAAATTCTCACATTCTTTTTTTTAATTTCATTTCCAATGATATTGACAAACGAGGTTACTTGAACATACAAATGGTACCCAAATTATAGACTGAAGGTAAATTATTAATTAAATAAATACAGTTCAAATAATTAATAGTTAACCACATTTTGTATTTTTGTTAATTCTGTGCTAAAGACCCAACACTGTTACTCATGTAGCAGCAAAATCCAGCAAGGAATCATTGTAAATATATATATATATATATATATATATATATATATATATATATATATATATATATATATATATATATATATTCCACATTTTTGAATGGTTAAATGCATACTCCAGATTCAAATAGTCAAAACAAAAAGTTTAAACACTTAGAACAGCTAAATGGCACCCCAATCATGGAATCACCAAACTGCTGAGCAAATTGACTACAAATTTGATGAGACTGTATTATGGTAGCAGCAGGAGCCCAAGGGGTAATGGATGTTGTGTAACTCCACTTAACCCCAATATAATATTAACAATGCCTGTCCTGAAAGTAGAAGGTACAAGATGCCCCATATTTACATTGCATGATTAGTCAACAGTCTACAGATCTGCTGTAAATACACACAGGAACTAACCGCATTGGACACATCAGTTATTGATTTACAACTCTTCGATCTTCTGAGCTTCTCAAGGAACATCACCTGATGTACTACTACTGCTGTTACAACCATTTCTACTTGTGTTAAATGTATCCATTCTCTGATAGTATCTTTACTTCGGATCTGCATCCTAACATAATCTCTTAAACAGAAGACAGTAATTAAAAATGAAATCTATCAAACCATTTGGAATTGGTATACTAAATGGAGCTATTACATTTACAATCGGATATCCAAAATGCATTAATATTTAAACATAATATCTGATAATGGCTCTAAATATAGATGTTTCTAAATATAAATTCCAGAGCCAGAGTCTGGCATCTACAAGCATGATTGGAGCTGAATGAATGCTTTTTGTTGAGCGCAATGAAGCAGCACTATAATCATACCATCTGTAGCAGCCATCAGCACTCCTGATCCTTGAGACATCACTAGCTCTTTCTCTTTGTCTGTTGTTCTGTCTCTTGTTGACTGGTCTTAATTGAATTCTGGAATGACCACTCAATTTAATTCAAATCATTGAAATGTGTTATCCCTGCTGAAAAACCCAGCTTGGTCTGATGAGATACCAGCTGCCAAAACACAGCCTGAGCTGGTCAAACTGGTAGACTACCAATAAATATTTGAGATTTTCTAGTTGCCTTATTGTTGTGTTATTTTATTAAAACAACTTGTCTACATCCTTAATTTAGAAACATTTCTACCAGATGTTCTACCAGCTTGAGCAACACAATTTGTATTTGGGATGTGAGGAAAAATTTAGTTGTATTTCGTTGTACTTAAATCCTGCATCAACTCCCAAAGTTTCAGACTACAACTCCTATGATCCTTAGCCCACAAACTTATCACATGACCTCCAGTCAAGCACCCACTCCAAGGCACCTGATTACTAATAACGGTCATCTGTTTGCAATCATACTGTTACCTTTAAATAACTCAGACTCTCAACGTTACTTTGTGAAGTGTTGTGCCAGCATTGTGTTTTCAATGAGTCCAGGCTTTTAGCTCCCTGTCTTGCTCAGGGTCTTACTAATTTGGTTTTGTTTAGTTTATACCTGTTTGCAGATTGCTTCCCTGTTGAAAAATCCAACTGAGTCTGATTAGCTATCATCTGCTAAAATGCAGGCCTTGCTAATCAAGCTAGTAGACCATTTTTTGCCAGCTGGTATATGGTAGAAAGGAATTTTCAGAATTAATGCGATTAATGCTACATCATAGACAATAATTTTTAAGAAAATAACACTACAGTAAGGTGATTTGAAAATTTCAAGCATTTATTGATCAGTTTAGTTGAGCATTAAGGAGGTTGGAAAATAACTGGTCTAACAGTTTAACTAGCTTGGCATGTGTTTTGGCAGCTCATCAGACCAAGTTTCTGAGTTTTGCTTAGCTTTTTGGTTTGCCTGCTACCTTGAAATCCTGCACTTGTATTCTTCTGTCACCTTCACAACAAGAAGACTCACGTAAACGCATACTTGCGTCACATATAATGAGAGAATTTAAATACTGTTTTGTTACCATTAATCCTAGTTGTCATTCTAGCAGCCAAAATGTTTGATGCCAAGCCGCTTATGTCTATGGTAATTTTTGTTCACAGTCCTCTATTTACCATACGTTTTATGACACATCATTAAAAATGTACTTTATATAAACTGTTTTAACCTTCATTGTGTTAAATGCTTTCAAATTTGCATATAGTCTAAGCTGTCATAAAATGAAACATTATGACAGCTATAATAATAATTATCAACCATGGGAACACAACATTGCAACAGAACACAAGGCACAATCTGTCAGAACAGGATATGGCATCTGTTATAACATATGAAACAAGATTGTAGTAAAGTATATGTATGTTTTTTGCTAAAGAAGCTGTTAGTATCAGAAATGTGGAGCCATCACTCTCTCAATCAATTATTTATTTATTTATTTTAAATCAGATGAGGGTTAGAATTTATTATTTTTTTAAATATATTTTTCATTACATGTACCAACTACATGTTACTCTGTACCTACTACCCAGTAGCTGCTGGGTAACTTCATTTAATCAAATGGCAGTTGCCTGTTATAAATAACAGATATTGTAAAATAAATAAATAAATATGCAGATTCTCAAAGAGCATTCTCAGAAGAGTCAAACAACAGAGTAAGACTAGGGACCTCAATTTCATCAGATATGCATTGAAATAATCACCTTAATCAGCCCATGGAATCAGTAATTTCTTTAGCAGTAGTCTTGTCATTGTACTGGATGACATTACAGTATTTATCATTGCTCCATCAGAACTCTAGTGTATCTTAGTGCTGAGAAAAAGTATGTTTTCTTCTGTTTTTGTGTATATCTCATGCTAAATAGTTTTAGATCTTCAAATGAAATACAACATAAAACAAAGGCAACCTGAGTAAACACACAATACACTTTTTATTTATTTTATTTATTTTTTGAAGGAAACAAAAAGTTATCCAGCACCTATCACCCATGTGAAAAACTAATTGCCCCCTTAAACTTGAAATCTGTTTGTGCCACCTTTAGCAGCAATAACTGTAACCAAATGCTTCCAATAACTGGAGATCAGTCTTTCACTTACTTCTAGGATTTACTCCTATGCTTTTGATCATTGTCTTGCTGTGTAATCCAGTTGCACTTGATTTTCAACTTACGAAGTGAAGACCGGACATTCTCTTTAGGATTTTCTGGTAGAGAGTAGAATTCATGTTTTCCTCAATTATTGCAAGTTGCCCAGGCCCTGAAGCAGCAAAGCATCCCCACACCATCACACTGTCACCACCATGCTTGACCGTAGGTATGTTCTTTTTGTGGAATTCTGTTTGGTGTATGCCAGATGTAACGGGACCCCTGTATTCCAAACAGTTCCACTTTTGACTCATCAGTCCACAGAATATTCTCCCAAAAGGTTTGAGGATCATCAAGGTGTGTTTTGGCAAAATTCAGCCTTAATGTTCTTCTAGGTTATCAGTGGTTTTCACCTCACCAATCTTTTATGGATGCCATTTTTGTCCTGTGTCTTTCTGATAGTGGGGTCATGAACAGTGATCTTTATTGATGCAAGAGAGGCCTGTAGGTCCTTTGATGTTATCCTTGGCTCTTTTGTGACTTGGTGGCTGAGTCGTTGCTGTGCTCTTGGAGTTTACCCATTTGGAGATAACGGCTCTCACTGTGGTTCTTTGTAGTCCCAGAGCCTTTGAAATAGCTTTGTAACCCTTCACAGATTGATGTATTTCAATCATTATTCCTCATCATTTCTGGAATTTCTTTCAACTTTGGCATAGTGTGTTACTGGGTAAGACCTTTTAACCAACTTCATGCTGTTGATTTGATTGAACAGGGTTTGCAGTAATCAGGCCTAGTTGCATACATTTGGCGAATTAGTAACTACATGGGCAAATATACTTTCACACAGGCACAGTTGGTATTGACATTGGTTGCCCATGTTTTATCTTAGATTTTGTTTTCATTTCTAAAACAATTTAGTATGAGATATTCACAAAAACAGAAGAAAAAAAAACACTTTTTCACAGCACTGTAGACAGTACATTTCCACATCTTTTTCATTCTGCATAACATTTTTGTTCATTTTCCTTAGTGTGTCCTTGCTTGCTTTACAGGTGAAGAGAGTACAGGCCTTGTGCAAACCTCCTACACTGAGTCCCACGCATGGAAACTTACAGCAAGACGAGCCACTACATACTGCTCCAACCTCTCAGGCTAAACTCAGTGCAGCAAGACCACAGATCACCCATTACCACCTTCCTGACTACACTATAAAAGTTACAACAGTACCAGTCATGCATTTTTGATATGACTATAGTCTAATATGGACCAAATGCAAAATGACAACATGAATCATATTTTACTGACAGGTAACTGGTATGTAACTCCAGAAAGCTCAAAGAGATTACTATCGTGGTCCCACAATTGGTCTCTCGTCTCGTTATGCACAAGCAAGGTTGCCAAGTCTCAGCAAAATGTTCAGCCCAATTACATCTCAAAAAGAACACCAAAAGACCTGAAACTAGCCCAAAAAGTTCAGATGTTGGAAAATGGAGCTTTTTTAGTGCTTCTTAGTCTTCGCGTGGGAAACAAGGTCACCATGGTACACACGCATTTCTGACTTGGAGTATCTGCAATACGCCTTTTTATCATTGCCTGGTATGGCCATAATACATTCCATAGTACCCATAATCCCAATCTTTGCTATATTTCTTCCATATTCTGATGGTAAATCAGAAAAAAAAACTCTAATGATTAGATTTCATTTAAATTATTTGTTTGTGAAACAAGATTTTGGTTGCTGTGGGCTGTTTTTAAACGAGCCCCCCAAATAATATCACCTACTGACTTGCTTTTTCCACTCAGTTTGTTTCAAAACTAACCCAATTTGGTATTTAAAAAACCAAATATGTGTACATATGATCTAAAATACTATTTTGTTTTTCAAACAAATTACATAATAAACATAATAAACCCCATCATTTGGGTTTATGTTCTGTCATTACTTTGAGCATGAATAAGTAACTTTTAATAATAATAAGTTAAGTTGGTGACCTCTCTGGTATAAATATGTTATTGCAAGCAATGCATAGAATGACTTTCAGTAACACAGTTGCACCAAATCTGACCCAACAGCTCTGACTTTGAATGAATAATTTAGGCTTTACTCGGTGACTCAAGAGTGCAAGAACATTTTGCTGCCTTAATATTACTAGTTCTTAATTTTTAATGAAAATTTTACATACTAGATTTTATTTTGCAACAGCAAGATTCTGGGCAGAATCATCTATATATCACACATCATTGTCTTTAAATGATTGACAGAATAATGCTGCATTCATATTTTTCTACTTCCAATCACAATGTGTTTGTTCAACTTCAGCTGTGTAAAGTTGGAAAAAAAAAAAAATCCTCACAATAAGCTAGAATTTATTTGGCTTCTGTATGGATATAAAAAGCTCTCAAATCGCTTTTAAGTGACCCAGGAAAGTCAGTTGTTAATGATTCATTTATTTTAAAAGTGTGGGGTGTATGGTCATGCAGCATTAATAGCACTGAAAAAATGTGTGTATATATTCAGTTATATGCAGCTTGAAGCTGCATTTATTTATTTATATTATATTAAATAGATCTTATTTGAAATAGGGTTGATTCTCGGATTTAAAAAACAACAACAAATCATTCAGGAATTGTAGAGAGTTCTCTTTTATGTTTTAACATCTACAACCTCAATTTTTTGCACCTGAATCAATTTCATTCCATATCACATGTTAGTCCATGTTAGTGGGCCCTGGGCCTCCACTCGAACTCAAACAGTTTCAATTATTTATTGAATTAAAGTGGACAGTTAAATTATATAATATACATTATATAAGAAATATTGAATGAATAAAAGCTTAAAAGCAATGATAAGTTTATTTATGGTGACAGTGTGCGTAACTAGACAACAACGTTTCTTTCATTACATGATGTGTTACTATGTCCCAGTACTTGCATACTCTTTTGCTACACACTCAAACGTATGTACTTTTTCTTCACAAAAACAGTACCGGTACATACTTTTAGTGCATTGTGAGTAGGTGAATTGACACACAGTATCTGTTTCACGTTGATTCTGATGATCAGAGATAATAGTAGCTGAGAAAAAACAAGACCTGATGCATTTATGGATGGTTGTTTTTTTTTTTCTAAAAGCAGACATTTAGATGATTAGCACTGCATTCATGTGTACCTTCTATAATTTCAACCACTTAGGATTCTGACTTTACGCAGATGTTCAACTGCATTAAAGCATTAGTAAATTAGGCATTAATATCTTAGTATCATGATCAATGCTATTGACACACTTACCTGCATCAAAAATTTACTGCACATAATAAATGTGATGGGTGCAACAACTTCCTGTGTGTTGGTACTAAAACTATAATTGCACGATGCACACTGGAGGGTGTGTGCAAAATTGCATGATAAGAGAATCGGTTCTTTTAAAAATGGTCCCAACAGAGAAAAAAATAGCTGAGTGGTCACTAGTGCACAGAGTTAACTGGCTTCTATTCCTAATCTTCTCTGTTATTGTGAAAACTGCAGAGAAGGAGAGAGCGAGAGAGAGAGAGACAGAGAGAGAGAGAGAGAGAGAGAGAGAGAGAGAGAGATAGAATGAGAGAGAGAAAGGGAAGAGCCTTGATCAAGAGTCTCAAAAATAGCATGGCAGCCTCCCCCTCCCCCTTACATCACCTCTCTCTGTCTCTACCTCTTTCTCTTGTTCTACCTTGCTTCCTGAAGATAAAAGCCTGTCACGTTCTCTTATGTAACCCAGTGCTGCCTTGCACCCACATTCCAAATTCTGTCTGCTTTTCTGTGTATTTTAGAGTGACTGAAAGGAGCCTGATGGCATCAAAGTGCCGGGGCTGTGAACACTACTGACCATGCCCAGACGAGGTGGACATTTGACGCCTGACCTTTAAGCATGACCTTCAGTGTTAACACTCTATCAGGCTGACTCAGTGGGAATCCACCAAACATAAGCCAATGTCCCTGGACTAAAGGGTCAGAGATTCAGCCACTGGAGACCACTGCTGCCCTTTTATAAATGTCAAAGGTCATGATTTTCATTGGAGAGCAGTGAGAATGGGGTGATGGAGTTAGATTGATAGGGGTTTGACAGTGCACTCATTGGTACCTGAATGAAATTTAAATGCTGCTTACTGCAGAATAGCTTTGTGTTTATCTATATACAGCACAGTGCTTGAACTCAGTGGTTTCATTGGCTTTTTTTGATGAAACAAGGAAAACCAAATGGAACCATGTTATGCTGCACTCTGTACACGTTGTTGTCTAATGTACCCAGAGGTCATACTTACTTAAATGTTACTATACTTTACTGGGAAATAACTTCTCAAGTAGACACTTTAAAGTCCATCCATCCATCCATCTTCTATACTGCTTATCCTTTTCTTCAGGGTCACGGGGAACCTGGATCCTAACCCAGGGAGCATCAGGCACAAGGCCAGGGTGGAGTGGGTGCCAATCCATCACAGGGCACAATCATATACTCATTCACACACCCATTGGACACACCAATCAGCCTACCATGCATGTCTTTGGACTGGGGAGGAAACCCCGCAGCACGTGGCCACAGTGGGAACCGAACCCCCGACCCTGGAGGTGTGAGGCAAACGTGCTAACCACTAAGCCACCGTGCACCCTACTTTAAAGTGTATAATTTACTTGGATATAAGTACTAAATAAAGTAAAGTAAAGATAGAAAGTACTTGGATATCATAATTTGAAAAACCAGTAGGATCTTTCCATTTGGTTTTCCTTGTTTCATCCAAAAAAATCCAACCTGCCACCTTCTTTGTGCTTTTTCTTGCAAAATCATTAACCATATGCGGTAGACAAACACAGTATGCATTTAATATACTGTACATGTGAAAGTACAATCCATTTTGAAGATTCATCACTCTATTTTTATCTGCAGTAACTGTAATGTTAATAAGCTAGATCACTGGGGAAGGTGCTGGATACTGAGATATTGAATGAAGCAATATGTGTGTCTGCCTTGAAGACTGAATTGTTATACTGTGTTACATATTTTATCACTCCAAAGTGGCTACATAAGCAGAAGCAAGCTTGACAGGATAGCTGTGTCACTGGTAATCAAATGTTTTCAATTTTCCTGTGATGGAACATGTAACCATGTACTAGCTGTCATGTCATGTGATAGGGAGAGCTAGCTAGTGGATGGAAATTGGCAAAGTCACCACAAAAAAAAAGATTTTAATGACTTTCTTACATCTAGAAACTTTTTCAGTCTTTTAGTTAAAGCGTACGGAATCCACACATCCAAATTGTATTAGTATGCAATAGTTCCTAAGTGTATTCCACTTTACCCTTGGATTACACTATCTGGTCTGTTATGTACACCAAAAGGAGGTCCATAATGCATCTGTGCATTATACATCATTGGTATTTTCCTCTTGTCCAAGTAGACATCCCTTCTACTGACAGAAATTTAATGGGTAGAGGATGGAGAGCAGTCTCAAAAAGTTGAATAAGCTTGTGACAGTGATAAATGCTGTATATACAGAGAGGTACAGAGGAAACTGCAGCACTGTGGTTACTGTGGTGTGAACATGTTACCACAGACAGTCTAAACGCACCCCATAAACATATTGTAATTCAGGAATATTTGCTTTGCTTTGATGACTTTGATGCCTTTGTTTAGGAGAAACATGTGATATTTATTATCGATATTTGTTGAGTCTGGAGCCGTCATACACTTTTTGACATGCAGTCCAGCTTCTCCACACTTCTCCTCTCTATATCACTGCTTCATACAGTACATTCATAAAGCTGTATAAAGGTCAACTTCACGCTCTCTATGTGTGTGTGGACAGTACTGCCTGTAAGATGAAATCCACTTGTGAGCAAACATGACATCCTGGCATCCATGAAGGATCTTTAGGGCTGCCAGTGAGGGAGATGTGAAAATCATGCGGTTATAGTCACGGCATGAGTTGTCCACACTACCCAGCTACAAGCTCAACACTGTGATTTTTCCACCACTCAATTATCACTGAATTAGTAGTTGTTCATGAACTGATTAAGTGCTGGACATTTCCAAGCTTGTTGCTTGAACATTGCCCTTGATAACAGGGTTTTGGCCTCCTCAAATAAATGAATAAGTACATAAAAAAAAAAAAAGTTCCTTCGTACACCCTGATGGGTTTTTTGAAAGCTAAAACCACTTAGAAAAGCTAGAACAATTAACTATTAAAAGAAGCCTTGAGGGATACTTTTTCATAGAGATTAAATAAAGGAATTAACTGGCCACATCATGGCCACATCATCACGGATATTTAATTCATTAATTCATTCACATTCAGAGAGTGCTTTATTCTGGTCAGGTCATTGCGGATCCAGAGCCTATCACGAGAATATTGGGTGTGAGGTGGGAATACACCCTTGGTGGGATGCCAGTCCATCACAGGGCATCATACACACACACACACACACACACACACACATTCACACCTATAGGCAAGTTTAGAGTAGCCAATCCACTGGCATGTTCATGGGGCATGGGAGGAAACTGGAGAACCCAGCAGAAACCCTTGCAGACATAGAGAACATGAGAACATGCAAAACTCCACACACAGTAATAATAACTTGAGTTCAGGATCAAACCTGTGAGGTGGCATCACTACCCACTGCACCAACATAGATAATGCTACATGTAAAATTAGACCAATAAGTCTTATTTTACCTTTACCTTACCTTATTAACATTATCATCAACATTATGCATAGCATACTAGCTACATGACTTGGCTAATGCCAGATATTAACATTAACACTGATGCAACTACAACAACATTCTTGTCCATAGCTATCTTGTCCAACAACATGCTGAAATGTCCATAGATTTCAGGGTGCAAACTAGGCAGTGCATTACATAGCCACTACTTTTGACAGTCCAGAGAGAAAATAATTCTTCAGTATGCTTCAATACGCCTCGTCTCCACTGAGTCATTGTTTTCCTCTACACATACTGTAGTTGTCAATGTTTGATTGGTGAAACAGTGTGACCTAATTAATGTCTGCTTCACATTTAAGATACACAGTAGTGCTGTCTGTGTGAACTTCAGGGTTAAAGGTCTTTCTCACCTCTTCTACATCATACTGTACCTATGGGCTTACTTATTCTTCCTGTATATTTGGAATGTACACAGCACCTACACAAATCCAATATTAGCACACCTACAATACTGGAAAACTCATATTCACAGGGAGATGAGAAAATGTGATGATCAATGGAGACCGAAGGAAAGTAAAGAATTTCTAGCAAATTAAACAAGCAATAAACTAATTGTAGAAAATAGAAAAACATAATAAAGTAAAAGTATATTTTTGTCTTATTTTTGACATAATTACTCACAAAAAATTATATATATACACACACACACAATTTACCCCACCCTGTTAAAGTATCTTTAACAAATACTTTAAATATTTTCTACTACAAATATTTTCTTACATTTTAAAATTTATTTACTACTTTGACACTACAGGTTTATTGGGTCATTTGTTAAAACAAGAGCTAGCATAACCAATCTTTGCCAGTTAATTGCTGATATTCTTTTTTGTATTGGAACTTTTTTAAACTTGCATATATTTTTGCAAATTAGGCTTTGTCTAATTAATTATGCATGAAATTGCGCACTTAATAAAACCAAAAAGTCTAGACTTTTGATATTAGAATTAAAATGATTATTCCACTGTGAAGATGCTCTGGACAGAAACACTTTTTTCATTTCTTTATTGTTTAATCAACACAGTACCATGTACTAGTATAAAACATTATTTAATGCCATTTTCAGTATGAAATCTAAAGTAAATCCAACAATAAACAACAATTTGGGAACTGTGTGTGAAATATGTATCCTTATAATAAGGAATAGAAATTAAATTTTACAAATTTTCAGGTTATCTAGAAACAGAGTTTTTTTTTGTTCTGAATATAGGAAAAACGTGATTTTGAGTTTTTAAAAATACAACATGGTCTAATGTATTTCCCATGCAGTCAGTAGGGTTTATAAAGATTATATAAAGGAAATTGACATTCCTGTATATAACAATGTATATCATAATGGCTCATATACAGTATATCATATAGATTTAGTGTGTGGAGCTTAACTCTTGCTAAGTCATGAGTGGACAAAACAGTGATATATGTCATAGATGCAATTTAAACAAAAATCAGAAAAATGATTGACATGACCAACACTGGTTTTTCTTCATGTCGTGTTTTGCCTTGAGTAGAGTAAATGTAGAAAATGTAGTGTGAGCTACAATTTCAATTTATATCAAAATAGGCTGGATATGTAAGCCACCTTTGATAGACTAGAACTATTTTAAATATATAAAATATATATTTTTTAATCATTTTAAAATCTGATCAGACAAAGGCACTTCTGTAACCATCATAAATGAGACCTGTGGCAGGCCCAAGGCAATGTGGGACACCACTATCACATGATCTTGGCTTTCACGCCCAAAGCCCCAGAGGTCTGGCATAGACCTGCGTAGACCAGTTGCTTTGTCCATGTGCAACACTTCCATGCCCACTGTGGACCAGCAGGGACCTTTCTGCCACCCTCACCTCCTCCACCCACACCAATATTGTAGCATCTGCGTCATCTTACAGTGTTCTAGTGCTATATTTGGAAGTTAAATAATTCTAAGTCTATGCCTAATCCTAACCCTAACCCTTAATTTCAACACGTTTCATCATGGGGGCTGGCCAAATGCCAAACTTATACAAACATGTTCTTATATACACTGTTCCTAGATGAATGTTTCCCTACACACATTGTTCCTAGTGGATGTTTCCATACTATTCACAACAGACCTCTTACACACCATCGTCAAGGGATCCAAACAGCCACATGTCAAATCACAACTTGCGTGAGAACAGGATGCTAGAGAATTCAATTGTCCCAAATGGTGACACCACAGGAGATTCTCTTCCAAAGATCTCTACAACACACAAGGCAATGGAGACACAAACCCAGCCACCATGTCAGTTTATTTTACTTATAAAAACAGCTTTATTGGCTTGACAGGGATAGTATGAAAGCAGGGCCATAACCAGGATAAAAAAAAATTGTGGGGTTGCAGAAATGAGTCATAGTAAATGTTAATTTCTGTTCATTTCTGAATGATGATACAATGCAATTAATGCAAAAATTTACAATGAACTTAAACAACATTAAATTAACATTAAGGGGTACAGCCTAAGGAGCTTGTAACCTAACCCAATTTAGTTAACATTACTGCCACTAGCAAGCTGATTTGTCCAGAATGTTACAAGGAGTATAAATTCAAAGACTAAATAAATAAGGTTTGCATTTTACAAACCCCCAACTGCCCTCAGAAACACTCACATTTATATCAGATGTTAACACATATATGTCTTGCATACCTCTTACCAAGAAGTTAAAATCTGGTAGGTCTAGCGTCCCATGAGAGCCAAATATAACGAGTCTTTAAACAAAAGTGTCGTACTCAGCTGCTCTGAAGTCAGTTGAGAATCAGCGCTGTTAATTGGGCAGTCTTGGAACACACGTTTTTCCACATCATAGACTACATCTTGCCAGCACATAATTGGGACAGCACTGTTTCCACTGCATTTGAACTGGAGTTGCTATGTAGGAGGTAAATAAATAAATAAATAAATAAATAAAACATTTCTAGACCTCAGTTTCCTCATATCATAGTTAAAGACATATTTCAGTATTTCAAAGTGAAAATGCTGGACCACATGTAGAATTACCTTGAAGGATTGCTAGGTTTCTTTACTGCTGATAATAACTAGAATCCTTGATACCTCCTTCAAATTAAGCTCAGTAGTTCTTACTACTTTTACATTGTACTGTACTTATAGGCTTACTTATCCTGCCAAGATATTTAGAATATACACAGCACCTACACAAATATTTGCACACCAAGAAAACTACAAAACTCTTTATCACATCCAGGGGAAAAGATCTTATCAGTTTCTTTCTGCATACATGCAGCAGTAGTGGCATATAAACAGAACAGGTAATAAAAAAACAACTATTTAATATTGCTGTGACTATTTACATAATCCATGTATTATGCCGCAGTGATCCATCCTTTTTGGCTTTGCTTCATGCATTGATCCAGACAAATATTTGTGCATGACGTAGCATATTTGCATTTAATTACTTACTAATACCTGCGTGACTGATTGAGTCTGGCATCATGTTACCTCATTTGTTTTCTCCTGGCCAGAAGACCAGAAACGAGTTACCATGACTACATACACATAGCAACAAATCCAGTCAAGCGTCTGAATGAGGCATGTTGCATACTCATCATGCACTAAAGTTTATCTGAAAGATAAATCCAGTCTTTTTTTTTTCTTGTTTTCATGGGACGATGCATATTGGGAGTAATGAATTTGCATGCACAGCCTCTTTTCCATTCCTCTCTGCTTGCTTCCAGCATTCAAAATGTACTTAATTTTAAGAACCATGTCTATTCTACTATTCTGGGAACTCTTAGAATATAACTTCCAGTCAAAATTCAGTTTTGGAGTTGCTTAAATGTCTGAGCAAACTTAACTCACTTTTAGCATCACAGAGTTGTGATGCTAAAGACGTTTTCCATGGCTTTTAATCAGTATGTGAAATGGTATGTGGTGGTGTTTGCATATTGAACCAGAAATAACACTACAAAGCAGCTTAAAACTTCACTAGTTGCTGGTCCATGGAGATTTCTATCCCATCCTAAAGCCAGTCAAGCTTCTCCCCAGGTGATAACCTTTAAACAAAGCCAGGAACCGGAAATCTTAGCCTCTATGGGTGCCCCAGTTTGGGCATCTGACATCGTGGCTCTTACTTGAGTTTTGCCAAGGCTATTAACAGTTGCTTTTTCTCTAGAGGCACTGCTCTGGTGCTTTTTAAAAGGATGTCCTGCTCCACTTAATGCTCCGAGACAGAACTGGGGGAGATGAGGGAGCGAGGTGACATGATTAGGGAGAAACGTGGGTTGCTCTGGAAAACGGATGGGAATCTGTCCGCTCGGCTTTGCATTTTAGAAACTGTGCTTCGAATAAAGGGTAAGGAGAAGAGGGAAAACGTAGTGAAGTATGGTGTGTAGGTTTATGTAGGCATGCATAATATACGTAGTTGATGAGTGAGCTATAGAACAGAGCAGGTCTTTGTTTTCAATAAATTAATGTGTTTGTGTGATTATGAGGACATGTGCAATCAAAACTTTTGTCATCTACAAATGAACTTCATAAAATAATGGATCTAAATGATCTACGTACGATTTTACTTTGTCTGTGTGCCAATATATCATATATACCAGAGATAATCTGGAAACCATAAGGTTTGCATGTGTGCATTTTGCAAACAGTTAATGTGAGTGAAATCACATGTTGGAGTAATGCAACTCCTCCCTATCTTCCTGCAGTAATTAACAGGGCCTGGGCTTTGTTCTGCCACTGCACTCTAATTAATGCTAATCACTCCAAGCTTCCTCCAGGGAGGATCTCTGTTCAGTATTCATGAAAAATCCCTGATATTCTGTGCAAACTACATTTTATGCAGCCACATGCATTTCGTTAACTACAGAACATGACTAGCTTAGTCATGAGGCATTAAGGACAAACAATTAACGGTAGCCATCAATTATTTCTAGCTGCACCTTCTTTTTCAGTCACGAACACTGTCTACATGTGATCGCTTGCTCTGAACTAAATTGAGCCTGCTAGCAGCAGAAATCTAGACACTGCAGACAGCTTAATAATCATGCACCGAGTGAAACCGGCATAGAAGAAAAAAGAATGATGGCACGAAAGAGAAACACAGAAATAAAATGGAAACAAGGATACCAAGCAGATGGTCGCAAGATAAATGGATGGAAAAAATGCTCAATAAAATAAATATAAATCATGGCACAAAATGCTTTTCTCCACCAGTTTAATCTGTCACTCTTATGGTTATTTTTTTTTTTAAAGACTTTTTTTTTTTTTGCTTTAACCCAGAATTAAGTATATTTCAGTAATGCCAAAAAATATATAATTCAATATTAAATATTAGATTTAGATTTCTTCCTAAATTGTTGCTTACTATTGTTATTAATTACTTATTATTACAGTTTATCATTTACTATTATGATTTACTCATTACCTACAGTGAAACTAATAGGTAAGGTATTTAGTAAAGTATTTAGTAATGAGGAATGGGAGTTTAAGGGGTTTATAGTATTTTCTACATATTTGCGGATCTTCTATGTAGATTCTTCTATCACTTCTATCTTCTATCAAATCCTGCATCAGACTTGACTGTAAATCATGCACGTTCTTTATTGTTTTTATACCTTGTAAATGTATTCGTGATCAGCTCTTTGTACAGTTTGGTTTATTTGTAATTTCTGCAGTGAAGGGTCTCCTCCTCTACAGAGCTTCTCAACCTCCACCGTAGTCACCATGGCAACAAAGAGCAATCTGATGAGCCTGGGCCGTAGGAGCATCCTTCAGTTTTGGCTACCATTCACATTTTAGTTTCATGTCTTATCTCTCTCAGTGCAGTGTATTTATCTCTTAAGCCTTTGGTTTAAATCTACTCTCTGTCTATCATCATCATGTCCATCCTTACATTTTTATACTTATACTCACTGTCTAAATCTGTATTTTTATCACCTCTTGGAACAGATATGAGGACGCAACATGATCTCAAGTTACACTGAGTGGATGTTTTTGTGTTGTGTATGTTACTAAGGCTGGAGACATTATATATGTCATTTTTAACAATGATTCTATATTTTATTAGAAAAGTTTGGCTATCTCATCGGGTCTTAAGAAAGCTCCACTTGTTAATTGGTCTGTTTACTCGATGTGCTCGTTGGTTGCTTTGAGAGCAACTCTGCTGTTCAGTGCGTGATTGAGTGCACACTCTCTAATCCCCACAGGGAAACAACGAGTAAAATAGTCCAAGCTCAAGAAAATGAAGATCCAGTGAGGACATGGGTGATAATGCGTAAATTTTCACCCTCCAAAGGCACAAAAACAGATTCTACCAGGGGGAGCAGTTGACAGTTCTGTCTACAGCAACATAAAAACAAACACTGGCAGCAATGAAAGATAAAGACATTAAATTTGAAAAATGAGAGAAGATTAACCATTACTTCTGTATGTTGTGTCCAAATCCATGGTTGGATGTCATTCCTGATTGGTCATATTTTACAGGCTGAAACTTCATTATAGTGAACAGCCATATTGAAGTATTATATTAAAAAAAATAACATAATAATCATAAGAAATGTACATAAAATATATAGGACAAATCCTTCATAAACTGTGCAAGCAAAGTGCTTCTAAAGTTGTAGGGAATTAAAAGAGTAATTGTTTGAATATTTTGCCATATTTTGTGTAAAACAAAGCATAACCACTATGAACTGTTTTATTTTTAGCTATAAGGTTGTTGTTTTTTTGGTAACCGGACCTTGATAAATTAAAGGTAAAAACAACATGAAGTGTCTTGATAAGGCCACCACAAGTCAGTGTTTCTTGGCATCGACTCTACAAGTCTTTGGAACTGTATTGGAGGGATATGCACCATTCCCACAAAGTATTCCTCAGCTGGTGTTTTGATGATGTTGATGGGAAACACTTTCGGTTAAAAAACACTCCCCTAGGTTAATATCTCATGACTGTGAAGGCCAATGGCTATATCCGTCCATCCATTTTCTGCACCGCTTATCCTACACAGAATCATGTGGAGCCTGGAGCCTATCCTGGATGGGGTGCCAGCCCATCACAAGGCACAATCGCATGCACACTCACACACAACAGAAATTTGGAAATGCCAATCAGCCTACAATACATGTCTTTAGTCTGGGGAGGAACTTGGGAGGTGGGAATCAAGCTCCCAACCCTGGAGGTGTGAGGCAAACGTGCTAATCACTAAGCCAATGTGCTCCCCCCAAAGGCCATAAGATTTACATCATTTTCATCCTCATCAAAGCATTCAGTGAGTGAGCCCTTGTGCTCTGTGGATAGGGACGGAGTCATCCTGGAAGAGACCACTAGCATCAAGACAGAAATGTTTCCTCATAGAATAAAGATGATCACTCTGAAGAACTTTGTATTAATTTGCAGTGACCCAAACTATGACAGCTACTTTTATATTAGTGTATGCGATTAGGATGTATGTTCCATATTTGTTACTGAAATATGAACAAAGTTAATGAAGTCAATTATTGATGAAAGTGTGAGAGGAGAGAAACCTCTTCTACAAGACTCTACGCTGCCATTCTAACAGACTTACCGCATTTCGTAAGGAGATTGCATCAGAACATGACCCAAAAAAATAAAAGTTTTGAAAAGCAGGCATGTGTATGTCACTTTTGTGAATCTTCCCAGTCATGAAAAGCTCAAAGCAGTAGGAGTGACTTATGGGAGCTGGGAGGTATTGAGTTTTGGAAATGCGCCAATTTACTCACACATATATTGGCCAGCACATGGCCAGCACATGAATAACAAACTGTTTTACAATACTGGCGCAGAGAAAAACTTACTGGTGTGTGTAATAGTTCAAGGGCCAATATGGGATTGGGGGACAATATGTGAAAATCAGATTTGACAGAAACAGGAATGGCATTGATTGAAAATTGATTAGGGTAGTCTCTGAAATCCACTGGTGTGCATTTTCAAATGATGTTAGTACTAAATCAGTAGAAAGAATTATTGGATCATTGAACTGGACACTATATTGTTTAGTTAAAATGGCCCATAATGATATAAATCAAGCGGAGCTTTTACTACAAAGGTAAAATAAAATCAGTACAGAAGCATTAATACTGAAGCATCAACAATGACTCATCTAAACGCTCCTGTGATTGACGACATGTGATCATGTCAACGACAAATGATGATGCATTTTCTATGAGAAACAGATGAACACAATGTTCTTTCACAAATGGCTTTCGCTGAATCCATGACAGGCTACAATTGAAGACTGACACTTCTGTCCTGTTTCTACATTATACCTTAACAATCTATCAATAGATTTAACCCATTTTAGGCCATCAAGTGCAGCAAGGCATAATTAATATGCATTAATTTCCCTGAAATGCAGATAGACTGTTAACAACAAAGGGTTTGATGACAGCTGGATGGCATTTTAACTTGATGATTGGACTTCTGGTTAATTGGTGGTTTTCAATGAGATGTGAGATGCAGTGGAAGTAAAAATGACTCACTTGTCACATTGTCACATGATACAGAAAGCTCCGGCGAAGTTTGTCACGTTCTCTGGCACCTCATGAGAAAGAGCAGCATTAATCAGTTTCATTTGCGCTCTGAACCTGTTGCCATGGCAACATATTCCCAAGACTTACATGAGGGGAAAAAAGCAGCATCTCATCTGCCAAGGACATGAATATATCAGGTGCCTGTGGGACAGCAGCACAAACAGCTGCTAGATGAGCACTTTATGAGCAGTCTCTAAATTTTCCCTGTGCATGGAATACTATAGACATGGCTACGGAGTTTAGTTTTAAGATAATAATTCATACAGTCATATGACTCACATTTTGATGCATGGAACAACACACCAGCCGTTGGTCTCATGTCTGATTCACTGATAATGAGAACTCTAAATATCATTTGCGCAAATCTGATTTAAGAGCGGCATGCTGATCATGCAAAACGTGACAAGTGTGTCGTAAATGTATTTCAATCACAGCAGGCTATTTTTGCCTTTTGTGTCCAACAAGGGACATGGCTTTAAATCATGCTAACAAGGGCTCAGAAAGAAAAATCAGTGAGCATGCAGTTTCCATATTTAGACAATATCATCACTCAAAGAAAGCCTGAACTTCGGTGCTTAAAAAAAAAACCCTTTTCCCAGTAGTATGAAGGTCTTACAGATGTGGTTTACCAGACAAGTTCCCAGTAACAGTTTAATCCTGCCCATACTGAAAATTGTAACTGTAATGAAAGGATTTTATCCAGCTCTATCGATCTTCTTTATCAAATTTTGACTCGTTTTCTGCACCACATTATCCCTCACCATGCTCTCTACACCTAAATCATCAGCCAACATGCCATTACAATCTATTAACACCCTGCATTACTGCATTTCCGACCTCCTCAATTTCATAATTTCTGGTAAACACAGCATTACAATTCTCCATTAGCTGTCTGCAGGAACATTCTGTGGCTTTTTCCAGACCTTTGTCAGCTAAAATATGCTAATGGTACAGTATTCTGCTTTCATTGCAAGGTGGTGGCCCAATTTTTAAAGAGAAATTAAATATTCATGTTGCAGTCCTTCACCCAATAAACACCCCAAACTGAGCAGCACCTCTTCTCATACTTTCATACAAAAAAATAAACTGTGACGACTTCATAGTTATCTGTTCGTTTGATAGTGATTCAGAGAGCAATAGAATTGGAAGCTTTGCAATCTTGAAGAGATTCTTGGGTTCCCCTAATGGCTTAGTAGTTAGCATAATTGCCTCTCACCTCCAGGGTTGGAGGTTCGATTCCCGCCTCTGTCCTGTGTGTGCAGAGTTTGCATGTTCTCCCCATGTTTTGGGGGTTTTCTCCAGGTACTCCGATTTCCTCTCCCAGTCCAAAGATATGCATTGTATGCTGATTGGCTTCTCTAAATTGTCCGTAGTGTGTGTATGTGAGTGAGTGTGTGTGGGATTGTGCCCTGCGATGGGTTGGCACCCCGTCCAGGATGTCCCCTGCCTTATGCCCCGAGTTGTACCCTGGGATAGTCTCCAGGCTCCTGCGACGCTAGGATAAGCGGTATGGAAAATGGATGGATGGATGGATGGATGGATGGGTTCCCCTAAACAACTTAAGGTTTCTGTAATTAACCTTTTTAAAGGTTAATATATAACAGGTGTTTTTTTATCTTTATTAAAAACATACTCTTTTTGCCTGGTCTATTCATAGTTCTTGGGACTTTTATTTTATTTTCATGATTTCATTTTCATAGGTCAGTTCATTAATCATTGCTCAACAGTGATAACTGTATAATATATGGTATTTAAACTTATAATATATGCTCAAAATACCCTGCTAGGGAAACTGTATTAAAGGGTTCTACAAAAAAATTCATATTTCCCTGTAGTAACAAAAAAACGAAAGGTGCTTTTTTCTGTAATGGTTTTATACATTAATTTATTAATAATAAATGTTTACCAGTGTTTCCCACTTGCAAATTTAGGAGTTAGTGAATGTGCCTAATATTAAATCACATAATATCCAACCATGTCACCCTCTTTCATTTGAACTCCCATAAGATGAGGTTATATTTCCAGTCCAAATAACAAATCCTGGATCTGTTCTTTCACCGCTGTGTAAAAGAACATGAAAGAATGTTGATATTTATTGTTCACTGAGTTACTGAGGAGATATTACTTTACTTTTTTCTACTTCCATTAGTGAGAACCAAGATCAAACAACATAGCCTGCTTTATTTTACCTTATCTCTTATAAGAATCCCTATAAACTTTTATGGGGAATTATGGGGCTTAGTGGTTAAGGCTCTGAGTTATTGATCAGAAGGTCAGGGGTTCAAGCCCCAGCACTGCCACTGTTGGGCCCTTGAGCAAGGCTCAAGGCCCTCTCTGCTCCATCTCACTGCTTCCTGACATGCTGGGGAATGAAAAGAATGCGAAGAAAAGAATTTCACTGTATATGTAACCAATAAAGACTCATTGTTAACAAAAATCTCAACTGCAGACCTCAATCCAGCTGTTCAGAATGAGAGGCATGTTTGTGCTGTTAATGATGCATCAGCTCCCCCTGATTTGCAGCTCAAAGCAGCATGGGAACATGAATATCGAAAACCCTCTGGCTTGTGATGCATTCCCTTTAATCTAACTCCCATAGAGATTTATTTGTCAGAGAGCGAGCTCACGGCACGTCGCACAGCAGTATTATTGTAGGCGAGGGAAGCTGTCGATCAGTACAACATGACGCCCAGGCAGACTGCTCATTTTCCCCTTGCTGAATGCCTGTAATCGTTAGACTGCTGATGTATAGGTTACACATTATAATCTGATAAAACTTTACAGGAAACAACCAGTTGAGCATGAACTACATGTTTCTGTAGATTATAATATATATAGATTATAGATTATAATAAGAATCACTAAATAAAGAGCTATTTCATAATCCCACTGCAGTAGAGAGGTATTCTCTACATCAAATAAACACAACCCTTCCTTGGTCAAGCACAGTTTGCTGATTTCCCAGCTCATCCTTCTTTATAATTAGCATAAATAGTGTCCTTAAGTCCTTGCTGTCGTAAGTAATATTGGCGATCTTGCTTAATTCCACCAAACTTAGCCACCTCTCCAAAACCCATTGTTTCAAAATGAAGCATCATGGCCCAGAAAGTGGCTGTGTGGGTGCAGACTTTTATTCCACACAAGCAATAACAGACCTGATTTCAGATCTAGGAATTCTGCACTCCCTACACTGATCGAGTTTGTAGAGTGTGTGAACCTGCTTAGCTGGAACAAAACCCTGAGATTTTGTAAGCTCTACAGATATCTAAGCATTGTTTTTTCTGTAGATAATTATGCCATGTACTTTAAACTGTTACATTTTTGGAGGGCAGCAAATTACATCAGAACCTTCCATACAAATATAATTACCTATTAAGCAGAAGCAAAGCACACTTTCTTTCTTTTCAAACATTTCAAATCACCCAGGTTTGTTTACCACCCGCTCTTTAAGGCAGTGTTTTTCTGGAACCAGAGCTTTTGGAAACAATATCCCTCTTTGCCATTTCTTCCATATGATCACTGACTCCACCCAAATCCTATGGTTATCTTCTGCTCCATAAAGCTAGCACTTTGCTTCCAGTTCACAAAATAATTGCAATGGAGGCCTGCCTCCTTGCAAGAAGGTTTTGTTAGTCCAGTGGGACAGAGTTTAAATTGCTGCTGCTACAGAAGTTTTATGTTTTCTTTCTTAGAGAAAAGGAACTTACTTCCAGCTATATGTGCACAGTATTGAGTATTATATATATTATAAAAGGGCTCTTTATGCAATTATATATGATGTGATTCTTATGTCTACAAAGAAATAATGAGTTGGCATTAACATTTCTATACTTTCATATGCACACTTCAACTGTTCTGCAGTCAGTACTGAGAATGTATGAATGTGTGTTATGTAGTGTGACCCCCTGCACTGATACTCCCGTTAAATCTGCATATTCATTAATGAGTTAAATCAGGGAAATCAGACTTACGTCCTGTCAGAACTAGGACTGTGCACCACTGCTCAACGGTTTCATGGAAAACAGGAAGCTTTCAAAAGTCATTAAAAAAATGAAAGACCATGACTGACACTGTGATCATTTTTACTCATGTTGTGACATTTCACTTCACTCACCCTTGCATATTTAGAAGAGTAAGGGTCCTCGAAGAGCGCCCAGACGCGACGTTGCCATCGCTGCCACAGTCCAGCCGTTTTGGCATCGGTCGTGTCCCCGAGCGCGAGCCTCTTGGTCATTTCCAACTCGTCATCGCCGTCCCCGTGTTCGCCCAGTCCGTCTCCATCCACGTCGTCGCTGCCCATGTCGGCGGGCCCGCCGCCGAAACTGTCTAGGGCTTCCTCAGCTTCGCGGTGTTGTCGGTAAGTCATCCAACAGCACGGCTCCACGTCCGTCTCGTCGATGCCCCAGAAGGCGAGCTCCTCCTCATAAAGCGGGCCGCACACGTCCGCCGGGCAGTGCAGCTTCCCCGTGCGGTAGTAGTTAAGGATGTGCGCGAAGACGCCCGGGTGTCGATCGAAGAAAAACTCGTCGCCATGGGCGTCGTAGTCGAAGTGACTGTGGGCGTCGGGCTCCGCGAGCCAGGCCAAGCGTGTCCCCGGCAGAGTGCGCAGGGTGCTGCGATAGGTCTGGTGCCGGATCCCCCCGACGTTAATCACAACTCGGTCTTTCTCGTCGCCTTGGACCATCGCGTCGCTCGGGCATGTCGCGAGCGAGGGCCGGGTGTTACATCCTAAAGCTCGTGCGAGGCAACGCGCACCGACCCGGGGGAAACATGCGCGCAATGGGTGAACCGGTTAATGAGAGGTTGCACTGAACCGAAAAGGTTAAGTACGCGATCAGTTGTGGTCGTGTAACTCTAAAACGTGTCTCCAATTACGCATAGCTTAAGTAAATAGCTTTGTCGAGAATGATATCATAGCGATTAGGAAAATAAAACACGCGGTGCCGAAGAAGCTCCCACGAGCACCTGAACCGATTCTCCAAAAAACATGCACTCCAACATCATAATGCTCTTCACTAAAAGATCCTATACAGATGTGCAACCACTGAACAGTGGCACTGGAGGCATTCAACAAAAGGCGACGCTGTATACGTCTTGGTTCTGAACGGACAGCTCCAATCTAACCAAGCGCTCTTCCTTTTCTTTCCCTCTCCTCACTGTTTATAGCCTCTGACGATCTCCCCTCTCCTCTCCTCTCCTAGCCCAGTATGTAGAAAGGTTTCCTCCTCAGGCTTGGTGGGATGTCTGTGATCAGCACAAATCCGTGCGGATCATACCTGTCATATCTCCGAGTTCCAATGCAATGTCATCCGACATCAACTGGTCTTGGATTGTTAAGGGTGTATTTTTACATCTTCTAATAATATTAGAATCGGAACAGCATGAGAATCCTTCAATTCTTCACCTACGCTTCGTCCTTGTGTTTTTTCTGTGCTTCTCTGTGTCGCTGCAGTGCGCGCCTCAAAGAAAAAAAAGTGACAGGGAGCAGCATCAGTTCATTTCGGTTGGCCAGTGCGCATGCGCAATTGCTTAACGACGAGAAACTTAATTTCAGACCTCTGGAGATCACTAGGAACGATAGGTGTGTGTGTGTGTGTGTGTGTGTGTGTCTACATCTGTAGATGTCTGTCTGTCTATCGATCTATCTATATATGTATATGTATTGATTAATGTATGTGTGACCAATACTCATTAACAATATATGTATGTATATATATATATATATATATATATATATATATATATATATATATATATATAATGATAATGAGTTACATCACAGAGAAATTCATTTTTCTTCACATATCCCAGCATGTTAGGAGGTTGGGGTCAGATTGCAGGGTCAGCCATGATACGGTGCCCCTGGAGCAGAGAGCAGAGAGGGCCTTGCTCAAGGGCCCAACAGTGGCAGTGCTTGGTAGTGCTGGGGCTTGAACCTTGGACCTTCCAATCAGTAACCCAGAGCTTTAACTGTCAAGCCACCACTGCCATATATAGTGCCCTATTTATTTATTTATTTATTTATTTTATTTTATTTTGCACCTCTTATTAAAGGGTTGGTTAATCCCTCTTATTAAAGTGGTTAGGGCTCTCAAAGGGTTAGGTTTGTCAAATCCTGAGCTCATGTTTCACTGTCAGAAAGTCATTAAGTCTGGGGACAAGAACTGATCCAACTTCTGTGCTTCCCCAAGGCAATTACAAGACAAACTAGCTCCTTATCCTAAAGACACAAAGGCAGTGATCAAGTGAGAAAGACAGTGACTGTGCATTGTGCAATAATAATAATAATAATAATAATAATAATAATAATAATAATAATAATAATAATGATGATGATGATGATAATAATAATAATAATAATAATAATAATAATAATAATGATGATGATGATGATGATCATGACGATGAAGAGGAACAAGATAGTACACATATGCCAAGAATCCTAGAAAGCAATCCTACCACCTGGCACTACAGCCATGATCTCATAAATAAAACTGACAGCTGTGTGTATTAAAATAAATGCAATGCTACAAAAAGCTGAGATATAAACTGTGGTATAAAGTTTGTCAGGTTTCCCTTCATATTGAGCGACATACATATTGATCTTATGAATAAGTAGAATATTTTATTTAAAGAAAAAAGGTATTCTGTAGTGATAGGAGAAGCTTTCTGAAGCTTTGAACAAACTGAACCAATCGCTTCCAAAATGAATGAATAACATTGTGTTTGTGTCGAAACTGCACAAATTAGCGACATCTGCTGGTCAGTGAGGAACTGCATCCAGAAAACCCGAAACAAAAACAGTCCGATTTCTCCTTATTTTAATTTTCATATTTATACTAATCTAAAATAAATGGACAAAATTTGTTTAGAGTGTGCACGATGTCGTATATGAGTAGCCATTTATATGCTTATAGGTTCTAATTTAAATAGAATTTAATCATTTTGATTGTTATAGGCCTATTGTTTGTTTATCTGATATAGACTTTAGAAAATACAAATGATCATTTATGCTAATTCCACCTAGAATTAGACGGTGACAGCTTAGGCGGTGCTAGTGATGGTAAAAAAATGAAGCATCATTACAGAGTACAGCACTAGAAGCATCTCCGCCATCTAGTGGTCAAAAGAATAAAGTGCAGATATCACTTTACTCTGCTGTATTCTGATAAATGCTAGAACGGATTTGTTGTTAGGCTGGACTGTACACCCGGCCTAAAAAAAAAACAAATTTCCTTCACGCATTCTACATGTTTTAGTTGGTAGATGAATGCAGAAAATTAAATGATGCACACATGTTTTTACACAGTGAAACAGCAGATTGGTTAGTGTCTGTGTGGAGTTTCGAAAGTTCTCCCTGTGTATACATGGGTTTCCTCTGGTTTGTCTGGTTTCCTCCCACCTATTTAAAATGTGCCATTTAGGTTGACTCACTACGCTAAATTGTTCTTGGTATGAATTAGTGTTTGAATGTTTGTACATGCTGTCCTGTGATGGACTGGCAACCCATTCAGGGTGTATTGCCACCATCCAGTGTTCCTCGGATAGGCTTCATATCCACTGTGACCGTGATGGTTAATGAAGCTTGCAAAAAAGTATTGTTAATAGAAACACTGGGTGTTATTGAATTATTTCCAGACCTAGGTTTGTTCACACTTGTGGCCAGGGGCTTATTGCTCAAATGGAGCTTTGCTAGTAATGAGGCTTCAACAGCTAGATTTTGCCTTCATCCACATTAGTGAATGACACAACACAAAAATATGCATTTAAATTACATGTTTGTTAGGGAAAAAATGCTTAAGTAAAAACATTCACCATTTGAGCATGTGCATGATTTGTGCACACATCAGATTTTAAGTGATACTTGACACAGCATATTTTATTAAGTCCATCTTGACTTGTCCTAAGATTTAACAGATAACTCTCTCAGGTTTTTTTTATTTTATTTTAGGTTTTTATATTCATAGTGGCTGATAAGGTTATTATATTACTGGTGGCTAGAAACATGCATGTTTTCTGTTTTTGATTGATGCCCAGAGCACAGTGAATAATGTCCATCACAAAGGCTGCATTTACACTGCAGGTCTTGATGCCAAATTCCGTTTTGTTGACAATATCCGATTTATTTATTTATTTATTCTGACGACCCGCTTACATCTTTTAAAAGTGACCCATATCCAATATCTGCATTGACGCTAGACATTTCGTGAAACAACCCAAAATAGACGTCACCGGAAGCTTGGGCCGAAAAGGAAGTAAAAACAGCGCAATTTGCAATGGACTTAGACGAAAATATAATTCAGCTTTATAACATATAAAATATAATACACACAAAAGCTTGTATTATATTTATAGAGCCCATTGAGAGTTGTGTTTTGGTGTCCACCTGAGTTGACGTCATTCGCCGTCGTCGCTTGTTTAATGACGTACGACTCGCACTGACGGGGGAATATCCGAACTGCCCGCTTACATGGCAGACGCGAATGCACGTATCCGATTCATATTAGATTTATTTCCACACATGAACGAGGCCTGAAACGGATCTGAGAATATCGGAATCCATGTGCCTTTTTCCTACTTACACGTTCACGGGTCATATCTGATCTGTGCCACATGGGAGAAATAAATCGGAATCGGGTCACTTGAACCATGTAGTGTAAATGCTTCCTTAAATGCTTTGAGACTTTTATATACAGTGATGCTTGAAAGTTTGTGAACCCCTTTGAATATTCTATATGCCTGGATAAATATAACCTAAAACAACATCCGATTTTCACACAAGTCCTAGATGTAGATAAGGAGAACCCAGCTAAACAAATGAGAAAAAAAATATTATACTTGGTCATTTATTTATTGAGGGAAGTGATCTAATATTGCACAGATGTGAGTGGCAAAAGTATATGACCCTCTAAAATTAGCAGTTTAATTTGAAGGTGTTTTTAATCAATGGGATGACAATCAGGTGTGAGTGAGCGCCCTGTTTTAATTAAGGAACAGGGATCTAGCAAACTCTGATCTGTGTGTGTGTGTGTGTGTGTGTGTGTGTGTGTGTGTATATATATATATATATATATATATATATATATATATGTGTGTGTGTGTGTGTGTGTGTGTGTGTGTGTGTGTGTGTGCTGTAGTCAGGTACCCCCGGTACCCACCACATTGGACTATTCCACAATTTTACTGCGCATATGCGGAAATGATTCAGGAAGAAAGGAGCCAACTCGTGCAAACGCTGGCGACGTCACGTGTAGTGTACAGACAGAGCAAACTTGAAGCGAAGCAACGGTGCTGAAAACCGGAGAAAATGAGGGGAAAGCAAAAAGTTGTTTTTTTTTTTTTTTGTCAAAGCCTGTGAAGTGTTTTAATGAACAGATTTAGCCTTTGGCGTGAAGGAAAGGTGGTACCATACAGTGACTTATTGTTTGCTCTGGATTAATGGTCATAGTGAAATACTTATTTATTAATATAGGCCTAATATCAAGATTATGACATTAATTTCAGTCAACTATAATCAAGATTACCTATTAATGCTAAATAACGTATTCTGAAAATTTTAATATTTATGTTAAAACACTGAAATGAGGGCCCCATGACTACATTTTGGCTATGGCCCCCAAATCACTAAATCCGCCCCTGGCTGTAGTTGTAGTAGTTGTGTATGTAAGTGGTAGTGTACAGTATGTAGTAGTGTGTGTGTATATAAAACCTTGAGGCTGTTCTCTAATGCCCTTATAACTGTTAGCCACCAGAGGGAGCCATGGACTAGTTACGAATAAAAAATAATCGCCTATTCACTCTCCTTTAGCAAACTAATAATTCACATTTCGCAGAAATATCACAATAAAGTCAAAATAAGGATGCTGAATATTATTCCGAGCACATCTGTATTAAAATTCCATCTTTTAATCCTTGGTTGTTTAATCCTTGGTTGTTATGCACAGATAATATACAGTATATGCCATGAGTCAACTGCATTGTGTTCTACTACAAATTTTAAATAGGGGTGTGGAATTAAAGCATGTATTATGATATATTATGGAATAGGCCTTTGCTGAAGTATTCAGCTTAATAAGACAGTGTTAATGTGTATTTGTAAAATAAAAGCATATCCTGTGTAAAATGCCAATTTTGCATGTTATATGTCAAGATGTTCTGTGGTTTTACTTAAGTTTTTTGTAGATTTTATAAAATATAGATTAAAAGCCACATTTATGCTGTCATATATAATGATTTCAATCTTTCCACAAGCTTTACAAGCACTTTTAGCATTAAACCCTAACCTGTAAACCTAAAATTTGAGTATAGTCAGCCTTCAGTGTGGTACTTGAAAAGTTTTTGGACTAGAGTGTTTAGATTCATCAAGGCATCCCCACAGAAAGGAAAACACCCAATTGTATGTTTTCACAAAACCTTTTAAAGGTTCTCTAGGGAGACAAACCAAACAACCCTTTGCTAACTATTACTAACTAGCTGAGTCAGTCTCTAACAGTTGTATTGAAATATACAGTAGCTGCATTCTCTCTACTAATACTATGTTTGCTTTCTTACTATACCACAATTCAGTTTAATGCTCGAATCTGATTGGTTAGAAGATATGCATTATTTTTGTATAACAGCACAGATAGTTCCACCATAAATAACATGAATGATAGGTTAATAGTAATGCACTCATTTTAATGCATTATCGTTTCTATAGTAACAGCTCATACACAGAGACTTGCATGGCAGACACTCCAAATAATCTAAGACTAATAATAAACAGATTAGAAAAGGTTGTTAAACAACAATGTAATATTTATAATTTATCTGATGAAGTTTTGGGGGTTTAGTAAATATTTATTTTAACATGTATGGGAAGAGTCCCAGTTCCGCTTTCCATTTTCTCTGTAAAATGACAGGCTGAACTTTGTGGGTTTGTGTGTGCATGAGAGAGATAGAGAGAGAGAGAGAGAGAGAGAGACTGGTAAAGAATAATTGCTTATCACCTCTATAACATATGTGAGAAAATTAACCAGACGTTCCACAACTTTAAAGGAAACTATAAACCGTTGAACTGTTAAAATGTCTGATGGCTGGGTGCAGCATGCATTATTTTCGTATACTAGCGCAGTCTGTCCTGTGTTATTCCTTATTTAATATGATGTTGAATGTTGCTCTAGATTGTGAGAAAAGAAGCTAATGCTCTTTTTTTTTTTTTTTTTTTTTGGAGCTAAACAGCAAAATCTGATAGTTAGTAGATCAGTGGTTAGCACTTATGACTGAAATCTTTATTTCACCATTGTAACCACTACTGTAAATGCAATGTCCCCTTGTGACGTCATCGCGGCATACACCCGAACACTCCTCATGGAAACGACAAAAATGCAGTACCATCCAATAGATTAGCACCAGAGTCGCTAAGCACATCACAATCTTTCCCGTATAAACATATTTAATGTTTTTTAAGGTGGACTTTTCCTTTAAGGCTTCTCTGTTTAATCATTCCCAATAATTGTGCCAGTTCGCATTAGAAAATGTGGAGCTCACACAGACTGTAAACAAAGGAAAATAGTTACCAAACACCACAAGTCTAATGAATTTTGTTTTGTGGGATGTGTGGGGCCCAAACATGTCAACATGGACTGTTAATCATTTATTTGGTCTTGTCCAGACAGTTTGAGAAAAGACCCTCGCAATAAGCTGAAGCTAGATTTGCAGAGGGTAATGGAGGGCTTGAGCATACGAACGCCATGATTTTTGGAGTGTCCCACTTTCCGTCGGAGGAGGGGGCAATAGGTGTTGCCTGCTCTTTTCTTCAGAGGAGCACACACACACCCACACACATTGAGCGGCCCACAAGTCTGAGTTTTCACTTGCTCTCATCTGTCTGGTTGACACACACTCGAAATTCACATTTTCCTCGCTGTACAAAGGAGAACCGACGCATTAAAACAACCCCGCAACCATGGGAGTGGAAGGCTGCACGAAATGCATCAAATACATGCTGTTCTTCTTCAACTTTATTTTCTGGGTGAGTGCTTGTTAGATTTTTATAACGGATTTGTGTGTATCAGTTGTCTCGCATGAGCCGTTAGAGCCACACCGTCATCATGTACACAGATACTAGCTTTTCAAACAGCCAGAGTGAGACTGGTATAACTAGCTGGTTTAAGGGGCGATGTTGTTTATTAGGTTTTAAACTGGAATGGATATAACGGGTTTTGTTGTTCTATATATACCTGTGTATAACATAATAGTGAGACTGCTGTCCGTTAATGTCGAATGGTGCGCATTATTTCAGTTCCTTAAGTTGTTTTTGTTTTTTTGTTTTTTTAAAAAAATAAGCTGACTCAGCCTTGATACTGAGGCTTGACAGAGTAGAAAACAGAAATGGTTTTGCAGTAAACATGGTGAGGGGTTTATTTTTTATTTTTTACATGTTACACAAAAAGCTGTGGTGTTGAAATGTTGTTGCATGCTGAATAAATGTAAGGGGTGTGTGATTTTGCGGTTATAAACCACACTGTAAAAACAAACCAAAAAAAGGGTTGGGTATCATGTCATGTGAAGCTGCATCAGAACTTCCAGAGAGAGGTTGGATTTAATTTAATTTAATTTTATTTCATATGAATGAACTTGTGAAACACGAGTCATATGATTTTTTTTGAAGTTGTTTCAGATTTGTTATTATGAGACCATGTTGGAACATTTGTTTCCAGTAGACACCATCTTTTGTGCAGGTGAACGCCTAAAACCAGTAATCTTTTAAATTTGTGTAGGAATGAAATGATGCCCAAATGCTGTTGTATGTGTGGCCTGAACAAGTCTTAAGAATGAGCCAGTTTCAGCACTTACTTTTAATTTATAATAAAATGACGGATTGTGGCCAGATGTTCCGTTTAAAGAGTTACATGAGTCATCAGCGGGACTGTGGAAAATAACCAAACACATGAAAACGACCTCAGAGTGTGAGGCTGTTTTTCCGCACACAGATTTAGCCCCGGATCGAGCGTCCAGCTCAAAAACGGCACTGTTTTTGGAGATTCTTTACTCTATGACTAGACTTAATCTGTGGCATGAACACGCTTACTGGAAGAAAAACGTAGGGTCTTCCCAAACATCGGAGAGGAATTAGCTGAAAGTAAACCACACACAAACAGACTTTTTTCATTTATGCAACCATGTCCACAGTTGGAAAAGAGGTAGGAAGAGATAAGAAAGCCTTGTGGTGTTGGCAGCTCTCTCGGAGATAGATGATCACTACAGTGCATTACAGTATATAATTGTGTCCATCAGTCTACACGATGATGGATTTCATACATTTATCTTTTATCTATACTTTCTCCCTAAGGGAAACATGAGACCGGTTGTGGCTAGGAAGATTTGATTGATCTCTTATCTCAAAATGCACAACAAGTTTTTCTAGTGGATGTGTACACTAAAACAGAATTCATGATCCATGTCCTATATATTCCATTTAAAAAAACAACTACTTGGACATCTTTAAGCAACAGAAACATTCATCGGGGGGGGGGGGGACAAAATTCAGAACATTATAGAACCATCCTGTTAAAGCCAAGGTCTGGTTCTCAAGCTTGAAACTGAAAGAGTAATTTTGAGGTGTGGTCTGATTGGAATTGTGGTCATAGTGCTTTTGGCGCTAGCGTTGGCATGCCAGAGATTTTACAAACCCCTATCAGTGAGTCACAGGATAGAAATAGAGTCCACTGTGACCCTGGCAGGGAATAGGAGAAGTCCAGGAGGGGAATGTCTAATAAGTCTCATCAAATTCATTATAGACGGCACTTCCCAGAATGAACTGGGTATCCAAGAAAACATTGCAACAGGATGTCCTACATTTTGTGTAGGTGTAGGCCCTCCCTACATCTGATGGAAATGGTTCATGCCAGCTCAAGGCTGTTTTAATATTATTTATTCTACAAAAGCACGGACGGACCTGCACGTTTATCTTGATGATTGCTGTGCCCTTATTTTCTGGAAAAAGAGCATGTTGGTTTGGGTGTAACAGGGAATAGTGATGATTTGATTTAGCCTCTTAACTCCTGTTGATTCTAATGGAGAATTCAGTTTGTTTAAGCTAGAGGTTCCTGCTTCTCATCCTATCACATTCAATCTAGTGATTGCCTAATGGCGTTGCATCCGTCTCTGAGCAGAGACAGGATATCAGGCTTTCCCCAGCATGTTGACAAATGACACTATAGGACTGAGATTGACACACAACTGTGTGTGTTTTAGCTTACAGTTGATTTTAGTATTTTTTTTAAACCTGAGGTGGTTTAGAGGCTGGGAAACCTCCGTTCCACATAAAAGCAGGGGCTTTGCTTTACTGGAGCTCAGGTGTGGACCACACTGTTTGGTTGGACTTGTCCAGTCACTTCCTCTTTTAAATTGTACAACGCCAGGAAAGAGTTGTGGCTAACAGAGAGACTGTGCTAACTACAACGTCACACCTTCTATAAACATAGGCTAAAGAAGGCATTCAAATGCAAGTGGCTAAAACTCATATAAATGCTGTAATTTAGCTTTGACCAAAAGTCTGCGTCTGAACCCAGTGTCGATTAAAAGTTAAGAACCACTATGTAATACATTAATTAAAAAAAGTACGTACTCGAGTGAAAAACGCCCAAGAGCATAAATTTAAAAAAAAAAAGAGCAGACATGCAACACTGATCTGTTGCTCAAGTATATACTCTGTATGGGCATCGCCCTTCTTTAAGCTTGCTGTCAGTTACCATGGTTTGATTACTAGTCCCAGTGGTGTGGTATAGTCAGATAAATGCTTGCTACAGATCTTGTGCAAGACCACCCACTTGACCACAAATTAGATGGCTTACTGCTAAAAATGAGACGTCTTGCCCATTTTGTCTACAAATCAAACGTCCTAAAATAGAAATTGTTAGAGAAATTGCTTGTGTATAAATTGCAAAAACAAACAAAAAAGTCGTATTTGTAATTTGGTTAAATCTCAGACAAACTTTTAGCAGCTTGGAAAGTCTTGACTAGGAGCTAGGAAGCAAAAAAATGTTTGACAGTAGGGGAATGAAGGAGTGTACGACCTTCCACTTTTTACTACTGGTAGTCTCTATAGTTGAATGCCTCTCATTTCTGACTTTTTGTCGTTGTTGTCTACCACCTGCTTTGCGCCATGTTTACTCTACGACTGACTTCCGGCCACTTTCCATCACCTGGGTGTTGCTGCGAGTGTGTGGTAATGGGACGTTATTACTAGTGTATTATTTAGTGCTTAAGAACAGGATACTCTCTGGGTTAAATGTACACTATGAGGCAGATTAAAAGGAGAGGGGAATATTATGGTCTTGGAGATATTTTAAGCGTCAGGCTAAAGAAGCTTTTCCGCCATCTTGTTCAGTCGTTGAGATCTATGTGCACACTTAACTGGAAAAATTAGTGTCTATCCATTTTGTTTCCTCCACTTAGACGTCTAATACCTGATCGTATCATCTCGTATTATACAGCCATCTTTCATCCAGCTTTCACCTTGCAGAAGAGGTTTTAATCTCAGTAGACGTACTGAAATAAATAATGCATAAGTAAAGTCATTATCTCGCTGTTTACCATTAATGACCCATCTGTATTGACCAAGACATTGAAAAAGCCACACATCCATCCACGGCTTCCCTGGGTGTGTAATGGATGTGTAGTGTAGTTGCAGCAAATTGAACTCAGAACACACTTTTATTGCACACTTGTATGTGATCTTGATATAAAAGTGCAGTCAGTGATAAAATGCTTAAGAACTCTTTTTGATCATGGTGGTGCACTTAATTTTACTGCATCAGAGCGGTATAGATAGAGATGGACAAAATGATGAGGGGAAACATGTTAAGTTTCCACAGTTGTGTTAAATTAAAGTCAACGTGTCAGATGGGTTTGTATTTGGTCTGGATTTATTTTTCAGGCCATCATGCAGGCCTACAGTTTCACTTGCTTTCTCCACCTCTCCTGAGCTTTTGCTTTCAGTCCAAACACACCTTGCATTGTTGGTTATAAATTAAGTGTAATGCTAACCTATTTAGCTGACAGCATGATGTGTCAGTCAGTCAGTGTATTTCACATCTTCATTCTCTTGAGCACATGAAACAAATAAGTAATATTGAATGGAAATTTGGAAACTTATAGGATGTAGATTGGGAAATGTTTTCCATTCAATTTTTAAAGCATTACACAGCTGCAGTTTACACCACTAGTTATGAAGATTATGGGCGTTCATACCTTACCTTCCAAATTCATTCACCCTTGAGTTGAATTCATACAATCATTTTAAACATTTATGCGTTTTTGTGCAACCGAAAATATCATATCTGAAAATGCAGGAGACAAATTCAAAAATATTTACACCATCCTACAAGAGGTATACACATACCTGAGAGGGAGGGGGAGTAGAAATATTGAAAATGGTGATTAGAGTTAAAAAATTTACAAATAATGATGTCATTAGATAATTTGAGCTTTGAGAGATTCTGCCTCTGTCACATGACATGGTCAGTGTAAGGGCATAACTCGGCCATTTGCCATTTCCTCCACAGCTGTTAAGGCTTGCTGGGTATGTAAAATTACGCCTTAGGCTAGGGTTACAGTTGGGCAGCAGGCGGTTATTAGGTGGTGTGTGTTTGCATGAGTGTGTTTGTGTGAATTATGGGAATCCCTAATGTAAAGCGTACATTGGAAAATCCAGAGCCTGTAAAAGCACCCCAAAGAGACAGCTAGAGTGTTATAGCAGAATATTCCAGACATGTAGTTCTCGGTTGCTCCTCATATAGCAAGATTTTCCTCTGATTCGTATTTTATTTTGAGTTTCCTATTAACACGTTGGCTAGATACTCATGGACTTGAGTCTTGTTGTGACGAATGATGAAGCAAGCACTGTAAACGCCCTCAGTTTAGGTATCACTGTAAAATCAGAACACGACTGAACATGGGTTAAATGATTTTGTTGCTAAAGATGATTGTAGTTCCCGGTAGGCCTTGTTTACCCAGTCACTGAGCAACGGGTTGCCTGAGCTCTGGTATGGACCAAAATGGAGAGCTAGCAAGGGGGGAGGAGCCGTATAAGAGAGTCTCTATATCAGTCCCACAGACACTTACTGAGATGGCTTCAGACCCTTAGATAAGTGGTTGAACTTTATCCCTCACCGGGGACAGCAATCTGGCATGGCAACAGTTCAGATTACAGGAACGAATCCCTTTCATTTGCTCTGATTCCTTCCCTTTTTCCAGAGAAACACTTTCTAAAGTTTTATCATTCTAAAGGGAAAGCATTTCTCATAGCCATACTTGTGCTGGCAGTTCGGAGCGTGTTGTAAACATGAGCGGGGGAAATGAAACTGTCTAAACGTGTAAACTTGTTTTATTTTGGTTGCCAACACAAGGATTAACATTAAAACTCTGGGAGGGGAAAAGTCTTGTCTTCCCACCATGTTTCTCAGTTCACATGGTGCATAAGAGCGGGAAAATCCCTTCAGATTGGACCTGTGGGTGGATAACTTTCATTGTGCAGCTGTTCACAGATGTGTGCGTGAGAGAGCGAGGGGAAGACAGGGTTGGTGATAGAGTGGGGGTGGGGAGTACTTACTGGATCTTATAATGAGGTGGGCAGAACACAAGAGAACATAATGGGGGGAAAAAGGTAGCAGCTGTTTGTTTTCTGAGCTATTCACGAAGGATACGTTTACATGACAACGATTTACTAAAAACGAAAAAGTTTTTCCTTTACATTTTTGAAACGTTTCGTGTACAGACGGCAACGCTGTCAAAACAATCCCCGTTCACATGGATCCACTTAAACGACTAAAAACGCTGTATTATGCATGCCAGGCCAGTAGTTGGCGATGTCACTTTGTAAAGAAACACTATGCGCCTGCGCACATAAGCATTGGCCCGTTGCTGCGATACGTCATTGTGTCGGCCATATTGATCCAGGCAAGACTGTCCTATATTCAAATACAAGTAAATGGGGAAGCTGCTTTTTTTTTTTCTTTTTCCTGGATAAAAAGCACAATAACGTTTACATTTCTCAAACCATTTCAATGGTTTATTATCTACGTGGAGTACAAAAAAATGTCTCCAGTTACTTAGAATCTCTATAGTTAGACTTGGAAAATTATTCATTGCCATAAGGAATTGTGAAAACTCACGCTTGTCAATCACAGATTTGGCTTATTTTTCTTGGTTTAATAAATGCTGAGCCGTCCCTAACGTAATATCATTTTAATGTACAGGAATTGTGCATAAATTTTTTTTTTTTCAATGTGTAAATGGATTTTTATGTCTTCAACTCCATGTTTTAGCTTTTCTTGTGCTCCAGGTCAGAATTCTGTTACCAAAGCTCGTTCATTTTTAAATATTGAAAAAAGTACTAATAACTGACCATCATTGTACCAAAATGGAACAAAATCAGCAAATACAAATCAAATAGTGAGACACTGGCAGACAGTCTGCGTTCTGTATTTTATTAGCAATAAAAGGATACAGATATACTCAAACAGACTATTGCAAAGATAATTATAAGATTTTGAGTACCCCGTGTCGGCATAGATGTGGGTTAATAATTTGGCGTATGTAACAAATGCGTCTCCGCTGGTCGTAGTAGTGATGCAGTAAATCTACACTTTGCTGAAGAAGCACAAACACAGTCCTGTAGTTTTGAATGTCTCACGCGTTGTTGAAGTATTCACGCGCATACCTATAGACTGAATACGTAATATGCGCACATATGATGTCATCGTTTTCACAAATTCTCGTTTTTGTACGTTTACACGGAGACTATAACAGCATCGTTTTTAAAAACATGCATTTTGAAAGCCATTTTCAAAAGTTTGCGTTTTCAGGCCCCAAAACACCGTTGTCGTGGAAACGAACAACCAAAACACAAAGTCTTCAATTTTTAGTTGAAAACATTGTCGTGTAAATGGCTCCGAAGAGCCTGAACTCTGAATTCCTGCTGTAAACTGCCACTCCTCTCATTCTCAGTTCTCTGCTGAGAATGGTGTGCTTGGATCTCCCCTCACTCACTCACTCGGCTAGTGAGCACCCGCTGGTGTCTGGACTGTCTCTGATTCCCTTTATTTGTGTCCTACATTCCTCCACAGTGTCTGTACACTCTTGACGAGGTCCAGCTGTCCCAGTAGTGCACAGCCCTGACTCGATGTGACAGTGATTTATTTGGAAACAGAGGCCCCTTTCCCGCTTCTAATAGCCCTCACCCATACAATACCACTCATTGTAGTGAAACTTTTAAAATTGTCTGACGGAGAGCATTTGACCTTTTTCTTTTTTTTTCAGCCCTAAATAAAGGGGTCCCACCTTCAGAGTTGGCCATTTTGTGCTTCTTTGGCTCTGAGCAGAATTTTCCGTTTTGCTCTTTAAAAGGCAGAGATCTTAAACTGAGGAGGAACGTAGAGCGCTTGGCGTGTGCGTTCAGATTCATAAGTTTGTGCACAGATGTTTTTTCCTTGTTTATATGAAGTTCTGCAAGACTCCAAATGGCAAGGAAGATGACAGGGAGATAACAGAACACGGGGATCAGTGGGTCACTCAAACCTGCTGACAAAGATACCAACATAACAGTTTTTTCAGGAAGAAATCTGGGAAAGGTCTGGCAAAGTTCATGTTTAGAATTTGTCAATGTTGCTGGTTCCACTCTTATAGGCAAGCTGAACTTTGAACTTTGACCCAAGCCTACTTTCAAGGGATCACTTTGACAAAGAATAGCCAGAAGACTCATAACCTCTCTCTCTCCCTCCCTCTCTCTCTCTCTCTCTCTCTCTCTCTCTCTCTCTAGCTGGCTGGATGTGTAATCCTGGGCGTCTCTCTGTGGCTCCGTCATGACGAAAAAACCAGCAGCCTGTTGGCCCTGAAGTTTGACGGCACAGAGGCACCCAGCACGTTCTACATCAGTAAGGAGTCTCATATTTTCACTGTATCACTATCACCTTAATCTGAAATCTTAATACTCTTGATTCCTCCTCCTCCTCCTCCCCTCTGGTTTTTCCATCCATTTTCTACCGTGCACATTTGTTATAGTTACTGGTCCTAGAGATGTACATAACATCAACATTTAGTAGTTTATAGCTCCACAGTTCACTTTGCAGGGAATTCTGTACACACAAGATCTTGACCTGCAATTTTTGTTGCTTCTTTGAAGCAAATGTCTCCACGTTTTCTCTAGAAACGACCAGTCCTCCATTTAGACTCTCTGAAATAAACTGTTCCTGTAGTGTTGGTTAAATAAGTGGTCCTCAAATTATGTACCTTCAATTATTTTTAAAGGTACACAATCACCTGCCACTTTAAAAGGAACACCTGTACCCCTGCTCATTCATTCATTTATCCTAACATTGGATGTTTTTGTTTGTTTGTTTGTTTTTCACACCATTCTGTGTAAACTATGCAGAAAAATGCGAATCCCAGGATTTTGGTTGTTTCTGAAATACTCAAACCAGCCTGTCTGGCACCAACAACCATGCAACAGTCAAAGTTACCGAGATTGCATTGTTTCCCCATTGTGTTGTTGTGAGCATTAACTGAAGCCCTTAACCTGATTCTGCATGATTTTATGCACTGTGATATTGTCACATGATTGGCTGATTTGGATAATTGCATGATTGTGTAGGTGTGTACACCTATTAAAGGTGTGTGAGTGTATATTCCCAGTTCAGTGTAAAATATACCTATTAAAGCTATATACAGTATCTCACAAAAGTGAGTACACCCCTCACATTTTTGTAAATATTTGATTATACCTTTTCATGTGACAACACTGAAGAAATGACACTTTGCTACAATGTAAAGTAGTGAGTGTACAGCTTGTGTAACAGTGTAAATTTGCTGTCCCTTCAAAATAACTCAACACACAGCCATTAATGTCTAAACCGCTGGCAACAAAAGTGAGTGCACCCCTAACTGAAAATGGTGTTGTCACATGAAAAGATATCAAATATTTACAAAAATGTAAGGGGTGTACTCACTTTTGTGAGATACTGTAACTACCATTGATGGTACTACCCCAGTGACAGAAATAAAGGTACTAAACTGTATTTGTACTTGAGAGTTTATTTGAATGCCGAAGTTCAGTACAGTTCAAACTGAGATCCTAAATCCATTCAGTGAGGAACACCCCCCCACACACACACACACCCACCCACACCCACCCACACACTTTTTCACATGCAGCCAAGAGTGTACTTGTTCAGGCACAGTGCAGCGGTTCATCTGGCAGTGACATTAAGGCACTTCATTGTGTTAGACAACTTATACTGGATTCGCATTTTAAATGCCCAACCAATTCATGTTACTTTTAAAAGTCAGAGATCGCAGAAGGTTCCCGATTCGTTTAAACCATGTGTTTTATTAGAGACTTTGTCCAACAGACTGCTTTTGTAGTTTCAAAAGAAATTACACCAGAAACCTGTGCAGGCAGGCATAATCGTAACCATTGCACATTTCATTGTCCCAATACGACTGCTTTGCTTTATTCAACACCGGATTTGTGTTCATATTCTTTGTATTTTCAGTCAGAAAGACTAGACATCAGAAGGTAATTTCAGTTAGTGACTGGTCCACAGGTGGACTGTCCCACCACATTCCGTTTCATTCTCTGTGGGAAAATATTTGTTTATTCAGGAGCACCCTACATCTGCTTAACGGCAGGGAGTAACAAACGAGGTAACCATAACATTCCTGATGAGGAAATGAAACTCAGCACCTGGTGTTTCAACAAGGTTTAAACTGTCATGTCAGTATGATGCTTGTGTCTTGACTACCCAGTAAAATGTGTTGATATGAACCTTTTCATATCATGACTGTTGCATAATAGTTTATGATGTGTTGGAATGATGATTTATTAGGTAGACGATCGTTCCAGCTGTTGGTTGTTTTTTGTGGCTGACTCATAAGTTTTTAATCTAGTATTTTAAAGCGAGTCCTAGAGCTGGGCAATATGACAAAAAATATCATATCGTGATACTTGAGGACATTTCTACCATACACAATGTGCATCACAATCTATAGTTAGCTAACAAACTGTCAGCAAAACAGTAGTTTGCCTACAAAGACAAATAAAATTACATTTAAAAAAACGTTAAATCAACAGCATCCATTCAGTACCATTTTAAAAAATCACCATACCAACAATATCGTATTGTAAAGTGTATTGTGTCTATCATTTATCACAATATCGATATTATATTGATGTATTGCCAAGCCTTAGTGAGTCCTTTGTGTATGGGATTTGCATAATGTAACGTTTGTGATTCTAAATGCAGCCAAGCAAGTCTTATGACCTCTTACAAATTAACATTCAGCACAACATGCAGCGAGAGGATAAAAACTTATCAAAAGTTGAAGGCCTAGGAGAATGATCATTTCTGTCTAGCTTTGCTTCTGTAATTTATTTAGGAATAAAATATTTTGTATTAAAAAGTTCATTTTTACGTTTATATTTTCAAATAGTACAGAAATTCATATTTGTCCTAAATAAAGAATATACCTCATTTGAGTGGTGGTGAAGATTACTGTCAAATGGACTCCTGTGCTTAGGCCACTTCTAATTATATAGGGCTAAACGGGCCTTTGACTAATTGACTAGTAGTTCAGACCCACCAACTAGTCAATTCTGTAAATAATTATTAAAGACTCTACACATACTTATTTACTTGGAGATACTTTGTTACACAACATTAGCACTATTGTGCAACATTCCAAAAAAAAAGAGAGGAATTTGTAAACAGCGCTGTTTACTCTGATACCTGCATCTCCAGATGAAAACATTTAATGCTGGCTAACGAGTTACACACAAACTATTAATACATTATTTTAGCTAACTAAAAGTCTTTTTAAATAACAGTAGTTAGCTTTTGATGGCTAACAAGTTACCGACCCTCCCCTTTACACATAATTTATATTAGTTGCCTTTTCAAATAGCATTAGCTAAATGGGTAATTAATAAATGCTAGTTAACAGGTTACGTACACCCCCCACTTTATATTAACCACCTAAAAGCAAGCGTTTTAAATAAGCTTAGCTACATAGTCAGTTAAGTAATGCTAGTAATGCGTTACTTTATATTAGCTAGATTAATTTAGACAGTTCACCTAAACTTTGTAAACATATTCCTCAGTTGAAGCGACATTTCTGTCTGACATTTTGTTTCCGTTTATAATAGTACTTTTGCAGTGAGGGGACACTAATACTAATGCTAGTGGTATAGTATTTTATGATCATTTTATGATGATGTGCCTCGTGTTCAAAAGAGATGTAATGATCTAATTGATTTTATCATAAAAAATAAATAGAGATTTTTTTTAAAAAATGTGTTAGTCACTTGAAACTTGAAACTTGAAACTTTCAGTAAACTGACTCACCACCTCCCATGACATTTTTCCAGATTGATGAAATATATCCACAGACATCAGCTTTTTCATAATTACACCACATTTCTGAAGAACTCTGAAGCACTTTCATTCACTTTTTTCCCTCATCACACACTTTGACCTACTCTTTTTTTTTTATTGCTGTGCTTTGGAGGAATCTTGGCCCAGTTTCCAGTGTTTTCCAGTGTGACTACATTTCCTGCCTTATGGAAAACTCCATTCCTCACAAATCCACACGCAAGCCCAAGTCTTGTTAATTTTAGCCTTGTAGCTGAAAGAGCATGCTGCTAGTGGCGACAAGGAAGGACCTGACCACGAGCCTTAAGCAAAGAGGATCTGTGAGTTTTTCTCCCTGTTTAGCTTCCTCTCTTTATTGGGAATAAAGAGGCTTGGTTGAAAACTGAACCCTTCTATTTTCAGCATCCTGAATTATCTCTATTGTGCAGATCTGTTTGCTGAAAGGGGGAGCTGAGAAAGAGGGACTTGTCTGAGTTGTTGGAAAATAGGTATTTCCTGAACATTTAAGCCCTGTTTTAAAATGTGACTCACTGTGCGTTTGTATATTCACTCTTGCACATGGTTATATGAGAAAAGAAAGATAATCTCACCACTGTAGGAGGTGACTTGAGAAGTCATGGGTGTGGTACATGTTCTTTGAAAGGGAACTTTAGAAATGCTGGTGCTAAGCAATGTTCACACTACTAACAGTGACTCAGCTAGTGAAACAGCATCACATTCATAACCCTAATATCTGCAAAATAGTTTAACCAGGCCTTGACGTTGTAGCCTTTAAACTACACTGTGCTCATGGAGAGACATCGCCTATTGTGAAACTCTGCAGTTGACTGTGCTAATTTCTGGGAACAGCTGCAGATCACACACTAGAGGAATGGGTGGGAATGCAGAGCTAATTGTAGTTCAACCAAATGTATGTGGTGGCCTGGGACAACCCTTTCTGAAGTTCTGAAAATTACAAGTTTTCCTAAACTAAAATATCTGTTTTGCCCATATCTCAAACCACAAGTAACGTTCTAGCATTTTAAATTCTGGTTACCCCCAAAAGTGAAAAAGAAGAAAATTGCATATGAAGATTTCTTGCCAATTCCACTGAAAGATGCCCCACTTATTTCTACATTTCTAACCTAATCTACATCTGGAAAACCAACATCACTTCATAATGTTAAAGAATTATAATTTTATTGCCAAATAAAAGTTCTCATTTTAATTACCAACATCATCCACATCACTCTCTCTCATCAAAATAAAATTCATGCGCAGAATTTAAACAAAACATTGGTTGGGAAATTATCAATAATTCATTTGCTCAGTTATTTGGCCATTTAATGGGGGTGTAACAATGCATTGGGGGGCAAAAATGCGTACTATCAGCATTCTATTAGTTATGCATCTAATGCAGTTGCATTGTTTGAACACTAGCAGTCCCAATCTGCACATCCCATACAGTTATTATTTACAGAGCGTATTCTGGTCACATGATGTTCTTTCGTGGAGAGCATCCGCCATTACTGGGAATCATCTGCACTTGTGAAGTGACAGATAGCCAGATAGCCTCAGAATGCAATGATGAGCACACTTTATAGGTTATATGGTCAACGATGTTGGATAAAAAGAGCTCTTCAATATCTTACAAACGACACCAGCCCTGTGTTGCCCTTTATTCTCTTCCTCACTGCTGCTGCCTCACTGCTGCCTCCAAACTCAAGGAGTGAGTCCAGCAAAGAGATGGACGTTGAAGGTTCAGTAGCTGTAGTTACGGTTGAGGTGGTTGTTTTGCTGCTGCTGTTGCACCGTCTCCTTTCTTACTGCAAGCGCCTTGTTTGCACTTTTGCTTGCACATTTATAATTTGTTCTGCTGTCAGAAATTTCAGCCTTCTAAACCTGGGTCCAGGTCAGAGGAGAGAACTACTGTGTTTAGTACTTGGTCAGAAAGAAACCCCTTCCATCGGCTTTGAAGCTGCTCTGTTGCAGTGACTTGGAAAGACTTCAGTGGCAATGACTCAAAGGCAGCACCCTCAGTGGACCTCAACAGCCCCTTCACAGGTGCAGGCACTGAAGAGGTTGTGATATATATCCTTGCCTGCTCATAAACACAGTGGCACATTTGAAAGGCTTGAGAGAAGTGGAAAGCTCTTCAAGCAGACTCCACTGGTTACTGGTCCACCCATGCTTCTCCTCCAGTAAGGTTGCAGCAGCCACAATATTGGCACCATTGTCATGTACAATGGTAATGAGTTTATCAGGGTGATGTTTGCTGCTGTCTTTTGAGTGGCATGGTAGTAAGGCACACAGACATCGTCCACATATAATGGCATGTAATGCCAAGGAAGGCTTCAGTGGCTACACTTGTCCCATATATCTGCAGTTAAAGCAGTTCTGCTCTTAGTATTGTGGATGGCACCCTTGACCTTCTGGAATGCTTCCTTGGTACTTCCTCTCTATCAATTTTATAAAATGGGTTCTTGAGTGAAGAGTGCATCCTGGGTTGAGTACACTGACCATGCTTTTGAAACCTTGATCTTCAACCATTGACAGTGGCCACATGTCAGTTACCAGCATTTCCAGAATGGCGTCAGTTACAACTGCTCCTTGTTGTGGAGTGCACGGGGGATTTTTTTTCTCTGAACAAACTCACTCATGGTGTGCTATTTGGATCATTTTTACCCAAAGAGTTCTATTTATTACTGAGGATGTGAATTATGAGGAGAGATTTTGAATCATAAACACTTACAAATATACTATATGTTTATTATATCTTTTTAAAAATAGTTTAATAGTAGTATAGTAGTAATAATAATAGTATAATATACTATATATTTTTGTGGATGCACAAAAAACACTGATATTTGAGTCAGTGGTGAGGCTGCATTGGTCTTTCGCTCTACACAACAAAGAACAAACCGCCTTCGCGTCAACACGGACTTCAGGGTGAAACTTTTCCACGAGCGTCCTCTGGTTTGCTTGTTGTCCAGAAAAGCTGAAAGACTCGTGCAGCCCAGCCAGGAGACACCAAATTGTCGTAGAAATTACACAACACTCGCAGACTTGTCCTCTGAAGTTATGACTCGATCTCCTGCAGAAACATGGCCACCCCTCCATCCTACACTGATCTCGACAAAGCAGCAAAGAACGTTTTTAATAAGGGATATGGGTTTGGGCTGGTGAAGCTCGATCTGAAGACCAAGTCAGCCAATGGAGTGGAGTTTAAGACGTGTGGCTCGTCCAACATCGACACGGGAAAAGTGAGCGCAAATCTGGAGACCAAGTACAAATGGGATGAGTACGGAGTGACCTTCACTGAGAAGTGGAGCACAGACAACACACTCTGTACTGAGATCAGTGTGGAGGACCAGCTCACTAAAGGACTGAAGGTGACCTTTGACACATCGTTCTCTCCAAACACAGGGAAGAAGAGTGGGAAAGTGCAGACGGCGTATAAGTGTGAGTACGTGAACATGGGCTGTGACGTGGATTTTGATTTCTCCGGCCCGCTGGTTCACGCCGCCGGCGTTCTCGGATACGACTCCTGGCTCGCCGGCTTTCAGGCGACCTTCGACCCCGCCAAGTCCAAAACCACCCACAACAACCTGGCCATCGGCTACCGGGCGCGAGACTTCCAGCTGCACACACGTGAACGACGGTTCTGAGTTTGGAGGTTCTGTGCATCAGAAGCTGAATGATAATCTGGAGACGGCAGTGAATCTGGCCTTGGCGGCCGGGAGCAACAACACACGCTTCGGCATAGCCGCCAAATACACACTCGACTCCAACGCCTCCGTTTATGTTAAGGTGAATAACTCCAGTCTGGTTGGAGTGGGCTACACACAGACCCTCAGACGAGGAGTGAAGCTGACTCTCTCTGCGCTGGTCGATGGGAAGAGCATCAACGCTGGAGGTCATAAATTCGGCCTGGGTTTCGAACTGGAGGCCTAAACATCCTGTTCCTCCATCTGTGTGTTTGTGTTCTATGCAGAAGCAGAACATTCCATCTCTCTCTCTCACACTCACACACACAGACACACACACTCTTCGTCATTCCTCTGAGTCTCAGCACTTTAGTTATTACTCTATATTTATTTATTTCCTTCACCATCTCTCTCACACACACACACGGTGCTGGACCTGGGTTCATCTATACGTAAGATTTTTTCCCCTGAATGTAATATTTTTGTCCGTTAGCATTTCTGTAATATGCCCGTGTGTTAGTGTTGACCGTAGCCCCGCTACTCCAGGAACGATGTCGTTCTCTGCCTTTATGTGCTCCTCAGATGTTCCAAATTATGAACCCTGAAATTATGAAATCATTTGCTTTAAAGCGCACGGCTAGTTAGTTAGCCTGACCATGGTATTTATGATTAGCTTGGTGTTAACACATTGCAGTGATGAAGGAACTTAGCATTACTGTATCCTTACAGAATGAATAGAGCGTGCAACACTAACAGGACAAACACTAAATTGCGCCGCAGTAGTAGCGGGTGCTGAAGTGTTGTTACAGTCAACGCTAAGCTCTTGTGAGTGAATATAGAGTTACTGTATAATTCACATTAAAGCTGATATTCTGCTAAAAAAAAAATGATATTTAAAATAAATTACTAATTTTAAAAAATCACTTTTCACTGCACCTTATGGTTTCTGTTACTTACTGACTTTAGGCGTATTGTTTTATTTGCGTTTACTTTGGTCGTACGTTTTTAATTTGACATTACAGATCTTACTTGCGCTACCACTGTTTATCGCTGCGTCTACATTGCGAGTGAGGCACTCATTACAAATTGCTCCCATTATAATAAACGACAGAATTTCCACTGTAAGCGCGTAAATACAGCATATAATGACCTATAAACTCAAATTAAACTAAACATTTTAAGCAGTTTGCACTAATTTCCCCAAACCCTTGCACACACTAGAGCATTTTGGATGTAAATATAACTTGTAAGGACACAGCCTTCTTTGCAGCATTTAATATAAAATGCTCCGATGCCTTAGAGGACTTGGGTCACACGTTTGTTTTTCTTCTGTTACTTGGTCTGTGCTCTCTGCCTTTTTTCCAATGCGTGTTTTATCAACAGAAGTAACGCAGTGAGTAAACGTGCCCTGTGCCCTGTTCACACCAACTAATCAATAATGAGATTTATTGACAATGTTTTTCATAATCGATTATTATCTATTTTAGCAGTTGGTTGTTCCAGTTCTAGTTGCATGTGTTTTTAAAAATGAAGATGCATTTGAGATTTTAGGTTTACAGATGCATTATGTGATCGCACCTCTTCCTCATGGATTAGAGAAATCCATGAGGCTGTAGATCAAATCGTAGCTATTGCGATCATCTTCAGTGTCCTGCAGAGAAATGGACAAAGGAACAAACCCAACTCTGTTCATTAGGGTCTATAATGTGAGTGTAATCTCTGTGCAAAACTAAATAAAGAGCGTTGAGCTAGTTCCATGGCACAAGCCAAGCCTGTGTTTGCATTTGAATAACCAAAGCCAGCCCTAATAGTTTGTCAGAATAAGTTATTCATATGCTGAAAACCATCATCACAACATGTAAACCTATTACACAGGCAAATGACATTAGCAGCCATAACCTGCACACAGACCACATGAAGCCTGTAGGATGTAAGCGCATGAGTACACTTACAAAAAACCTCCAGGGGAAAAAAAGTTTACATGGTAGTACTTGCTAACTGTGATTTTCTAGTTACAGTCAAACTCAGTTTACACTCATGCCCGTGTTACAGAGAATAACATGACTGAAGCCACATATATTGCATACATTTGTTCAGAGCTGCATGGCATGAATGAAAAGTATATATTGTGATCACGATACGTCTTCCACGATAGGTCTTCAAACATACCATTGTGTTTTGTTTAAAATTAGACCCGAATTCATTTGTCCAGTGTTGCGTTTTCATTTTTTTTTTCTGTTAGGATGGCACACATCAGACTTTCAGTTATGTTGGGCAATATGGCTTTTCGTGTTGAACTCTGCCTGGCATGGCTCACTCCTATTAGCGCTAACCCACACAGACACAGTCATAATACAAAATGAAGGAAAGCAGATTGATATTATTACAGTAGATGTAGATAGAGAGGGCTCATGTGAGGAGTGAGTTTAACCCCTTAGAATAACGGGAGCTATTTATTGATAGAAACTTACAATCCTCACTCTGATAATTATATACAGTTTTATGGCCAAATGTTTTACACCTGACCATCACACCCATATGTGATTCTTTCCCAAGATGTTGCCACAAAATTGGAAGCACACAATTGTTTATAATGTCTTATGTATTCTGTAGTATTAAGATTTCCATTCACTGGAACTAAGGTTCCAAGCCTGTTCCAGCATGACAGTGCCCTGTGTACAAAGTGAGGTCCATGAAGACATTGTTTGCCAAAGTTGGAGTGGGAGAATTAGAGTGGCATGCACAGAGTCCTTACCTAAACCTCACCGAACACCTTTAGGATGAATTGGATCGCTGACTGCACCCCAGGCCTCCTCATTCAATTTCATTGTCCAGCTTCACGATTATGCTTGTGGCTGAATGAGCACAAATCCCTACAGCCACATTCCAAAATCTAGTGGAAAGCCTCCCAGGAAAGTGGAGGTTATTATAACAGCAAAAGGGAGGACTAAATCTGGAATGGGATGTTCAGCAAGCACATAGTTTGTGTATCGGTGTGATGTCAGGTGTCCAAATACTTTTGGCCATTTAGCGTACCTTCACTATAGCTAATCAGGGATGTGGATCAAATAGTGCCTGGGCGCCCAGTAGAAGCAGATTTCATGTCCAGGCTATTAGATGTTTTTCCCCATAGTTGCACAGTGAACATGTAGGTTTAACAATCAGAAAAAAGTGACCTATTCCTATTATTGATTTTCATAGACCATGTATGGGGCTATTTTTAAAATTAATGTGCTTCACGCTGGTCTGAACCGCTCTTTCTGAATCCTACCACCTGCTGCACTACATACATCAGCCATGGCACATGAGCTGGTAATACAATTATTATTAGCCAGATTATGTTGAGATGTTAAAAAAAAAGGTTTGATATAAAGCCATCATATAATTCTCCTGCTTACTACACACAGTCACCTCATGGTTAAACATGTCAAGAGAATCTAAAGACACTACCCAGATATTAAAACTTTTACAAGGACAGAACTCCACATATAGCATCCAGTGACACGTAGCATTTTTAATAAGGGCACAAAGATGATGGGGTACAATATGAACTTTGTTAGAAGAAAATGACTATAAACTTATTTGTATCTCATAGTCTGTATTAATGCACTTAACTAGCTAGCTTGCCATATGTTATCAGCTTGTGCTGATCCATTAGTTTCTGGGCAACCAAAACATAGGACTGAGCAAACACATTGGAGCTTTTACTTGCCTGGTGGGCTAGCTAATACATTTATGATTTCTCCACCCATGACTATAGGTTATAGTAGTTACTATGTAATATGATATGATATGATTAAGACAAGAGCGTAAGGCATAAAATCACCTCCCAGCAGATGTCCAATGACCATACACTTTAAAAAAAAAAAAAAATAAGAATAATATTTTTTTTATCCCCCCTAGCCTTTTTCTTCACTGTACTCCTCAAAACACTGATTTTGCTAAGGAAAAACACGTCAGCTCAGTGTTGTGTGTGTGGTTAGCCTTGCATGAAGAATGCACAGAACAAAGTGCTAGAGGAACCGAGCCTGGATGGGGTGACTCAATTATCCCTAATGGGAGGAGAGTGATATATCCATAGAAACCGAATTGCTTGAGGGTTTCTGCTTTGTTAATGTCTAAGTCCAGCATGGACGAGAGGCTTTTGGAGGCAGAATTATGCATCAGGCTAATGGGCTTCTTGGGCATTAGGCGTGAGTTTTCCCGTACTTTCTCCGTTCATAAATCTTTGTGAAATATTGCTTTCACAAATCTTTTAAGAGCCAATCTTATTTAATATTACGTACACAGCACAATCTAAACTCTATCTAATGTTACATCACAACAAATGAAGAAATTTCCATGAGCCACAGTGAAAAAACCTGTGAAAAACTGCTGGCTGAATTGTGCTTTTACTTAATGTCTGAATAATTTAACATGAAACATGCAGTATCGAAATATTTTAACATTTATTTGAACTACATGTAAGTAAAGTAAGTATAATAATAACTTGTATTAAAAATAATGATAACTGTGATCTCTCAGAAGAGTGTATTGTGTTGTAATATATCATAACTATATAAGATTGTCTTATTATCCAGCTCTAATATACATTACCAAGAGAACATTTAAACTAGAAATTATACCTTACAATTAAAAGCCGCACAGCAACAAGTTGCTGATTGGATGTTAGCAAATTATGCATTTAATTTAATTTTGAGTTGGTCTTTTTGTCTTCTTTTTTTAATTTTTCTAAATATAGAAATGAAACATTCTTGAGCTTTGCTGTTCCTAGGAATTTTTTTACTCCTGCTTGGTGTAATATGTCTGTTCTGACAGTGTCTTCATATCAGTCCTGGGATTTCGGAACGCTCAACCTTCCAGTGAGAACGTTCACCACTAAGCCAGGACTGCTAACTTCATGATCTAAGTTTTTTTTCTCCATATTATCTGTAATGGTAGGAATGGTGGCATGTTATTAAAGCGAGAGCAACCTGTTATCCTCTTCGAAAAAATAAACGATGAATTTTGAAGACACAAACTGATTTTGTTGTGAGAAATCTTGCAGATTTTAACTTTAATTACTCCTAACTCTCTGCTGAAAATACTCATTAATTAGTCGCAAAGTCATGCCAAGAGAGATCTTATAATAACAGCATTCCAAATCACCTGGATTAAGGAAGAGAATTAACTTAAACCGGAGTTATTCTAGAAAAGCATTAATAGAACCCACAATGACTGTCTTAAAGTACGGGTGTGGACCTATTGTGCTTCCCAAGCCTCCGCAGTAGCAAACTGCAATTTTCATACTAATGACAAAATGAGACAAATGTATTTTGACAGTTTGAAGTTTGCTCAGTCTTGAAGGAATGGCGCAAGAACACTTATCCGCATGTAGCATCTGGTCATGGTCATCTTGATTGGTTTTATCTTTTTAAGTTTTGTGAAGTAATGCCATCTACTTTCAGTAGGATTGAACTAGAAATCGATAAGCATAATAAAAAAAAATATGAAAATAGTTTACAGTCTAATATAGTTAAAATGATTGAGAATTATTAAATATTTTACATGACCTGTGTTTGATCTTATATGAACATTTACTTATATGAACTTCCCTTCTAGGGTTAAAAAAAAAAAAAGACACCATTTTATAATTGCCATTTAAGCATGGTCTGTTATTTAATTCTGTCTGATTCCATTTATACTTTAGTACAGTCTGCCAGGAAGGGAAAAAATGAATCATTTTTTTGTCGTGTTGGTCAGTTCCTGTAAGCCATACTATAAGCCACAAGTTGGTGGTTGCAGAGTTTTGCATACATATATTATTGGCATTGTACACTCTGTTCATATTATACCCTTCCCTTAAGTTTCCTGTTTAAACAAAAAAAAAGTCACTATGTCGTCACTTCTTGTGCCACTCTTCCGCACATTGTGTACACGTGCATGAGTCTCCTGGTATTACTGATTTGCATCATCCAACTCCTCCTAAATACATTTTTAAAAAATAATAATAATAATAATAATAATAATCTCCTCCTGAATACATTAAAAAAAAAAAGGAAGTTCTGTTTGTCCATGACCAAACTAGGTTACCATGACTACAGGTACAAGGGCTGTCACTAGAAGTTGTTGGTCTCTATGATGCCAGATAAGGGACCTGTGGGTTTCTAATTGAACATGCTGGGGGTTTCTAGTTGACAGTGCTAGAAATCCCCATATTGGTAAATAGGATGAGAGTTAACTCTCAGGAAACCCCCCAAAAATATAAATAGAAGCATACAGTCAGTGACTGGTGTGATGATGACAAAATAATATTGTGAATAGGAATGAGCAGAGGACAGTCTTCATGATTTCAGCAGCATTTCACAGGTAGAAATCAAATTTCTAAATATGAAAAATACATACGGATACCAATCTAGTGGTTCTGCTTCCATGCATAAAACACACTGACCACTTATTTTTTTCCTCACTTATTTCCTCACATTATTCTAACTGAAACAGCATTTATTCAATTACATGAATTGTAAGACAAAATGGGAAGTACATGTTTAATTTTTTTAATTTTATTTGTTTTAAAACCTTAAGCTTAAAAGAAAATCTAAGCAATACAAAATGAACGTTGTATAGTGAGCACCTTTAAACACTTCAAATGAGTGGTCTCAGCTCATCAATTTGTGTTATGTGTACTTAACATAAGCTGATGTCAGGGTTTTGAATGTCTGTTGAACGGAAAACCTCTCCTACAGAACGACATCTTGTGTAACATATTTAATCTTGAGCATTTTTAAAGTGCGTCTTTGCGAGCCAGGCAGGACATCGTCATTATATTGCTTTAATTGAGTCTGAGAAGGGAAAGGCTCGTGTAAGAGTTCACTTTTAAGAGCTTTTAAAGGAGGTGAAAGGAAAAGTGCGTTCGTGGCCGGCCGCCAAGTGGGCAGAAAGACCACACCTGTTTGGAAACTCCCAAATATGATCAATCTTAATAAGCGGCTGTCTATAGCACGTTATGTTGATTTGATTTATTTTGATTTATCTGTATTTGTAGCAGGGCACTTGTTGGATATAAGACCTAACCAGCACCAAACCTGCATTTATATTGCAACCAGGATCGACTAGTAGAAAAGAAGTGCTTTTCTCAGAGATTATCTGCTTTAATGCTTGCTCATCATAATGAGCATGTGATGCTGCTTGAAATAATATAGCTGGAATGAGAATGGCAAGTTATTAGCATCTGGGAGCAAGGGTCAGGACAGGTTATCTCGAACAGTAGAGTGCAGACATAAGCACGCACATCCTCCCTAAATTCTTTTCAAAGGAAGTCAGCTTCTCTAAATTTATGTACAGACTCAATCAGCAGTTGAACCCAGGGAAGTGTGTGTATACACTTTGGAAAGGAACGCTTTTCCTAAAAGATCTGTTTCACTTCTCCTTATCAGGACATACATAGACCACTCATAATGTCCAGTGCTCGAATTGTCACAGGTCTTGCCCCATCGATTCCCACTGTGGCCCTGTGTGCGCGGAGTTTGCATGTTCTCCCTGTGCTGCAGGGGTTTTCTCCGGGTACTCCGGTTTCCTCCCCCAGTCCAAAGACATGCATGGTAGGCGGATTGGCATGTCTAAAGTGTACGTTGTGTAAGAATGGGTGTGTGAATGTGTAAGTGATTGTGCAATGGATTGGCACCCTGTCCAGAGTGTACCCCGCCTTGTGCCCGATGCTCCTGGGAAAGGCTCCAGGTTTCCCGTGACGCTGAAAAGGATAAGCGGTATAGAAGATGGATGGATGAATCAATCAATCAGTGGGTGTACCAAACAATCATAAAACAAAGAAGAATTATTAGATTATCACTAATTATTACTCTGCCAGTGTCACTCAGTCCCTGTCTATAAATTCCTTCAGAAAACAGTGTATGGTGCAGATGAGCATGTTTAGAGCTTTCAGACGAAAAAAATCTCATTATCATTAAAAATAATTTGGGATTACTTATGAAACTCGGGGGGGGGGGGGGATTATGAACAATGTTGCATTGTATCAGCATAATTATTTAATTAGTAGTCTTATGTGTCTAGTATTCTAATTTCAATGAAACACCAGGGGACACCCCCAAGTTAATTTTTTGGGGCCTTATTTGGGGGGGGGGGTGTCAATCAATAAATTGATTCGTTGACAACTATTTTCATAATCGATTGTTATTGATTAGTTGGTGCAGGTCTAAACCCAAATGTCTTCGATGTATAGCAAAAACAATAGAATTGGCCTTGCTGTTCTACTTCTTCCAGACTGGACTGTAAATGGACCAAAAGGGTGAAGGTTTTTGTTCATGTAATAACAACTTGGTTATATATGGATCTTGACTCAATCAAAAAGGGAACACCTACATGTACTGATATATTACCAGTGAGATGACTATAATCAGTGGAAGCTTTGGAGAGTAACGGTTCTGTTTAAAAGAGGACAGCGAAAAAACGCGAAAACAGGAAGGTGAAATATGTCATTATGCCTGAAATTATACCCTGCAAGGCCAAGGTCTGTAGGGCTGGACTCCTGAAGGAGAGGATATAGCTTGACTCTTTAAAATATATATATATATATATATATATATATATATATATATATATATATATATATATATATATATATATATCAACATTTGTAAAGGGATCGTCTCCATAGGCAGGAATCCTATTTATATGGAATGGGTGGTCTTGAACAATGCCCACCCTGAGGTTTTCTAAAAACAGCACATCTAGAAGTGTTTTCTTCCTTTATGTCACAGCAATTTGCCAGACTCTCTTTTTTTCTTCTTCGTCTTCTTCTTGAAGTCAGTTAGACAGAATAGAAAACTTGCTGTACATTACAAAGCGCTGACATTGAAGACTCCTGCCATAAATGTTAGAACAATGTGTTCTTACAGCAAACATCACCATGGCAATGATTATGTAGCATGTCTGTCATACAAGTACCAGTGAATATTAATGTTCAAATTAATTTTAATTACAGGTGATATTACTGACATAGCTGCTGTAATTATAGTAATTGTTTGTGGTTGTAGATTAACTGTAGTTAAGGTACGATACTGTACTTCATGTCACAGAAGAAAAACATAAAAACCCAAGCTCTGGTGTTAAAAAAGTCAAGAGGAAAATTCCTTCCAGCCCCCCCAGTAATGGCCCCTCTTCTCTGTCTAAAATAAGTCTCCAAGTTTCGCTCTTTCTCTCTCTCGCTCGCTCTTTCTCTCTGCTTCACATCATCCCTTTCCACTGAGGTTGCACTACAGCCCATCTGTTTGTGTTTAAAGTCAGTAGAGTGTACACCGTCTGTTCTTTCTTTTCCTTTTTAGGGACCTTGTGCCACTTGTTTGGCTTTTTTACACTCTTTCTTGCTTCCTCTTCTTTTTTTTTTTATAGTTCATTCCCCATTACTTTTCCAGCATCCTCATTCTTCATAGCTAATGGTGCCTCGGGTTTTATTTCATTAGTCTCCATTTTTCCATACTTTGTTTGTCTTGGGTATTCCCGCTATATGCCACACCCTGCTCTCTTTCTATTTTTCCCTCTCTCTCTTTCACTGCTGATTCACTGTCGCTGATTCACTGTCCCTGACTGGCTGATTTGAACAGCGTTGTAATGTATGACTTTTTAATCTGTGAGAGATTCCATCATTTTCTTTTTCTCTTTCTTTCCCTTTATTTGTGGCAGGGGGCCAGGCAGTTGCTTTAAGAATTCAAAGAGAATAGCAGCTGCATTTGGCACGGCACATATCTTTTCTTTCTTTCTTTTTTTTCTGTGTGTTTTTGTTTTTTCACTAAAACAAAATCCATTCCTCAGCACCCCAGTCCACCCCTCCACGCTACACAATTTGTTTTTACTATATTTGTGAGGACCGTTTATTGACTTTTAGGCAAATGCCCCAACATTCGGCAAATTCTTGTGCGTTTTTAATTGTTATGGGAACATTTGGTTCTTAAAAGGACTTAAACATGCCCACTCACACAGACAGACCTTTCAAGGCCAAAACAGGGAGGATGGACTCTGTTCACTTTTTTTTTAATGAAAACTAAGGTGAAAAAAAAAAAATCAACTGCCTTTTGTCTAACCAAAATATATTGTGTTTGCTGTGTAATAATTGCACCTGTTGGAGTAAGACCAAGACCAAAACCTTTAGTTTCAATGACCACTTTTACATGCACATGAAAATTCCTATATTAATTGGAACTTGGTAATATTCTAATTAGTATCGAGTCATGTAAACGCTCCAGTCCGATTGCTCGATTCAGATTAAGACTATATTCTGATTCCCATCCCTGGAATACGAACGTTTAATCGGAAATTTGTTGCATGTATACACCTTATTTTAAAAAATCCACTGAAAGGAGATGTATGTAAACATAGTCAGTGACTAAAACTGTTTACTTTCACTTCACTAAAATTCCTCTAGTTTTTTATCAGCTAATTCTACACTAAAACTCAGTGACTAAAATATGACTACTGTTAATTCTAAAACTCAGATCAAATTTACTGTCAGAAAAATGAACAGTGGCTATGTGTCACAAGCGCATCACGAATATGACTAGTGTGTTTTATGAGAAGCACACCCTGATTTGCTTTATCATGCACTCTCATTTGAAAGTATTTAAACTTTTGCATCGATTTTTGATTAACTGAAACAAGTAAGGAAGTCAATAGTGAGCTTTTTGTCTTGCGAGCAGCTTGATGCTGACACAAACGGAACACTGTCTCCGATGTATGTGAGCAAGAAAGGGAAAGTGCAAAGGGAAAGAAGCTGAGCAAAACAGGGTGGATGCAGAGAGAGAGAGAGAGAGGGAGAGAGAGATTGGTCTGCATTGTCCAGCTGATCAGCATGCCAGTCACGCAGCGCTCGCCCTGAGTGTGTCTCAACGAGCTGTAGGCTGATGACTGACTGTTCTCTATGCCAGATACCCAACACAATTAAGCTACCATCCCCCATCCCTCCATCAATTTCTCTAAATGCCTCTATGCACCAACCATCGAGACGTTACGCAGACTTTTTATTAAACCTAGGAATCCAAAATCAAATTATCCCCTGGAGACGACTGAAAGTTAGAGGTAGTATAAAGATGTTAACCTTTCTCCCACCCCACCCACTGCCTGTGTCTTGTTCCTGTTATTATATATTGTTCCTGTGAAAATTGGGGTTGGCGGATAGTAATGGATGATATGAGACCAGGAAAAACAAGAGAGAGAAAGGAAGGCCACAAGGTGCTCTAGCACAAGCGAAATTGTCAACTGTCAAGTGACAACCAATTGTCTGAACATGTTTAGGTAATTATTTTCCCACACTGGGCTCTGATGCAATTTGATGCTTTTAAGGTGTGGATTTGAGGAAGGAAGAGAAAAGAGGAGAGGGAGGGCCATGTTCTCATTCCCATTACAGGGTCCTTTATCCTTTATTCCTCTGTAAAGTGCTGGAATATTTTTGGCTTATAAATAAAAGGCACATTTGCAGTTTGGGCTGTAGAAACCGAGTACAAGATGGAGGATGTTGGTGATTTTGACTGTATATCTGCTTCTTAAATGACTTATAAGAAGCACACGTAGGCTCTTGTTTTTACATATCTATGCTGTCGTTTACTAGGTCAAATGATTTGCAGTGTTATGTAATAACGGTATTTTTCTAGTCTTGCTCAGTCTCTGTTCTCCTCTGTCTGGGCATGGTTGCCATGGTTACAGCACTAGTGCAATTGCCAGACCTCTGTAAACAGACTGAAATGTTGGAAACGCGGTTTCATGTCTATTTTTTTCCGTGTCTCACTTTCTTTTTTTTCTTTTGCTAATTTTGGACATTCTTTTGGACATCTGCTGGTTTCCCACTAATATGTCATATAAATATATCAAAAATATAAATAAAACTGTTTGTTTTTATTGTCTTTTTATTTTGATAGTTGTCGCAGTGGAAAATAAAAGTGAAGTAAGAAAGTGCTAATGTTAATGCTTGCAAAAAGTCACATTCACTTAACTGGGAGGGACTAGTGTGTACATAAAATTGCTCCCACAATGACACCTGGTGGTCATAATGGAGTATTACACTCTCAACACTATTATATTGTGACGCTGAGTACAAATACTTGAGACAGCAGTTCATTTCAAACAGGTATATTTAGATGATCTACGATTAAGCAAATGCATTTTTTTATGTAATGATCTGTGTATATTTTGTATTGCTACTTATGATTGAAGTCCAGTCACTAGAGAAGAAACTTAAATACCACTGGAACATGAGCCTTAATCTGCATTTAACATTTGGTTAGAGTGACATTTAGGGAAACAAGAACTTACAGCCTACAGAGCCTGAACAAGTGTTAAATGATCGTTTCAAAGTCACCGACTGGAATGCTGGAGTATGACTTTGTGAATTTGCAAGGAAATGGAAACACCCCCCACTCAAAAATTCAATACTAGCTCATGTTCTCTGGCAAATAGTCAAACTGTTAAAATCACAGAAATGTACAAGGTAAAAAAAAATCTCTAGTATTGACCTGCTGTCTTTCCCTCCTGTAGGTGTCTACATCCTGATTGCTGTTGGCGCTGTGATGATGTTTGTTGGGTTCCTCGGTTGCTATGGCGCCATCCAGGAATCTCAGTGCCTGCTGGGAACTGTGAGTCACTCATTATCCAGTTAGCACATTTGTCATCTCCCTCAGTCATCTACCTCAGAGCGACCAAACTGCTTTCACATTTTAGTGCTAAGTTTTCTCACCTTTTTTTTTTTTAATACACAGCTTTGACAGTTCAGTAATAAATATTGCACTTAATTTGAACATGTGCTGCAAACAAGTGCACAGCTTTATTTTTGAGCATTTATTCACCTTTAGTAACTGCTTTATCCCGGTCTGGGTCCTAATCCAGAACCTATAGTGGGAACACTGGGCACAGACGAATTCACCATAGTGCACATACTCATTCACATCTAGGGTAGCAAGTTCACATAAGCATAGGCATTGGCACATTGGCAATTCACATAGCTTCATGTTTTTGGACGTTGGAAGGAAACCGGAGAACCCGGTTGAAAACAGGGGTCCTGGGGCTGTGAGGCAGCAGCGCTACCCGCTGCACCTGTGTGCCACCTGGCTTTATTCTACAACTGCTAACGGAATAAAACTTCCTAAATTGTTTTATATGTCTGTTGTCGCTCATGCAGATAATTTTAAGGTTGACATGTTATTACAAACATATAAACAACTAAATAGTAACTCTAAATATTAACTTATATCACCATTGTTGGTTATCACTTAACCACATTTCATCTTAATATATTACCTGTAAACCCATGCCACTATTGGCTGACGGTCATGAAAAGTCCATCTTTGATGCCCAGATATACCATTATTTATTTTAAGAGCCCCCCCCCCCCCCCATGTTATAATGACAAATATAGAACCCTTGGTGTTATCTATTTATATAAAATCTATTTCTTTACCACATAATATACAACACACAATAAACACACAGTTTGCATTCTGTTTGATGGAAAGAGTAGAGAATACATTATCACTCTGATTTTTTTCCTTCCCAGTTCTTTGCCTGCCTGGTCATCTTGTTTGCCTGTGAGGTTGCTGCTGGTATCTGGGGATATATTCACAAGGACCAGGTGAGGGGGAAATGTACTCACATATTCACAAGAGACACTAATTGCGTTCTCCATTATGGACATGGACAGACTCGAACATGATTCCAAACACTAGTTATAATGTATATCCATGCCACCTTCTATTTACACACGTAGACAGCAGCTTCCAGCAAATGCGATGAACTATCATGATGCTCTTCACTGCTTTCAGATTTCTAAAGATGTGATCGGCTTCTATGACACTGTGTATGACCGAGGCTTACAGGAAACACTCACAGAGAAGAAAGAGGCTGCGGCTGCTGTACTGAAGGTCTTCCACGAGTCTGTGAGTTACATTTCCATTTATTCATTTAGCAGACACTCTTATCCAAAGTGACTTACAAATGAGGAAATACAAGCAAAGCGATATCACGCGGAGAACACTGCAAGTAGTGCTACCATGTAAGAGTTATTATCGAGTTCACCTAACCTCTCACGTACAGAGGTGCTTGAAAGTTTGTGAACCTTTTAGAAATGTTTACATTTCTGCATAAATATGACCTAAAAAATCATGATATCAGCATCATCATCAAGTCCTAAAAGTAGATAAAGAGAACCCATTTAAACAAATGAGACAAAAATATTAATCTTGGTCATTTATTTATTGAGGTGTGACCCCCTTGTTCTGCAATAACTGCACCTAAATGTTTCCGGTAACTGTTGATCAGTCCTGCACATCGGCTTGGAGGAATTTTAGCCCGTTCCTCAGTACAGAACAGCTTCAACTCTGGGATGTTGGTGGGTTTCCTCACATGAACTGCTTGCTTCAGGTCCTTCCACAACATTTGGTTAAGGTTAACTTTATTCTTCTTCAACCATTCTTTGGTAGAACGACTTGTGTGCTTAGGATCACTGACTTGCTGCATGATCCACTTTTCTTAAGATTCAGTTCATGGACAGATTTTCCTTTAGAATTCACTGGTATAATTCAGAATTCATTGTTTCATCAGTGATGGCATTTTTGTCTAATTTGTTTAATTGGGTTCTCTTTGTCTATGTTTAGGACTTGTGTGAAAATCTGATGTTTTAGGTCATATTTGTGCAGATGTGGAAAATTCTGAAGGGTTCACAAACTTTCAAGCACCACTGTCTTTTATGCACCACATAAAGAGTCATGTTGTACTCTACTTTCTTTTTTAAACATATTAACATTTTAAATTCCTTTGCATAAGGGATAATTTAGGGATGAGTGATTTGTTGAAAACTATAATAATACTATTATTAAATCTCAAACACATTCAGTGATACATGATATGTATCACAATATACAGGTTTGCTAACAAATGGCCAGCAAAACTGAACTGGAATTAAAATCCATCAAGATTTTAAGTGTAAAATTTTAACATCAAATTAGCTGCTTCCAGTCAGTTTGTAATTATGCAAAAAAAAAAATGGACATCAGAATATCTCAGAAAATCTTGACTCAGTGACATCATTTATCATGATATTGACATTATATCGTCTTATTGCCCAGCCATAGGAAAATTTGTTAAGGCTGTTTATTATTTCAAATAATCAAAAGAGTCATTTTCAAGAAGCAGTGTATTTGTCATATGACACAGACCACTTTTTGCACTTGCTCATGCTTCATTAAGTGGCTTTAAGAAACCTAAAAGCAGCACACAAAATGTTTTGATGTTGTACTCGTACTTCCAGCAGTATTCAACACATAGAATTTGCAGAAATGTACCTGGACACTCACAGACAACGTTTTTATTAATAAATGACCTTATCTAGTAAAGGAATCACTTTATTTTTGTCTGAAACACTAGATTCTAAAGCTGTTAAAGCTTTAGTTATCAAATTCAGATTCTTGAACTGGTCACTCCTTACTTGGCCTGATTGTTGTTGTTTTTTGACACATTGATTTGACACTGTATTCTGTATAAAATGTTTTATCTCTCTGCTTTTCAGCTGCAATGCTGTGGCAAGGGTCAAGTCACCTCAGTTCTAACTAGCTGGGCGACCAATCTGTGTTCTAATACAGGCGTTCTGAAGGTCAATCCGGTAAGCCCTACCCATACACACCATTTATTTTAATTTATTCTTAAGTCTTTAGGCTTTACTTAAAATGATCATTCTGTAAGTACCTCAACTAGTTCAATTCGCATTTGTTTTGCTTTCACAAAAAATAACAAAAGCTCAAAAGATTAAACAATGACAATTTTTCACAGCTTTCTTTGCTCATATTTACCAGTGGAGGGCACTGAATTTATTTATTTTTATTTATTTATTTTTTCCCTCTGACCACATACACTGGGATGTGTCTGACCAAACCAATATATTATTTCTCAGGACTGTCACACCAAAATCAAAGAGCTCTTCAATGACAAGATCTACCTGATTGGCATCGCTGCCTTGGTTGTTGCTGTCATCATGGTGAGTGATTTTCGGCCCGACTTTGCTGTCGCAGACAAAAATCACATGTCATAAAAGAATTCATTAATAGTGAGTTGAGATGAGCAGCCTTTGAAATGCAAAAAAATATTATGCTGTTAAAATAATAGTTTAATAAACAAATATCCTTATTACCTCAGACTCACTTGAAGAAAGTTTCTGTTTATGCAACTTCATTTTCTGCTTGATCCCGGATCATTCTGATCGATGAAATAAACAGAACATAGTAATTTTCTTTACTGGGAGGTCTACCAGTAAAGGATTTTCACTGGTTAATCTGACGTGGAGATTAACCAGTGAAAATCCTTTACCGGTAGACCTCCCAGTAAAGAAAATTCGGTTAAGATTATAGTGCGATCATCTCATACAGTGTAACAAGTAACAGTCTTGAAAGACCGCTGTAATCACACAGTCTAAAATCAGATTAAGAGAGAAAGAGAGGGCTCCCAAATGGGCATTCACCTTATAGTTGAAAAATCATGCCATGATGCCACAGCCATCCGTGGCCAGGAGCAAAATTTGTAGTGCTCTCTGGGAGGGAGAGATGGCATACTCGACACTCACCAATCGTGGCCATCTGTGAGTTCATGTATATGGAAGAGAGAAGCTAGCACTTTCGTCCGAGTGTAATACGCTGCCCTGTGATACAGCCGTTTGAAAAGATGCCGTTGCCTGGCTTCACGTGTCATGGAGGAAGCACATATTAACCTTCACACTCCCCTTTTGGTAGCTGTCATATGATCGTGGAATGCTGGCTGTTGTTTAACATGTATAAAAGATTTCCATAGATCTAGTTTAAGCATAAATTTTAATTAGCCACAAGGAAAGTGTTACCATTTTAATTCTTATTACCTAATTGTGTGTCTTACTCTGCCTTTGTGAGCCTTTGGGTTGTTTGGGGTTGTTTTGCTATATTGAGAATATGATTTACTTTTGCTTATAATTTTTTACTTTGTTCCTTTTTTATTTTAAAGATCTTTGAGATGATCTTCAGCATGGTGCTCTGCTGTGGAATCCGAAACAGCCCTGTATACTGAAATACGATTGGGCGAACCAGGCTGTGGGTGTGTGACATCTGGAGATACCAGCCAATGAAATTGAAGGAAAACTTATTCTCCTGATTCATTTTTGTATCTACCCTAATTACCTAATGTAGTCAATTTGTCTTAAGGAACAAATGATTTTATTCTCTGGTGTGTTAATATGATACTCTGTCACTGTCTGCTGTTGTGCTGCATGTGCATTCTTGTGGCAACACTGACCATGTAAACAATGGCAGACTAGAACAGAATTATTAGATGCTGTACACACACACACACACACACACACACACACAATTAAAAAAAACCGAATTGGATATGTAAAACACATTGGCCATTTACGTTCTGTTTTCTGTATTAGTGTTAACAGTGAGGATAATTACTATTGCTATTGGTTTCTTTTATTCTTTTATTATGTACGTAAGACTTAATTCATTTCTTATGTATGTACAAAAAAAACTGTATATATTTGCAGCCTATTGGCTTTCCAGCATGGATATTGTAATTGAACAGCCCTATGGACCTTCTTTTCTGAATGTGCTTGTACATTTTCTCGTAAAGTCAACCACTAAGAAACAGTATTGGTGAAAAGAAAGAAGGTCAGACCTTAAAACATGCATATTGAAGATGCATTCTTGTACTTTGGTGTAGCCTAAGTATGTGATGCCATGTAGCCTTGGCTTCTTTGTACCAAACATTGTGGGCCAGCCAGCTGATAGAAACGTAGCCATTGCAAGCATGACGATGCTCTAAAATCCTAACAAGTTTTTAGAAATAAAATGTCCTCTAATGCTTATGCTGTGATTAATGATTGCCCGCATGTTGTCCACTGAGGGAGGTTGGAAACCAGCAGAATCATTCACATAGCTACTGCTGGAGTTCCTCTGACCTCTGACCCTAGGCCACCCTTACGCTCCGACTAACCCAAGCCAAAGCTCTTATATACACCTCCCAGCCTTATTGACTGAATGCCCTATCCTTCAAAAAAAAAAAAAAAATGAGACCGCATTATCTAGTATGTCCTCTTGATTCCTAGTGGAATTTCTTACTCGTATATTGTACTCTATATTCTGTAATCCATTTTATGGAATGCTGTGCTTTTGAAAAAAAAAAAAAGAAAGAAATTAAAAGATGATAGTATTGTTTTGTTCCGCCATGCTGGGATCTTCTGACATGCTGGGAGTTGCTTAACAATGTCATAGCATAAAAAAAGTCTACTGAGTGTACTGTAAGGCTGTGGTGTGTGAGTGTGTTTTATGTGTTGATAGTAAAGCCTGTGGGGGAAAATCTAGTTTTTAGGAGTCAGCCTCACTACCGCTGCCATTAACAGCAGTTACTGTACTTCCTCTTCTCTCCACAAGGTGTCGCCCAAATAACATTATTCTAAGACGCTTCCAATGACACTTTGGTTGATTCCTCTAATATTACTTGTGGAAATACACCTGCATCGTATTCACTACATAAATATAATGCACTCCTTCAATCATCTACATTTCTTTTAACCCAACACATACATGCACACACCCTTTACATCGTTTCCTGCATACAAGCTATAATTGACACTTAATGCCTATGCTGATATGCTGATCAAATGTCTTGTAATATGTACAGCTCTATATTATTGTACTAATGACTATGTAAAGGCATTGTGATATCTTTTTTCTGGTACTTTGTCAAATAAAGGACAGAGATTACTGTGAAAGCCAGCCAGGCCTTTGGGATACTTGCAGGCCAACAGAAGGAGTAAGACATCATTTGCATAATAACGGTTAGAAATTACATGAAGAGAAATGATGGAATTCGTAATTATGAGCTTGCGTTGGAATGATTTCGCTTTTCCATTCAGCAGGACCCACTGGCAACTCTCAGTCCAATCTCTGTCCTGGTTCACCTGATTAATATTTTTTGGTTCTTTTTTGTTGCCCAAATACTTAGGGATTAAATGTATTTTACAAATAAAATGTCTGTCATGTCTTCTTTGTTTCAAGTGCAAATCCAGACTACAAATACACTATGCTGCCAAATGTATTGACCTGGACACCTGACCATCACACCCATATGTGCTTATTGAACATCCTGGTCCAGTGTTGGCCCCTTTTTTGCAGTAATGACAGCTTCCACTCTTTTTGGAATGCTTTCCACTAGATATTGGATTATTATTGAAGTTGGGCACTGATGGTTAGGTGAGGAGGCCTGGTGCACTGTCAGCATTCCAGTTCATGTCAAAGGTGTTCAGTGGGGTTGAAGTCAGGGCTCTGTGCAAGCCATTTGATTTCTTCCACAACCAACCTTGGTAAACCATGTTTTCATGGAGCTCAATTTGTGCGCGGGGCATTGCCATGCTGGAACCAGTTTGGGCCTCTTAGTTAAAGTGTATATTCACCCCTTCTATTCACTGATTTATCAGTTTATTCGTTGGTTTAAATTGTTTAGTTTGCACTCCTACTTGTTCTACAATTCCAGAAGAAATGTTGGGTTTTAATGTCATGAAGATTTTCCTTTTTTAAAGTTATAAGTGTTAGCCTAAAAAAAAAAAAGAAAGAAAGGTTCTCAGGATTGTGAATCTTGGAGAGGCTTTCGTGAGGAACAGTGGACACTGCCCAACATGGTGACATGTCACATTTATGGGATGGGTGTATTTGACTGAGCAGCCAAGTGCTGTATTTTACTGAGCTGCTTTTTCATTTAAGGAACAAAGGGTTCTTAGTTCTCCTTTCACACAGAGAGAATTGGGGGGGGCAGATTCAAACAAATCTGATTTAATTTAAGACTACAAGAAGTATACAAATGTGCAAGTATACAAGTAAGTTTCATATTATGCTTCACACCATTTCAGAGAAATGCCTCCTTCAAAATCTTAATTTTAGCAACCTCTGTCCCGATTCTCTGGTTTCCTCAACTCCACATTGAAATGAGTTTTTGCCTGGTTTCATTCCTCTTTCTGAAGAACCACTGCTCTCCCACACAGCCATCAACTTCTGATATTTATAATGAGGAGAAGGGAGGGATGATGTAATCTATTTCTGAGTGGGTATAGCTGAGTTCCACCTCTTTTCACCCCGTTGATAAGGGAGCCTCCTTAGAAACAAAGAAAAGAGAAACTAAACAGAGAAACTGGAGAAGAAATAACCAAAGAACTAAGAAAGAAATGATAGTTTGATGGATAGTTCTTAGCTTAGTCTTTTGTAAAGTTCTAACTAGAACCTTTATCTATCCATTAAACTATTTAAGAGCCTATTGTTACTGAAAGCATGCTCTTTTACTCATTTTTCTCCTATTTGTGTGTAGTTTCTCTTTTCTTTGTTTCTAAGGTGGCCCCCTTATTGACAGTGTTAAAGAGTAGAAACTAATGCAAAATTGGGGAAATAAAAGTAAAAAGTATACTTTAAATAAAAAGGGCTCTTTGATAGGTTGATGGATAGTTAATGGTTCTTTGTTTACTAATGGGGTTGTATTTGGAAACCTCTTTAATTAAGCTAATAGGCAGAAGGTTCCACATGGAACTTTTAAGGGTTCACCCAAATGTTTTTTTTTGTTTTTTGTTTTTATTCCTAAAAGGTTCTATATTTAACGTAAAAGCAAAGCGTTTTGTAAGTGTATTAGGCTACTGATACAATTTGTATTATACTGATACACTGTTTCTGTGGTTCACTTTGCCTCCTGCATATGTTGGGAAGTTGAACTGAGACTGTGGAGGAATCCATCCACTTATCTCTTTAACCCCCCTGTCCAACCATCCATTAACACCACCCACCTCTACATAGCTCCCTGTCCCGATGGACTGCTGCTGGGGGCACGTAGGGAAGGGTTGCCAGATATTTTTTTCAATTACACATTATTTTGAATAGTTTGTTTACACTGTGCTGGGAAATAAATCCGTGGTATAAAAACATCGTGTTCTGGTCTGGGATGGTCTGAAGTCGCTTGGGGTGGGGTTTAACGCAAAGATCAATAGAGTATAAGAGTCAATAGAGTCAAATCTGGCAACCTGGGCAGAAGAAAACGGAGACTACACTGTGGAACGACGACAAAGGGGTCAAGCTTAATTCCCAATGCAGTCCAGAACCAATCGCTAGTGTGTTTGAGTGCTCTCTTTAAGTTTAAACCACTTTTCTTGCACGGATACAATTTTCTTGGAGATTTGGGATTTTCTCGTACTTAAAGAGACTTTTCTGGGAGACATTGTCATTGCCGGATTGGACTGTGCGTTAGTTTCAGGATGAGCACCAGCGAGGGTCTTTTTTGCTCGGCTTTGCAGCCACACATAGCCGTGAGCACATACGCAGTACCGAATGATCGCGAGCTCACCGCGGACCGGCAGGCGAAGGAGAAGCGCGTGCAGCAGCAGGTCCAGCAGCGGCTCGCGGAAAAAGCGTCATCAGGTGAGGCGCGCGGAAAAGCAAACACCTGCACGAGACAGCTTTGTCTAATTCATGACAACTCATTTTGTCTTACATAAACAAAACAAATGTTAGTTTTTTTTTTGTAAGCTTAATATACTTATTAAAAAACAACTATGGGAAAATAATTCACATTTCAGATGAAGTTCCCCCCCACGTGATTATGTGATGACATGATTACGTGAGGAGGGGGAAAAAACACGTGAATGTGCATTTCACAGTGCTATACCCTGAAATTACACATGCGCCAAATTACTCAAGTGGATACAGTACGTGTGACGTCATGAACCATGTGATCACGTGAGAAAGAATTATTCATGAGAGAAAATCTAATCACATCTGAAAAATGAAAATATGTGACCTATAGCCGAAAAGTAAACATAATGAAAATACATTTTATGTCATGTGTTTAAAAAACAAAACAAAAAAACGTTAAAATAAAAGAATCATGTAAACAATCACATGTGGAGGGAAAAAAATAAATAAAACACACGTGAAAATGAAACCCCAGCATGTGAAGTGTCCAAAACCCGCATTTCAGTTTCACTGGGTGATTAATCCCATGTGAAGTTCATGTGACCTTTCTGTAAAGGTTAGGTTCATGGAATTCCCCTAAATGCCACTTAGTCAAGTGTGGAAAGTCATGCTGCCCAGTTGTGTAGTTTCTCCTCGCTTCATCAGTTTACTGCCTCTTATTATAATTATTATCAGGAAGTCAAAGCTACTGTTTATACATTTGGTTACTATTACGCCGCAAACAGTAGGCTAATGAGATGAACTCCGTAGTTTGCCTGTCTGCGTAGCTTGCCTATTATTAGTACACACAGGTAGTGTCTCTACCCATCTCTGAATACACACAATAAGCCTTTACTATGTCTGTAGCCTTGAACATTTGTTATTGTATTATAGGTTGTATAGTTTACTGTTCAAATATTTGGGAAAAGCCTACAGGCACAAAAGAGAATTTTGAAAAGCTGCCAGCTATCCCTCCAGATAATTGAGATCTGCTTGAGTTTCAAGCCTGAGCTACAAGAAAAACTGGACAGTGTTAAGAGAAAAAAATGCCAACTCGAACCAACTTCCCTAGTAGTTTGACTACATTTCCCTGTATATTGTGATCTTTTTTTTTTCTTTCTTTTTTTTTTTTCTTTTTGCATATCCAGCAATTTGAATTAATCATACTGTCTAACAGATATGACAGTGTTTAAATGTTTCTGTTATTAAAACCACAAACGGGGATCTTTTTGTTAAACTCTGAAGGTTTTTCACAGGGCTTATCTTCAAACTGGACTCCTAATCATCAGGAGCTCAGGATGTCACGGCTGATAGTCATGATGAAAAGCTTGAAAGATAATTGCTGGGTTTTCTCATGGTTCTGTGTTTGTGCAGTGTTTTGACTAATGCTGGACTTCCAGTCGACAGACAGTGATTATGGAAAATCCTGTGGGAAAATTGTCATCGTGTTTTATGTAGATCTTTGTATATCTCAGTGTAGCTTTAATGTAAAAGCCACAAAGCTTCAACAAAGGGGAACTTTCTGCAATTTCTTCTTACCTCAGAAGCCCTGTATGTGGAAGGAGTGTGGCGATTTACTGTAATTTATTACTATTGTTCACAATCCATTCAAGTAAATGCATATTTGTTTTTAAAGACTGGTAGTCAGTTTCAGTGGATTCTGACTCATTTTATCCACAGGATTAGAACCAAAAACAAGACATAAATAAAAAGTCATGATTATGTTTATGGGGGATGGAGGCAGATATGAGTTCATGTTGCTTTACAAATGCAAATTTCTAAAATGGGTCACACCAGACTTTGTGTGTGTGTGTGTGTGTGTGTGTGTGTGTGTGTGTGTGTGTACACGCACAGGTATCACTTACCTCTTCTTGGCTCAAGCTAGGTTTGGAAATTGGGTCATGCCTAAGCCTTTAATGAAGCTATACTGTTAACATCATGTTTATGCCTTCACCTACTACTGTGAAAGACAAACCCACAAGTGTTTGCTACAGATTTACATTTATATAAGCAGATATATTTATCAGCAATACATTAGACATAACCTTTAGATTGTGTGTACTTTAGTATGGCCCCTGGAGCATCATTCATAAGCATGATTTACAAGAATACACCAACTTTTTTTAAAACCTAATCTCTATCTAATGCATTTGGTGTGTATGGATAATTTCCCCAGAAAGAATTTTGACTCATTTCCCTGTCCCAGGGAAGGAACAGAAAACTGCTGACTGGAAATTCCCTTATAATTAAAGTTTATGGGAAGTTGGGCCAGCTCTAAATCTGTGCAATTCATCCTTTATGTGCGTAACTTTGACTAAGTGGAAGACCATGAGGCTGTTTTCCTTCAAGGGAAGTTTTCTTTCCTGTCCGATTGTTTCTTTTTCAATTATGTACCAATAGCAGGTTTTTGGTTTATGATCACAACCAGATAGAGATTCCAGATTGCTAATAAATAGTGAATTAGAAAATAAGAAAGATGGACTACAAAATATTTTGAAAAGTATTTGTTGGTGGTCGGTGACGAAACATTTAAGTGATCTAAAGTTTTTAGATACAATGTTGAGATGCCTCAGGAATTTCCGTATGAGAAGAGTGACCATGCCATGATCTGGCACAAACGTGTTTTAGTGTTTCAAGGCTATGCTGTGTCCTGCATAATTCCATCCATCAGCTGCTGTGTTTTCTAAAATCCAATTTTTCAGAAATCGTGCTGTTGATGGACTAGATGTGTTTTGATTACAAAAGGCTTTGTCTTTAGTGTCATTAAAGGATCATGAAACCCCCCTCTTTCAGCTCGTCTACCTCACAATCTTTTTGAAAAATGCAACATAAATGGGTGTGGATGGCTGTGAGAAGAAGGGAGGGGTTACCTGGGCGTGGCAGGGCAAGTCAGGGATGAGAACACGCAGTCTCATGAATAATTATGAGACACCGACGCGTCATCGAAGTACTATAGTACGTTTCTACACCACTGCCTGTGATGTCGACACAATGTAGATTTTAAACCCGGAAGATGAAAATAGCGGAAAAAAACTCAAAATTAACCAGTTTTCTACGGATGCTAACATTGTCTTTTATGATGTGCGACACAAACACCTCTGTTAAAATCTCAAAAAATGTAGTTTAGTGTTTCATGACTCTTTAAGGTGAACGAAACAGTATTGGTTTCTGTCATGCACTGAGTCTTATGAGTCCAGGTTGGAGATTTCTCAAATTAAATTAATTTAAATGCATATAATAGTAGTGTTGGGCTGAGCGATTCATTTACCTGAATTGATTCAAATGACTTAAGTCACTGAAGGGACTCATTAATTTTAACTCTAGGAAATACAGACAGTGGTGCTTATAAGGTGGGCTCAAAATGTCTGCTCCATGTTTTCTGACTGAAGGAGGTCATGGTTTAGTTCCTTATGGCCCTGTGCACCAAGAACTGCCCAAGTAGTAGCAGCAGGTGATGGAGTGCTATTTTTATTTATTTATTTTTTTAACCAGAATTTGGCAATGGCATGCGAACCAGCCAACTTATCTCCTCATCTGTATTAACAGTCCCAGCAAGCTACCACACTCCACTGCGATGTATCTCATTGCTGGGGGTGTTGCCTGTAGCTTTTCTGTACCCATTAGGCCTGCATTGGGTACAGCCAAGAGCAACTGTGCCCCGTGTTAGGGATAAAACCTACATACATAGCATTGTATACTTGCCGTACCAGTGTGGCAGCTCTTTTCAATTTACATCCAGAGCTTTTTCAGCCTGTATAACCAGTGAGGCCTAGATCTCAACCTTGGATCAGCCTGTTTGTATCACATTACACAGAGATTCAGTGTGCACTTAATTGGACGTAAGAGCTCTTTAATGAAATTAGGGCTGCAACTAACGATTATTTTCATAATCGATTAGTTGGCCGATTATTTTATTTTATTATTAATTGGATGGGGCGGGGCAGACGTTCAGTACCTTTTTTTTAATTATTTTATTTTTTTTTTTTTTAATTATTATTTAAAATAAAAATATTTAAAACTGAGTGTTACAAATATAAACTTCAGACTAAAACTTTACACAACTGTTTGTCCAAAACAGAAAAGAACCCAATACACACACAAACACACACACACACAAGAATATATATTATTAATTTAGGACTGCTTTTTGTGAATCCATAAAAAATGCATAAGTACTTATAAATATAAACTAAATAAATAAGAATTTTATATATATATATATAAAAAATACATAATATGCATTATTTTTATGGATGCACAAAAAGCACAGAATTAAACTACAGTCCTAAATGAATAATAAAAACTTCCTTTGACTGCACCTTGTGGTTTCTGTTACTCACTGCCTTTAGGAATATTATTTTACTTGTGTTTACTTTTGATAATAATGTTTTAATTAGACATTACAGATCTTACTCGCGCTTCCACTCTGTATCACCACGTCTGCTTCGCGCGTGATCAGCAACGTGGCCTCGTTACTAACACATCACTACCATTATAATAAACAACAGAAGTCACACTGCAAGCGTGCAAATACAGCATATGATGACAATAAAGTGAAATTAAACTAAACCTTTTAAGCAACTCGTGACCGCATCACTGTCATGCTCGTGCTACACAAACTCCGCTTTATAAAGTTTGATCTTCTTGGCGGTGTTTAATATAAAATGTTCACCTGCCTTAGAAGACTTAGAGGTCGCACACTTTCTTTCTCAGTCACGTGACAATTTCGCCTCCGTCTGTTGGAGACTGAGGTCATGTTGGGAATAAAATATAGCTGACAGAAACAGTAAAGTGAAGAAAGTCAGTGTCGGTGACTCTGGGTATTAGGCTAAAGATAGCGTTGTCGCATTACGTGCGTATGGAAGTGGCTTAAACTTCTGGTTAGTAAAAACAATGCTAGTGATATATTTGAGATGATCTTACCTTTCTAAAATCCACACAATAGACGGTAGTGCAGAGTGTAAGTGTATAGTACGTCATTTGGGACACAACTTTATTATTTATTCCGAAGTGTGTTTTCGGAACAGAAGTAACACAATGAGTAAATCTCCCCCATGCCGCGCGCAGACCGACTAATCGATAATGACATTAGTTGACAACGATTTTCATAATCGATTATGATCGATTTTATTGATTAGTTATTGCAGCTCTGAATGAAATTGACACCTAGTGAGATAACCAAGTCACTCTCTTGGACGACTATACCATGAAATGGGTAAGGAACTTAATTAGCTGTGTTGAGTAGAAGATAGTGAGTAGTTAACGAAGCTATGTCTTTCTGTCTATGCACACTAAAGATTGGAACAATTATTCTTTTTCCAGGACTGTAGGAAGCATGTAGATGTGATTAGAAATGATTAGCAATTAAGATTATTATCTTAGATGACCAATAGATGACCCTTCACTGCATAAATATTTTAATCTGATGCAGAAGTTTCTGGACTGTGGTGTTTGTGTCAGTTTTTGTTTGAGATATTGTTAAGGAATGAGTAAGACATGAAAGTAGTGACATTAACAATACATTTTGGCCATTTGAACAGTAGAAAATACCAGTAATATAGTTTGATATAGGGAAGAACATTATGTTTAAAGAGAGCCAATGTCGAAAATATACATTTCCATGAATTCAATTCGAGAAAATTTATTATTTAATTTATGTGGCACTTTTAACAGTGGACATTGTCACACAAGTAGCTTTACAGAAATATGGATCTAGATTTAAATTTAGATCCCTAATGAGAAAGCCAGAGGCAGCAGTGGAAAGGAAAAACTTACTAAGATAACATGAGGAAGAAACCTTGAGGGAAACCAGACTTAAAAAGGGAACCCATCCTCTTCTGGGTGACAACGGATGGTGCAATTATGAGTCTTTACACTTTCACAACTGTATGCTATAAAGTCAAACAGTATATGTATGTAAAAGATCTTCTGTATGAGCTTCAGGATCATTAGGCAATGTTTATTGTTTTGATGGCTAAGTTCAGCCCTGAGGTTACCGGGGAAGTTGTCCAGGGTTCAGGTAGAGGTCCAGGGGATCCACTGACTTGTGGAATTCTTGTTTGAATAAAATATGTTGGTTAAAGATATAGGTTTGTCCCAAGCAAATTGGTTAATAAAAAATATTTAGTCCACGTTCATTTAGGTTCTGAATGGCACTCTACTGTTGGTTCAAATTCTAGTAAGTGGTGGTTGTAGATGTTAAACTGTAAAAATGTTCTCATTCGATTAGAAGAAGAAGAAATACAGTTGTACCATATTGTACCATTCGGTTACAGTAGGTTTCAGTGTGATGGATATGACCAAAAACTCTGCTGCTTTTGTATTTTGCTCATGCCTGCTGCCACCTCATCTTCTTTCCAATGTTGTCAAGGCACTCTTCTGGTTCTGAGAACTGAGCCTATTGCCCGTTTCTTCATAGAGGGCTTTGCAGCTGTGTCTGTTTGCTTAATGACCACACAGCATCAAAGGAAGGATAATGAATAGTCAGCAGTAGTTAAATCTCTACTGGCCTTATACCGCAATTAAGGCTTTGATGAAGACGCTTCAGTCACTTTGGGCACTGACCAGTGTACATCATTCAACCCCAGAACAAGCAGCTTTCCATTCAGCCCTGTATTACAAGAAGTTCGCAATTCACAATAGGTTATGAATTTATAAAATTATGAAATTAGTTACTCAGTGTCTGTATGCTTTTGTTCTAAGGACAGAGTCAACAGGCATGAGAATAATAATAATAAAACACGCACTCCTTTTATTATGCGGATTTAACAGTAACAGATTTGCAAAGACACAAAGGAGTAGAGAGCTATACATAGGGCCTTGAATGCATTTCCTCAACTCCTTTGCAAGACAAGAACAGGAAAGAGGAAAAGCGTTACATTGCAGAGACCTGTTCTAGGCCGTGTGAGACAGGATGCAAGTGTGTAAACTTGATACAAGCTTTGTTGGGGCGAATGCAAAAATCCATAACCAGAGCCCAGTTTGCCTGGGGTGAGGCAGACAAAGTTAGATAGGGATAATCTATAATCAGAAATGTAGAATGGAAACTAGGATCAGAACCAGAAAATCAAGGAACTAGAAACCTGAAATGGAACCAGGGTCAAAACGGAAATTTGATATACTGAAAACAAGACTTTGACTTACAGTGGATGATCTAAGAATTCACTTTAGCTGTCTTATGTATGATAAGACAGCTTGATGCTACAAAGTAATAGCAGGGTATACATACTGTACTGTATACAAACTAATCAAGGAGTAACACCGAATAGGTGAACACAATTAGGTAACAAAGCAACGACACAATGGGGTGGAGACAGGACTAGACCAGAAAACACATTTAAACAAAGTAAACACGAATGCTTAGGGAAAACGTAAGGAGCTTTGGTTATTCTCTCATGTCTAAGTAGTTTTAAGTTTGTTTTGAATAGTTGCAAATATTGTAATTCAGCAACTGCTCTTAGACTACTATTATGTCTGGTTTTATGGTTTATTTCTCAATACAGGGAAATTCTTGTTTATGATAATTGCAAATACATTACAGACGCTGTGGATAGACATTAGGTTGGAAATACTGGCATATTCCTTTATGTAGCACTCTTATTTAGTCACGATCTGTCTCTGACAGCCACACAATGACCTGTTCAGTGGTCACTCCTCTTGAATCAGTGACTCCTGTGTAAGAGACATTCCTGACTTATTATTCGGCTGATGTTATCAGTGACACTCTGCTGTTTTTAGACTGCTGATTGAGTGGGAAGCTGTGTGGTGTTCCTGTAGAACTTCTTCAACTCTGAATAAACACTGTGTAATATAGCTGACAGTTATAGCAAGGCTTGGTGTAATACTCCTTAACATTTAACAGGCTACTGTTACTTTAAGATGATGGTGGAAAAAATTTCATCCGCTTCATTATTTAGCTGTCAGTAGGATTTATGATTGCATCCCCAGCTTTAGCAGTACAGCTGCCAGACAATAGCCTCCCTTATTGCATTGCTCGTGAGTAGAACTAGGCTCATTTTGATTGCTTCTTTTAAAATTACAGTAAGGAATTTCCGGTTCATGAACAAAAGGACTCAGGATGCGATGTTACTGAGTTGAAGAGGGGCTTGACAGAAATAAAGCATATGGATGCCTGGAAACAGCTATCAAGTCTAACTGATGGAGAGTGAAACATTGTTAAATGAATCACTGGCAAGCGAGTTGCATTTTAACTCCACTGTTTTAAATGCCATTCACCATGTTGTTGCATAATCACTATATGCGATTAGCTCAGCGGATGCATTGGATCAGAAGTATTCTGACTAGGAATGGGAGTGACTAACACACTCCCACATACTGCGTGTAGTGAAAAAGTTTCTAGACTGAAAGGCTTTCACTGGAAAACAGAGGAGACAAGCAGCTCGTAAGCTTCAGATCTTTGTGCCCTGGTCACGCCAAGGCATTTTGAAGAAGACCAGATGTTCCGATTTCAGTACAAAGCTAACTCTGATTAGACTGACAAGAAGCTTAGGCCTTTGCCCTGAGGCTTTATCATTTAATAAAAAAATTAAGATCTATCTGTAACCCCTTCATTTTTATTTGCGTCCAATAAATGATCTATCTCTAACTCCTTAATTTTTATTTGCGTCCAATAAATGATCTATCTCTAACTCCTTAATTTTTATTTGCGTCCAATAAATGATCTATCTCTAACTCCTTAATTTTTATTTGCGTCCAATAAATGATCTATCTGTAACCACTTCATTTTTATTTGCGTCAAGATACTGTAAGCTGTTTCTCTTACCAGCCCTGTTGTTCCCCTGAATGCTTTTTGACTATTAAAGCAAAATACAGATGAGACTTTCTTTTTAGCATTACAGCATAAGTACAATAGTAGAATCAAACTCTGATACAAAAAATTTGATTTGAGGCAAATCACAGCAAGATGCTTGCGATTATGTTACAGCCCCAGTATGAAACTTTACACAAAATACACAAACCAACTATAAACCTCTTGGAGCAACAGTAAAATATCCACAAAAATGAAAAATATGTATTTGTCATTGCGCATCCAACTCAAACACGTATTTGGAACTTTGGGTATTTTTGGTTGACTCACAGTGTAAGTCTCTGGGGGGGACGACTTGATCTGTATCTGTTTACGTTTATAAGGCATGACGATGTTTACTTTAAAGTGTACTGAAAACAGTTTTGTTCATATTTTTCTGTGAGAAATGTTGGAGGGATTTTAGATTAGAGTCAGTTTCACACGCTTGGCAAACTTCATGAACTGCATTTGAGAAGCACACATCTCTGATTTCTTAAAAACACTGTAAACACTACTACTCGGCGAAGACCGCCAGTGTTGAATTATCTACGTTGTTGGATTACAATAGAGCTGTTTACATATGTCTAGCTTAGACAGAAGTAATTTATTCATCATTGCTGTGTAGGTTGGAAAAAAAAAAAAAAAGACCACACACCACACATTTGTGATTAAAGGTTTGTGAACACTCTGTATTCCCAAATAGCTTGTAAATTTGATACTTTTCATAAAAATCATGATAATCTAACAAAGCCAGTCTTATTTAGTCAGTAACTATGCTCCTGCTTTGACAAAACATTTAGCAATGACAGATCAGTATTGATCATATAGTGTATAATGAATAGTTTAATAAAAATATTAATGAGTATTTCCGTAGCTAGTGATTTGTCCTAAACAACAGTTAAAAAAAATAATAAAGTATTTTATTTACCATCTACCTACACGGTTCCCATACACTCATCAGACGTTTCAATAGGAACACCTTGTTGTTGAGAGAGATCAGAGAAGAATGGCCAGACAGGATTGAGCTGACTGGAATTCTATTCAGTAACTCAGAAAACTCTTTACAACTGTGCTGAGAAGAAAAAACACTTTGGGTTCCACTCCTGTCAGCCAAGAATAGAAATCTGAGGCTACAGTGGGCACAGGCTCATCAAAACTATGCATATGCAAATTGGCTTGCCTGGTCTTTTTCAAGTCTTCAGCTAACCAGTTTAAAGCTATAAATGTGGATTTTTTTTTTTTTTTGGTTGATGCAGTCTGTTCTTACTGTATTCCTGTATACTTGTTAACATAAATTTAAACATAATTTTTTAGTCTACAAACATTTTGGAATTTATTGGAACCCAATGTGTGCAAGTTGTTCTGGTAGGAAAACCATTTTTTTTTGTGCAAAACTGCCTTTTTTTAAAGCATTGTTTTTCTCTTTAAGAAACGAACAAATTCATCTATTGTTTAGTTTATTTTCTTATGGTAGACTAGTGAATGCATAGAGGTGCTTTTAGCTTTTTAGCCGTCACCGCTTTTTATCAGTCATTTTCTTTCTTTTTTGTTTAAACCCATCAAACCTGCCTTCCCAATGGTAAGATGAAATTCCATATTTTAGAGTAGCACAGATTTTTTTTCCTTTCTTGACTGAGAGATGCAGTTTTATAGTGTAAATTTGCAGGTAAAAAGAATAATTCATCTTGCTGCCTGGTGCATTGCTTACTTGCTTACTCTACTGTTTTATATACAAACATATACAGTGATAATTTCTTGCACTCTTGCTCGAAATTCAAATTATATTATAGATTTGCACTGTTGGGAATGAATGTTACATACAAAATTGGATTGTTGCTATAGCTTCTGAAAGAAACAAGTCTTCCTCCCACACACTCAGCTCTGGCTTTCATTCCTTCATCATTGACTTAATCTTTTCTGAAACCCAATCAACCTCTGAATTTTTTTTAATGGTTGAATTAGGAGTAAATTGTGGAAGTAAATGTGGGTGGGTGTTGGTGTGCAGGTGTGTATGGGCAGGTGTGGAGATTATTATCAAAGTAAGAGTGAACTAAAATAACCAAGATAAATAATTTAAATCCTCCTGTCTGTAATATGAGCAGACCTGTTCTCCAAACACTTCATTAAAATTCCTTTAGTGTCCTGGGGGTCTTACCGCTGATGTCATGTGCATAGTTGGGGTGTAGAGATGCTTGGATTAAATTGAAAACCTGATCTGTTTGAATGACTGCAGTGACTTAATGAATGTTCGGTGTTTTTGGGTCATGTCATTCAGAGTTAGAATGGTTCTTTGGGGGGGGGGGGCATCAAATTAGAATTTAGAAGTAAGGACTATTATCATTTTTTTAATATTTCCCTGTTTTAGAATATAGTGGAATATCCATGAAGGGGTACAACAGCCAGGGGACTGGAATCAGCTCTAAGACACTTATGTACAATGGCAGCAGAATAACAGTAAGTTTTGCATCACATCAATACAAAGTTCTCTTTTACTTTCTACTGTACCTTACACCATGGAAAGTTACACTCCTAATATATTAAGCCTTTTATGCATGTTTCCCAAGCATTTCTGCATACAGGTCAGTTAGAAAAAAAAACAGCACTTATGTCTCATCAATACAAATTTCAATGTGTAAACCATCAACCATGGAAAAGAAATTGGCCTGTTCGGTTTGTTTATTTCTGTATTTTGTTTGTTTGTTTTTTTTGTTTGTTTTTGTTTTTTACAATTTTGAAATGTCAATATTGTTAATTTTTTTCAGAGCTGAAGACTTAGAACAATAGTAGAGAGGCAAGGGCCCAATAGGAAAAAAAAATTAATGGGGCAAAATTGAGGTCTTGTGTCACTATTCCCTATTAAAATTTTAAAAAGATATCCAATTACAGGCTAAGAAGGAATGTTTAGCAGAGAATCTCCAGTTCATGTTCATTTTATATTAAAAAAATGAGGGGGGGAAAAAACTGTCTGAAAAGCAACCCCAATTCCAAATCAAACACATGCCATAGGGTAAAAGTTTAATTTACAAATGGGCATTTGTTAGCCTCCTGACAATCTCTACAGTGACACACTTTGTGGCTACACATCTGCCACATGCTGGTGTAGTATTTGACGTTCTTCTGCCAAAGCCATGTTTAGAAGGTGAAGTACAGCTCTTTCACATGTGGAGCTCAGGGAGGATGTGGAACATTCACAATTCATGATCTCATGAGTTGAATGGTGAAAAAAGACTGTGACAGCAGAAAATGAGGGAAAGGTGCCAAGTATGTGCTTTTGCCAGATAAATCAGAAACAAAACTGAGACTACAAATGTTTTGAACATCATTTTGTATAAGTTTTATTCTTGTTAATCTAAAGCTATTTAGACATCGGTACAATGTACAGGAATGTAAGGTATGTACATGGGTGTGGGTCTTAATGACTTTTAAACAATAGGAATGCACCAGCATAGAGTTCAAATCCTCTATTTGTCTTTCTTTTGAGTATTAAAGGAGTTTTCACCTAATGTCCATTGATTCTGTATGCCCAATTATTGTGCACAACACTTTTGACATGTTTGTCAAATGTTGTTCCCAGTTTGAGAAATGTCAAAGTCTAATGCCAGTTGTTGTCAATAATCTTTTAAAGTCACCACTATTTAATGTCAATTCACAACTAGAACTGTTAGATTTTAACAGTAAAGGTTTTAGGCTGAACTAAATGGTAGGATGGAAACTGACAACAAATTCTTCCCTCAAGGAAAAAAAAAATAGTCCCAATCATACAGATTTCGATGTTAATTTACTGAGAAATTCACTACATTGTACCACAGAAGTATGCTTTTCCCATAAATCCTTTATGAAATGACTCCCAAACTGTCCTTAGACTTACAATATAAATAAGTTTCAGATGAACGTGTAGTCTGGTCTTTTCTCATTACAGGGAAACTTGTTGAATTTCTTGTATGTGGTAATCACACATGTGCTACAGATGTTGTAGATGGAGATTAGTTTGAAAATTTCAGGAGTGTTCCTTTGAAAAGTATTCATTGTCTCATCATTATAATGATCTTACTCTTGCTCTAGAAGCCACGTTTGCATCAGGTTGCTGGAGAGTTCAGCTCGCGCTCAGCTGTGGAAATGGGCACACAGCGCAAGGTCAGCATTGGCACTCCCATGCCCGCTGTTGTGGGCAACCCATACAGATATTATGATGACACCTACATTGGAGGGCATCGTATTGGCCAGGTAAATCAAGTGGAGCAGGAAGCAGGTTTGCAATTAATGCAAGGGCAGCATTCTCCCAGTGGCAACTGGGTAACTCAGGAGGGTCTGACCTCCTCTGAGCATCGCTCCTACTATGGCCATAGCCCATTCGCCAGTGTGTCGCCTATGAGACGCAGCCTCAGTGGTACGCTAGTGCATGATGGTATTGGCAGAGGATTGAAGGAGGCAGATCTTGCTCATCAGTATTCGTCCAAAGGCCCAGCCCACCGCACCCTGATGCGCATGAATAACCGACAGACGCCGCACCAGAGGATGGGCAACAGCACTATTCAGTGGCAGCAGGCGTCCTCTGGGGGCAGCACCATGATGGCCGGAGGGCAGTATTCTAGTATGATGAGACGAGCAGGATCACTGCACAGCCTGAAGAGCGTGGGCCAAGGGGTGGATGTGTGTGACGCATTGGCCAATGGCAGAGACATTTCTGGAGGGTGAGGCCCTAAAGCTTCTAGCATAACAATGATTATATGCTAACTTGCCAAGAAAGAAAGCATTCAGTATTCTAATTAGCATTGTACAAATTTCACAATGCTAATACAGTGAGGGGAAAAAAGTATTTGATCCCCTGCTGATTTTGTACGTATGCCCACTGACAAATAAATGATCATTCTATAATTTTAATGGTAGATTTATTTGAACAGTGAGAGACAGAATAACAACAAAAAAAATCCAGAAAAACGCATGTCAAAAATGTTATAAATTGATTTGCATTTTAATGAGGGAAATAAGTATTTGACCCCTCTAAAAACATGACTTAGTACTTGGTGGCAAAACCCTTGTTGGCAATCACAGAGGTCAGACGTTTCTTGTAGTTGGCCACTAGGTTTGCACACATGACAGGAGGGATTTTGTCCCACTCCTCTTTGCAGATCTTCTCCAAGTCATTAAGGTTTCGAGTCTGACGTTTGGCAACTCGAACCTTCAGCTCCCTCCACAGATTTTCTATGGGATTAAGGTCTGGAGACTGGCTAGGCCACTCCAGGACCTTAATGTGCTTCTTCTTGAGCCACTCCTTTGTTGCCTTGGCCATGTGTTTTGGGTCATTGTCATGCTGGAATACCCATCCATGACCCATTTTCAATACCCTGGCTGAGGGAAGGAGGTTCTCACCCAAGATTTGACGGTACATGGCCCCGTCCATCGTCCCTTTGATGCGGTGAAGTTGTCCTGTCCCCTTAGCAGAAAAACACCCCCAAAGCATAATGTTTCCACCTCCATGTTTGACGATGGGGATGGTGTTCTTGGGGTCAAAGGCAGCATTCCTCCTCCTCCAAACACGGCGAGTTGAGTTGATGCCAAAGAGCTCCATTTTGGTCTCATCTGACCACAACACTTTCACCCAGTTGTCCTCTGAATCATTCAGATGTTCATTGGCAAACTTCAGACGGGCATGTATATGTGCTTTCTTGAGCAGGGGGACCTTGTGGGCGCTGCAGGATTTCAGTCCTTCACGGCGTAGTGTGTTACCAATTGTTTTCTTGGTCACTATGGTCCCAGCTGCCTTGAGATCATTGACAAGATCCTCCCGTGTAGTTCTGGGCTGATTCCTCACTGTTCTCATGATCATTGCAACTCCACGAGGTGAGATCTTGCATGGAGCCCCAGGCCGAGGGAGATTGACAGTTCTTTTGTGTTTCTTCCATTTGCGAATAATCGCACCAACTGTTGTCACCTTCTCACCAAGCTGCTTGGCAATGGTCTTGTAGCCCATTCCAGACTTGTGTAGGTCTGCAATCTTGTCCCTGACATCCTTGGAGAGCTCTTTGGTCTTGGCCATGGTGGGGAGTTTGGAATCTGATTGATTGATTGCGTCTGTGGACAGGTGTCTTTTATACAGGTAACAAGCTGAGATTAGGAGCACTCCCTTTAAGAGTGTGCTCCTAATCTCAGCTCGTTACCTGTGTAAAAGACACCTGGGAGCCAGAAATCTTTCTGATTGCGAGGGGGTCAAATACTTATTTCCCTCATTAAAATGCAAATCAATTTATAACATTTTTGACATGCGTTTTTCTGGATTTTCTTGTTGTTATTCTGTCTCTCACTGTTCAAATAAATCTACCATTAAAATTATAGACTGATCATTTCTTTGTCAGTGGACAAACGTACAAAATCAGCAGGGGATCAAATACTTCTTTCCCTCACTGTAGGTGGCTACTAGCTTTCAGTTTTATCAAATGTTTGGTTCAAGTAATCATATTGTTGTCATGTTGTAAATAGCTACCTACTCATTTGGCCCTTGAATGTTAAATAATGGAAAAATGGAATAATGGAAACTGGAATGATGCTCTATGGTGATTTACCCATGAACCTTTCCATGATATTTTTCCTGCTCTTCCTGTGTTTGTCACATGGTCAGAATCCACAGCCTCGATATGTCAACTGCAGTCAGTTATCTCAGCTCAACAGATGTTGCCATGCAAATGCTTGGGGCCGCCTACATTCAACATCAGTGTTACCATAGCAATGAAGCCAAGGACCTGGTAAACAAATCTTTATTATAAAAAATCACAACATACAGTTATTATCTGCAAACCAGTAGACACTTTCCCATGATATACAGTATCCATATTGATACGGAGACCTCTTTTAGAACTATGTTACGATACATTGAATGTCACTTTTCATTAGAACATGCAAAAACTGTTGTATAAAAGAGACGTTAAAAAACACAATAAATAAAACTTTTCACTCATGCAACTGGAAATAATACTTACTTTTTTTCGATTAGTATTTTCTTTCAAAAATATCTGTTCAAATGATAAAAATGTGTAAACTGTCACTCTAGACATCACTAAGAAACCTGTACAGAAAGCATCAGGCAGCAGGATAAACTACCTCTTTCTCCAGTTGTGTAAAAGTGAAAGGAATTGATCCATACCAGACAGTGGTGTTCACTGTTGGCCCATCATCTCTAGTTTCACAGGAATGGAACTACACCTCTCTCGTTAAACAAATTGAGAAGCAGCAAGCAGAAGCAGGGTACATTTGAATAAGACCTGAATGCTTTTTTTTTTCACTCATGGAGCCCATCCCCATGTCCACCCATGTACACAAATCTCTGCCCGCAAAACTTATGGTGGTTCAGCTAGCGTTAGCAGGCTATCTAGAGTTATCATTAGCAAGGCCTTTCATGACATCACTTTCAAGCTCACTTATAAGTTCAACTGCTTGAAAGCCAAATTACAACTCTATAAACATGCAACTTCTCATTATAATGATTTATAAGGTTGTAAAGCGGGTATGGGGGCATGTTTAAAATTGACTGACAAGAGGTCAATCCAAATGCAAACAAACATTCCAGAAATTCCACATTCTTTAAGGTAGCTTTCCAAACAGTTTTTTAGCTACCTAATGCACTTATTCTGAGGCAATGGTTTAAACTATTTTTTTTTTTGTATCATTTCTGCATGAATTTCTACAGTATTTGAACTAGTAATAAATTAAAAATTCTGACTATTGCACCTTTAAAAACAAAAATTTAATTTCCTCCAGGGATGATATTTAATCTAATTAGAAATCAAATTTTTGTGTAAAATTTCATGAAGCATAATTCAATACTTTAGATTTATTTTGAATGCTTTTTGCCCCCCCCCCCCAACAACATAGGATTAAATGTGCAGATTTTTTTTTCTTGACCTTACAACACATTTCCTTCTGAGAATTGTTTTTTTTAACATATGTTCTATTGCTTAGCTTCAGACTCAAACCTAATGCATGGAATGCTTTCCGTGTGTCCATAATCGTAATCCAGAGGCCCTAAGGGTGGAAAACATTCCATGCCTGAGACCACATGATAACAAAATCTTGCCAAATCTTTCTTTTCATCTTTTTTTAAGCTGCAGATGTTTGGCACTTTGGTTGCCATGTTAGGCTGCACGTCATTGGAGGTGTCCTACATTGGCAAAGCAGCCATTTTGAAGTGAAGTGTTTGCAGATAGCTTTTAGTACAGTAGACATTGGGAGAAAACTCATGCTTCTGAGTATGTTTAAGCTTGTATAAATTTGAAAAGGTCCAATTTAAAGCATCTCTGTACACTTCTACACATGCAAAGGTACTAAATCTGAAGGGGATCCCTGCACTGGTGCAACTATACAGCAGTGAGAACCAGGAAGTGCAACGGTATGCTACAGGAGCCACACGCAACCTCATCTACGAGAACATGGAAAACAAGATGGCGCTGATTGAGGCTGGTGGTATCAGCAAATTGGTGTCTGCATTGAAAGAGCCAGATGATGAACTTTGCAAGAATGTTACAGGTACAATGTCTTGTACATTGCAAGAAAAACTATATCTTAGCAAGTGAAAATATCTTGAATATGGGCTAATGTATATAATATTTCTTATATGATTATTATAAATTAAACATAAGATTATTCAGCCTGTTTTTAGATACTATTACTCTTTTCAAGCTTTATATGTTCTTATTCTATTGGCAGATATTTTTGCTTAAGATTAGAAAATAAAGATCTGCCAAGAGAAGTCAATTTCAAGCTTGAAATTAGTAACAAATATGTAGAAACAAGTTTAATAATCATATTTGGTTTACTGTAGATAGTACTACTTATAGTAGCAAATATTAGATACATTTAACTATATTCAAGATATTTTCACTTGCTAAGTAGTTTTTTTTTTTTGGTTAGGATTTCTGACGAGCAGGATTTTAACTTATGCTTTCACTGTTGCAGGGAGGATGAGCACAAACTTCCTCCGTGATGCGTTATGTCACTTGTGACAAATCGTAATGCAGCTACTTGCGACTATTCAAAGTATAAATTATTGTCACTCAAATTGAAAATTAATTGGAATACTTAAACGGTGTACTGAAAAAGTTCTAATAATTACAGCTAGGTAGAGGGATTTGTTTTTAGTTTTGGCAGTAACCACAGGTGAACCTTCGGTAAGTAGAACACTGAGTGTATCCTGAGAAAGGCAGAGGTGAGAGAGGCACAGTGAGAAAGAAAGGCAGAGATTGGAAATGCTTAGACTGTTGTCTGGACACGTTCCAGTTCTGAAGTCCTGTGGGATTTGTGGCCATTTTCCTCCCATAGGTCTCCTTTGTGCCTGTGTCATCCCCCCCCCCTTTATTCCACACCCACACACAATAAACAGGGCTTGAAATTCTTTGCTTCTCTGTTCCTGGTTGCCGGGTGGTTTCACAGTATTTTATGTCCCGGTCTTTTATCTGTTATATGTGAAAATCCTCTTATTGCCATGAAGGTTACCATGATTAGAAACAGATATTGCAAGAATACAGCACAGTTACAGTACGTTATTGTTATTGTTTTACATAAATGTAATGGGCAGTTGTAGTTCTTTTAATATGGGATTTAGCTTTTTTCTTTTCCCTCTGTAGGTATTTTGTGGAACCTGTCGTCTAAAGACAGTTTGAAGGAGAAGTTGGCGAGGGAGAGTCTAGCCGAGCTGACCGAGCGAGTGCTGATTCCTCTCTCAGGAGGTGGAGACTCTGGAGTTATCCAGCAGAGCAAGTCTGAAACAGACATATTCTACAACACTACAGGATGTCTTAGGTACAAACACAGTATACAGCTGAGTGCAAATGACATTTCTAGGTCACGATTCAAATTTGTGATACTGATCATTTTAATTACTTTGTAGAAATAGTCAGATTTTCCTTTGAAAGTTATCTCTTCTGTTGAAATATGTGTTCAGACGGCACTCCAATGGGTTTAATCTAACATGGATCATCAGGTTTTACACAATTTTGTGGAGTCCATGCCAGTTCAAGTGCATGCAGTCAATAAAGCAAAAGGGGCACGTATGAAATATTAGGAAATTCTGACATTCAAAATTGTAAATACTTTGAAAATTCTACTTTGCACTTAAGTTGTTATGCTGATTATCTTAAATTAGAAGTTGAAGCATACATTTTCACTAAACTTTCTTGGGTCCACTGTGTATAAATCTGAAGAAGAATCCAGGAGGTAACTGCAGTGTAATAATTTTAGATGTATTGCACGAAGTTTCCAGAGAAACAGGACATCCCTACCTCAAACAGCCACAGAGCACTTTGCTTGCACACCTGATAAAGTGTGTTTGTGTGTGTGTAAAGGTTTACAACCCTCACTACCCACATGAATAGGCAATATTTTAACCTCTTTTACTGGTAGCCAAAAAATGGCATTTTTGTCTGTTTTGGGGGTACCTGTGTGCAGCATTGATTTGTTTTGTGATATCACATACCACAGTAGTGGTTAATGGCTCATATGAAAGTAGACACTTAAGACTTTAAGAATTAGCAGTTATTTTTAAGTATTTCTTCTTTTACCTAGCCTACCTGGGGCAATATATTCAGATTTTTTTTTTTTTTTTTAATTATAAAAAAAAATTATTTACTTTTAACACAAAAGTTATATCTTCACAGCAAATGTTGATATCAACCCCATTCCTGGTCTCAAAGATGCCCCAAGTACTTGTCCATGAACATCCAAAATATGAGGATGTTATCTCTAACCACTAAAATTGTGTGTAAGTTTATCCAAACACCGGTAAAAACCTCTCCAAAATGGCACAAAACCTCTCCAAATGGGACCAAACGTCTCCAAATGACATAAAACCTCTCTAAATGGCACAAAGCTTATAAAAATGGCACAAAGCCTTTAAAAATTGCAGACTTCTAGAAATAGCAAACATTTTTTTTCAAAAAGGCACAAAATAACCTCTCCAAAAGGCACCAAAAGTCTCCAAAAGGCACCAAACCTCTCCAAATGGCACAAAATGAAAACAAATGGCAGTAGCATGAACTCTGTTACACGATGTGTAATTTCACACACACAAAAAAGTCTGAAACATACTTATAAAATATAATGTTCTTGCTCTCCAAATGGCTCAAACCCCTCTCTTCTGACTTCTTTGCCCCTCAACTCAATCCACATAGTCTTCCTCAAAAAAAAAAGAGCCACTCAGAAATAACTCCTCCAGGAGCTGTGACGCATTCAGGCCTTTTCGGGAGTACGCTGCCGCTATAAGACGCCGATAAATCGCACACTGAGCGAAAACCAGTAGAAAACTAGTGATCAGAAAAAACTGCCAAACATGCAAAAACCTGCTGTATAAAGTTTTGCAGGAAGACCACTAGAGCGGAGAAGCCATTTCCTGATAGTTTCTCTGCACGGCCCTGTAGCGCTTTGCTGATTGGCCTGTACCCGCTGACACACATCTCAAGACTAATGGATGCACACGTAAAAGGTTTGGTTGTGCTGATTACGCGTTTGATTTTCTCAGCCTCTGAGTGGACAATCATGTCGAGATTAGGCTTGTTTGAAAGCTAGAAGTATCTGCAGTTGGTCCAAGTGGGTGTCAATCAAGTTAAACTGCCCGATTAAAATTTAGGAGGCAAATTGTTGAGCATAGCCAAAGCAGATTAGCGTTTTTTTTTGTAGATGGTGTCTCAGTTCAGTTTATGGCTAATTACTAAATTCCAGAGGGGTGGGATATCAAAACACTTAATGCATTTTGAAGAGGACATTTGTGACTAAATACGGAACTTTACATTTGTTTTCTTCAATAAAGCTGATGGACTTTATACCAATGGAAATGTGCATGATTTACAAAACCGCAAACGAACTGGATTTTCGTCTATGTAGGTAATATAAGGTAGTAAACGTTTATACAAGTCCAATCTTTGGTTTAAATGTTATAATCTTATTGTGGCCGTTATATACGGTGTTTTACTATCAAAAAAGCTTTAGTCGTGCTCTCCGATTTATCTCTGTCTAAATGTTTTCATGGAGAGATGTGAATTGTTTGCCCAGCAGGGAGCTCAAACTCCGGCCCTTTCCCATCCCCCTGCTCACCAGCAGTTAAGCACACAGTCATGAAACTGCACACAAAGAAAGCCACCAGTGTCCTGACTAATCTTGTACCAGAACTGCGGCAATAAAATAATTCATTTGTTTATACTAATTGAAAATGTCCGATAAGTCGTTTTCCGTTCCGCCGGCGGAATGAACGCAAGTGTCGAGGCAAAAGGGGTTTTAAAGATCCACATGCATCTGCATGTGTGCACATATATAGCAAACCATGTTGATGTTTTCAATTCACATCCAGTAAGTTATCTGCATTGCATTACTTGCAAAGCACAACCACCTCTGTACTTTGCATAGTTAAAGCATTTACTGTATGCATTGCATATATAGTATCCTGTCTTCTTTCTCCCCTCAATAGAAACCTGAGCTCAGTGAATGGAAGGACCAGGCAGCAGATGAGGGATACTCGTTGCCTTGTGGACTCTCTCGTTGGATACATACAGAACTCTCTGCAGGAGGGCAAGGTTGAGGACAAGGTCAGATCTGAGAATCAGAGTCTATGACTAAAGTGTGTTGAATGTGCTTGAGTTACTATCTATAAGAGAAAGAAAGTCTCTCAATAATATAACTAATAATAAAATTTAAAAAATAAAATAGTCAAGGCATTTTAAGTAACTCTTTCTCTGTGGGTCTCCCCCAAAATGCAGGGTGTAGAGAACTGTGTGTGTGTCCTGAGAAACCTGTCCTACCAGCTGTACTCTGAGATCCCCACATCAGTGCAGCATCGTTTGGAGGGTCCAACACGAGCTCAGGACACAAAACACGGAGACGCCATCGGCTGTTTCATGCCACAGAGCAAGAAGACGAAGGATGTGAGTGACATCCATGTGAAAAAAAGAAGAAAAATACAGATGTTGCATAATGAAATGTTACATTTTTCTTATGTGTGTATATGTTCATGCATATATGTTTTTATAGAAGCACTTTAATGTAGTCTGGGAAGTTGTTGTTTTTTTTTGTTGTTGTTGTTGTTTTTTTTTAAGTTCATTCAAAATTTTTCAAGTCATGGTTGTTTCTGCCTTGCAGAAGAGGAACCACGAGCTGTCCACGTTGTCCGAGGTAGCTCGAGTACCAAAGGGGGCTGAGTGGCTTTGGCATCCTCAGATAGTTGGGTTGTATAACCAAGTGCTGCAAAACTACGAGATGAACAACACTACCCGTGAGGCTGCAGCTGGGGCCTTACAGAACATCACAGCAGGGGAAGGCCGGGTCAGACATCATTCCTCAGCTTTCCCACCATCACTGAAATATCTTGTGATCTAAAAATTAGAAAAATTCTGCACTTCACTATTACTACTTAACACTCTAATCTGTCATGTATATGAAAAGTCAACCCTGAACAACTTGTATATTAATCTTTATAATTAACATGTGAGCTTCAGTGGCATCCAAGAGTTCACTCTGGTGAACACTTTCCTATATTACAAACAATGCTGTTCAACTACCTGCTGATAATGGTGCAGGAGCAAATTTGTCCTTGCTTCATCTCTAAGTATAGAGAGTGATGCAGCAGCACTTTAGCTCTCTCACCTCCTTCTCTGTGCACTGCTTAAACAGATTAGCTTCAAATTTCATTCTAATATCATCAATGCCATTATGCTTGTCCCACTATGACACCAGCATTGTATACAACTACTACATTTTCATGGGAATATACAGCCCCTGAGATGCTTTTCTGCTCAACACAGTTGTACAGAATGGTTGAGAGTTATCATATTCTTTCTGTTGGCTCAAACCAATCTGTCCAGTCTCCTCTAATGTCTTTCATCAACATCAAGACAGAACTGCGACTCCTTGGAAGTTTTAGTTTTGTTTTTTGCACCATTTTGTGTAAATGTGGAGACTTCTCTTTAAACTGCCATAGAATAGTTGATAATATTTATGTAGTGGAAGATTTGTCAATGCATTTTGCATTACAGATGCAATACAATGTGCATTATAGATTTTAATCTCCATGGCATCATGTACTCTGCTGACAAGGGTTATCTCAATAACATTATCAGATCAGCTGGGTAATGTTAGTCGAAAAATAGAACACATGTGGTCTTGTGTCTAGTAGCAAGAAGACGTTCTTGGAACATTCCATGAATACTAGAAAGGACGTTCTACGTACAGAATAAAGCTTTCGTAATTTTGAGGAAGTTTCGACAATGTTTCAAGGACATGATTTTATTGATGCAAACTTTGGCCTGAAAGTAGTCAAAATGTGAGTATTACCTGCTTTCCCCCCACACCCCAAAACACATTTTTGTCATTCCTCCTTCCGTGCAATTCAATGTAGTTATTTCATGGTTTATCTCTAGTTTTGCTTTATCTATTTTACTTCCTCCTCTGAGAAAGTTATCCGGATTTCCCCAGTCCTAACATTTCTCTTTCTGATCTTGTCTCTCATCTCTCAATCTCTGTCTCTCAGTGGGCGTCGGTGTTGAGTCGTGTAGCTCTGGAACAGGAGCGGATGCTACCTGTGATTCTGGATCATTTGAGAACCCCAACCGACGCTGAGCTGCGTTCTCTCACCGGTCTTTTGAGGAATCTGTCTCGGCACTCCAAGGACAAGGCCGATATGGGTCAGTGACAGGCACTAGTGAATGTGCTTAATTCCTGAGGAGATACAGACCTGTGATTATGCTTGGCTCAGTTTCACGTGGTTGCAGCAAAGATATTCAGGATCATAAAAAGGATCATAAAAGATGTCTTTGTAAAACTGGTTCCTTTTCCTTTACCTTAAATAACCTTTCATTGTACAAAAGAAAATATTCTCCATGACCACTTTCTCCTTTTTTACAATTATGAGACCAGCCTTGCTTTGTCCATGTTCTCTTTTTCTTTCTCTTTCACGCTTTCTCCCACTCTCTCTTTTAACTGTTTTTTGATGAGCGTTTTGGGGTTTTTAGTCAGAGTTCTGCAATGTGCTTATTACACAACTCTGTGCTTAAACAGCCAAACTGGCTTCTTTTTTTTTCTTTTCTTTTTTTACTCAAAACCATATGCTGGAAATTTTGAATTGCACAAGCAAAGAACAACCACATTGAATTAGGCCATTTTGAGATTTTAAACTCCTGCCCTTTCTCGTTCTTACTCAAACATAATGACTACTTTTTCCACCAGACTCTGTCTTTTACAACTCCACGTCATGCTCTGTCTCTCCTTTCTGTCTTATCATGTCTAAATTCTGTGTTATTTTTCCCAAGGTCTCACTTGCCTCATTCTTGTTGAGTGTCTCCACCCATACTTTCTGTCTGGCTGCAATTTATTTCCTCCCTATTCATTCTGTTAAACTCTTCTAGTTTACCAGTGGAATGCCGTCATCATCTGTCACCACCACTGACCTAATGTGATATGTTTTTTTTCTATCCCTTACTGTAGCTACGAAAGTGGTGAATATCCTGGTGCCCAAGCTGCCTAGTGATGGGCATCAGAAAGAGCCATCTAATGATGTGGTGATCAACATCTGTGGCATTCTCAATAACCTGGTCATGGCGAGTTCACTGGCTGCAAGAGACGTGACTTACTTTGATGGCCTGCCCAAACTGGTTGGAATCAAGATGTCTCATGATAACAGGTAGAGAAGATAATCTAGTCTACCTTTCAGAGCATACTCTGATTGAAATATTAATAAGACTCATATTTAGTTATGTGCAGGACTACAGAAATTAAAACATGCTCGCTTGTGGGTAAAATTTGGCACTTTTGGTACCCTGATGTGTAAACTATAATTTCTATATATAGTTTACACTCACCACGTGGAAGCTAAGCTGGGCCAAATGTGATGACATAGCCTACAGCTAGTGTTGGGTGACCAAGTTGAAAATATGCAAGTACTAAAAAGGAAAAAAAAACAACAGAAACTTCAGGTAAAAATGGTGGACAGGTGGTATGACCCAGCTGATGATGAGCTGCTGTTTTGTCAATTTTCCACATTATGACCAAAACAACATAACAGGCAAAAATAAATTGTTTATAGTTGGTACAGCAAGGGAATATAGTACATATATTTAACTATGTAACTTTATCTCATTTAGGATAAAATATTGGACATATATTAATAATGAATAACTAATTAATTGATTGGTAATATTCATACTTTCTTAAATTTAGGATGGTTAATAAACATGAGAACTGGCTACACATTTGGAAAACAACTAGCTGCAGCTACAAAGTTCATTTCAAGCGGTACTTATGACAAAACAAGTTTCCCCATTTGTGTGTTTGTTTTTCACCTGGTGTGCATCATTTACCCCCGTGTTTCATTTGGTAAGAGGCATAGCCCATGGCTAAGTAATGTTGCTAACTAACCTTACTTAAAAATACACTGTTATGCACTGAAAGGTTGCTTTCTGGCAATAAATAAATAAATACATAATAAACCTAGATGTAAATAGTCCTGCAGAGGGGAAAAAACAATGGGGGGGGGGGCAGCTTAAAATAACATAGCTGGTTTCCAGCATGACCAGCATAATGTGCATTGGTTACAAGCAAGAAACCGGCAAAACAAACTTTAAAAACAGGTTTGATCAGTAAAAAATTAAGCTTTAAACAGTTTTATTTTCAGTGGAAAAAGGAAAGGGTGAAATTTTCATTGTGTTGGTTTTTTTTTTTAAGGTAATGTTAGGGTTGGGTATCAGTCTGCTCTCCTGTTTTAATTCGAGTTTCTCCTCCTAAGTAGTAGAATCATAGGGTTTTAACAAACCAGGTTGACAACATTACTTGTGAACTGTGACGTCCAAAAGATGCTAGCAGGGTACAAATTATTGCTAATAGTACATACTAGTAAACAAAAAGCAAATGGCTGAACTCAAACTCGGTATTAGAGTATTAGCACAAATCACTGTGGAGAAAATGTATCTACTTAGACTATATGGCCAAAAGTTTGTGAGCACATGCCCATATATTTTTTTTAAACATCCCATTGAGAAGGCTTTCCACCAGACTTTAGAGTGTGGCTGTGAGAATTTTCCCAGTCAAACACAAGAGAAATTGTGAGGTCATGCACTGATGTTGGTTCATCCCAGAGATGTTCAGTAGGACAAGACACTCAATGTTTGGCTTAGGCCTGTTAGTTCCAGTGAAGAGATACTGTAATACTACAGAGTACAAAGATAACTTAGACAGTTGTTTGCTTCTAATTTTGTGGCAACAGTTTGTTGAAGACCTAAATCGGTGTGTCCATATAGTGTACATTAATATTAATTAATTACTGCAGAACCTTTGAACACTCTATCACCAAGACAGAGGTTTTAATGCTGAAATGTTGTCAGTCATGTGCATAACGGTTTCAATTATTGGCAGTTTTCACACATCATATAGGGCTTCCAGGTGGAACAAAAATAAATCTACTGTACAATAGACCTTGAGATGAATGATTAATTTAATTTTTAATGAAAAAGCACTCAGTGATGACTTCAGTGACCTCCACTCAAGCACTGCATCCAAGTGCTACCTGGATGCAGAATGTACATTTTTAAAAAGTTTTTAAATGGATTTGTCCAATAAAACATTGAGCTTTGCTGCATTACAATGAAGTGTGATTGTATATGCAATAGGATCCTATTGAAGCCAGGATGGATCCTATTGAAGCACTGTTCCAGGTTACGATGTTTAATCAAAGAGCATTACAATAAATTGAAAGAGTTCAGATACAGTATTCTACACGTTTATTCCCTAGCATAATGATAGCCAAGCTGTTCATGACTGGTCATGACTTTCTTTGCAGTGTTTCAGCAATCAGCCATGATGCAAATGCTTTCAAGACACAAAAATACCTTCCTGCTATGTTAAAATTTCACTTTGTCTAGAATATAAGCCCTATATATTTTACCCTCCAGCTGTTCTCTGTTCAAGCCTTTATCCTCCACTCATACTCCTGCAGTGTCGTATTATATGACTTATTCATTATTTAGCAAAATTGTCCTGTGTATTGTCCAGTGGGTGGTTCTCATGTTTCTGCTTTCCTTCTGTGTCTCAGTCCAGGGAAGGTGAAGGCAGCTAAGGCCGCCTCCACAGTGCTGTGTAACATGTTTCAGTACACCAAGCTCCATAAAGACTACAAGAAGGTGAGACTGATATTACAGTTTCAAAGACTTTTTTTTTTTTTCTTTCAAATACAAAGGGTTTGTGGAAAGTGCAGGTCCACAGAACAGACGGTGCATTAAGAGATATTGACTGGTGTATTGCTGGACATGGTCATATTTCTGTTGCATAGGTGTGGTTTATTTTGCCCTGTTGCTCATCCTACAAGGCTTGTCAGCCTTTTCTTCAGTTATGTAACCAAGTTTATTGACCATTTACCCAAAACATGTTACTGATTAACGTTTTATAATATCCTCTACAAATGTGCAAAACAAACAAAGAGGAAGCTTTACGCACATACTTCTATGACTCTTGACACATTGATGTGCAACAGCTTAATTTAATGCTGTATATTATACTATAATTAACTCACTGTTACATTTTTATTTCACTTTACTATGGCATATTTTGTACCCATGCATTCTTGAATGCCTATTATACTACTGCATTGTTGAATTCTTGATTTAGGTTCACCAGATGACTGATTCATTTTCTAGCAGCTCTAACAGTAGTTTGGCTGTAAGGCAAATCACAGGTTTATATATTAATGTGCTCTTTCTAATATATTATAGTTTCTGTAGTAACAACAATAATAACACAAGGATTTGTTTGGCAGATGCTCCACATATCTGATTAAAAACATTTGGAATCATATCTTTAGGATAGATGGTGTTGCACATTGCGTCTTTTTTTTTTGTAATATAACAAGTTGCATTTTTTTTTTGTTTTAACTTACACAGAGGGACAAAATAGAGGCTGGTGAGGGAATAATTGTTTATAGCTGTTTCTACAGTGATAACAGATGAATTTGTTTTGCAGATGTTCCACAACATTAACTATAAACAGATGAAAAGTACATCATTCTTTAATTAAAAAAAAAAACATTCAAAATGGGATGATGGGATATGGTGGTATAGGAATATAATACATTTCAGCGTGAAAACAGTAATTCTACTTCATGTTGCATCACTACCGTATCATTGACTATTTTTCAATAACAGCACATCCCAAGTTTTTTTTTTATTGCTTACTTAACCCTCCTATTATGTTATGGATCAATTTGACCAATTTCCATATTTGAGACGTCTGAAACACGGGTTAATCTCTCTCTTTCATTTTGAATTTTTTTTTGACATTCCTCATTTAGGGTCATGAACTTGTATGCAAATATTTTTTCTTATGGCTTGTCCGAGACAATCCATAATAAAGGTTTACTGTTTTAAGCTGTTCTGTGCTGTTTTTGTGTGTATTTAAACTGTGGAAGTCATTTTGACCAATAACATAAACGATGTACTTTTTTTCAAACATAATAGGAGGGTTAATGAACAGACGTCCTATTCATTGTTTCTTTTTTGAGTAGAACGTACTGAATCAAAGGAACTGTCTTTTAATGGTTGATATGAGCTCGCTGTATTTGAACAGCATAATAGGATCAAATTTGTGCTTCCAAAAGACATTTGTGAAGTTGCCACTGTTTTTGAGCAACACTACACTGAGCACATTTCCCACATGATTCACTTTGACTCATAATGGCTTTGGGTAGATAAGTGCGGTGTGTGGAATGTGACAAAGGAATGCACAAAGCATTGTTCCACCCAGTCAGCATAGCCTGTCTGTTAGCGCTGAAGCAGTAATCTTCATGGTTCAACAATAGCCAACAACTTTCATTGCAAGCTTGTGTACTATCTGCCTGCAATGCTATAGGGCTTTCACTGGGTGTGGATGAATAAGTTTGCCACTGATTTTGTCCCAATGTTTTATTCCAGTTTGAAGAATTGACATGGATACTGTTGAAATTATATATAATTATGTATATAATTATAAAGTTGAGTGCAAATGTTTGCATTCCTCTTGACGTACTTTAGTTAATTTATTTGAATGTGCCTTATTAAGGCAACTAAAACAGTCAATACATTTACTGTGTCAAGTCGTATTTAAGGCATGGAAAGTTCAAACAGATAAAAACTCTCTAGCAGTAAGCTGTGAGAGGTCGTGTCACTGGGGTCATAAAAACAGCTATCACAAGACCTACTACAGATAATACTGAATTTTCACAGAGCTGAAGAAGTGAGCATTTTGGAAGAGTTTTGGAAGACCCAAAGTGTGTGTTGTGTGGGGTGTTAGAGTGTTTTGGAAGACCCATACTAATGATGGAGAACCTTTAAATTCATAAATATAAAAGGCATTATCAGTAAGAACAAAAGTAACACCCGGATTTGACAAATTGACAGATTTCTTAGAGAAAAGTATATTAAGCTCCATATTTATATTCACACAGTAACTAATTTATATATATATATATATATATATATATATATATATATTGTGTGTGTGTGTGTGTGTGTATGTATGTGTATATATATTATGTATGTGTATATAATATAAATATATATGTATGTATGTATGTGTGTGTGTGTGTATGTGTGTATTGCTGAACAAACAATAAAATTGTGTTTTCTGTGAGCAGTTCTTTACTGTTGTACCTTCTTTTTTTATTTCCATTTTGCAGAAGGGGTTCACGAGACGAGACTTTACTGATACGATTTGAGTTAATCATACTTAGAAATCCTCAACATCTGGACCTGTGTGAAGTTTAAAATTAACATGAATAACCAAGTCTTCCACCAAGCTCAACATCCTGAGGACGTCCCTCTAATGTTTGGACTGAGCTTGGGTGCTTTTTTTTGTTTTGCTTCCTCTTTCCTACCAAGTTTGATTTGCTGTGGATTTCTGTGAAGATGACTCCTTTTTTTTTGCTAATGGAGTTGGATGAAACTGGATGGATATTTTGGATTAGCACCATTTCATATAAGAAATAATGAATATTGTGGACTGTTTTTGCCGACTCAATTCAGCAGCATGTGCGTACACCCATCCGTGATCATGATGAAGAAACCGACCAGGAAAAGAATTGCTATGTCTAGTAGCCCATAGTGTGTTTGAATGTGTGTGTTTGGATGTGTTTAATGCTTTTATCTGTCAGCAGACATGACTCACAGTATTGAAATATGTTTTCCCCTACTATCTGTTATGAACATTTTCAATTGTTTTGGTGCCCTCATTATTTTAGAATTTTTAGAGTTGTAGTATAATTTTTTTTAAACCCTGTAAATTCATATTTGTTTTCTGGACAATCAGAAAGAAGTATTCTAGCATTTTAAACTAGGACTGAACCTCAGTTGTGCTCTTGAGCAATACAAGAGGCTGTGTCTCATTTGGGTTGGGATTTAATGTTATGCTTGTACTGTTGCTTTCCTTTGTGAAGTGATGTACTTTTGGCCATCTGACTAGTCACATGATTAACAGTTTCTTCCAAGCATGTTGAGGTGTTTAGCAGTGCTGTATATGGAGTTTTTTTGGTTTTGTTTTTTTAAAGGATGTAGTGCCTAGTACCAACATGCTCTTACAAAAATTTGGATTTGGATTTGAAACATGAGAAAAGATATTATAAATCAAGTTTATTTGCTTCTAATGTTTGATTCATTTAGCTTTTTCTGTATCACTTTCCAAGCTTTGCTGTTTAAGAGATTTGAGTTTTCATTTATTTTTGTCGTAGAAGGATTTCAAATTACAGTAACAAATCACTTTTAGTATAGCATCTGTAGCAGAACAGACTGACTTAAATGCCGAAATGAAAGTATTACATGAGAGACTGCAATGGTACCTCAACAATATGTTTATCTTAAGACATTAACCAAAAATTTGGCGTCACGTTGCTAATTTAAACATTACACCTCTATTGTTTTCAGACTTCTATAATTAACATCATGATCATCTCATATAAAGATAACTGAAGAAATGAATCTTCACTACATTAGTACTGGTAATAAAATCTTCCATTGGTAGTGTTTACTAAAATTGTTTTATCATGTCTACCTTTTTCTTGTTTTAACTTTAACTTTGTCTTGCTCTCTCTGGCGTCCATCTGTGTATCAGGAGCACATTGTTCCGGATGATGTTTTCCAAACATGTGGGAGGATTTAAAGGTTGACAGGATACACATTTCTCTCACTAGGCAGTGACCAGACAGACTGCCCTCTGCACAGTCTGTCTGTTATATGGGTGCAAATGGTAATAGCTGTATGAAAGGGTGTTTTGGAAAAAAACATGGGAGATAACAGAAGACCGAGAGTTGTAAAAGGAAAGATCAAAAACAGATGTCAGGAAGCTGATGGACTTTAGCCAGAAATGCTGACCTTGGAGTTTGGCTTGACCTTATCTCAAATGCTTATTGTTGTCTTCTCACTGTGCAGTCCATTGAGAGGGAACAAGGGACAGTGAGGGGTAGAAAGAGAAAAAGAAAAGGGAGTAACAATGTGTAAAATATTGAGATAAATGAATGTCAGTGAGTGCAATACTATGAATTTTAATTGCAATAAACACACATTTTTTTCAGAATTGACCATGTTCTGTGTTTTGTTTTGTTTTTTTGTTTTTTTCTTCCCCCCAAGCACTTACTGGAAAGATTATAATAGATCATAAAACTGGAAAATGCACGGTTCAACAAAAGTCAAAATAGCCTCAGAGTCTCTGAGTTCCTTAAAATAGCTGCTCTGTGCTTTAAGAACGGGTTCAAACATTGGACATTTACTTCACAAAATGCATCGTAAATATATCCTTTTTTTAACTCGGAAGTCAGACTAAAATGCAATGGGTCACCACTGATTATAGACAAGGTTATGCAGTTTAAAGCATAGATGCTTTTAAATATGGTTTCAAGTTACTCCATTTAAGTAAACATTATGGCATTGCTTGAAAAGATTTAGCAAAAGTAAAAATCAGATTATGGAATAGTTCGTTAAAAAACAAACAAAAAAAACAAGATAAACGTCCAGGTCCAGAGCTTATCCTGGGAACATGGTGTGCAAGGAGGGATGGGATGCCTTTCTATTGCTGGGCAAAGGAACAGTGATACCAAGGTTAATTATGGAATTAAAGGTGCAGTCAACTATTTTGATTTTTAAGGATTTCAAGGGAAATCCTTTCCCTTGAATGTTCTGTAAAATACCATGCCCACAAAACATGCCAAGACTAAAACACCTGAATGCTAGTTTATGAGGTGGAACTTTATGAAAAGTGACCGTTTGACCCTTGACTGGTTGGGTGTTGGTGGTCCATCCATTGTTTGTTGCTTCCGTTTACAGCCTGTGGCAACTACAAAGAGCAATTTTTTTTTTCTAAGCAGATATTTTAATGAAAACAGCACATAATGGTGGGAAATATTACAAAACCTTTAAGCTTTTTTTTTTTTTAATGGAAACCATGCTTCTGCAGTCAACACCAAGGCAGATTTATTGGTATTTGATTTGTGTGTTATTGACTAGGTATGTATAAAGCTGGTAAAATACCACACAATGAAAATCTAAAAATATGGTCCAAGAAAAAAAAATTATGTGAATTATTTTATCCTTGTTTGAAGGTATCATCACGATCAAACACAATCAAACTGTAGCAGAAATAATTCAATTTTTGGTGGAATTTTTTTTAAATATAAAATGCTAATAACAATATACATGTTAAATATGATGATTATATCATACTGTGCATCCGGAAAGTATTCAGTGCTTCACTTTTTCCACATTTTGTTATGTTACAGCCTTATTCCAAAATGGATTAAACTCATTATTTTCCTCAAAATTCTACAAACAATACCCCATAATGACAACGTGAAAGAAGTTTGTCTGAAATCTTTGCAAATTTATTTAAAAAAAAAAAAAAACAAATACATACACACAAGTATTCACAGCCTTTGCTCAATACTTTGTTGAAGCGCCTTTTGTCACCAATTACAGCCTCAAGTCTTTTTCTTGTCTTTTCTTTTTTTATTTCAGCTCAAACAAACAATCTCCAGTTTCATTTCTGCTGAACATTTCTAGTAATCATTTCTAGTGAACATTTCTAGTAATCATTTCTAGTGAACATTTCTGCTGAACATTTTTTTTTCCCCAAATATTTTATTGAGAAGAAAAACAAACCGACTAACGCACAGCAACAATCATTCAGTTTTTTTCTTTTTATACTAACGAAGGAAAACAAAATTAAAAAAGTACAAACACCGAAAACAAGTTGGATGCCGAGCGTCGGTGCTCAGCCATTTTCAGATCTCTCCAAAGATGTTCAATCAGGTTCAAGTCTGGGCTGGGCTGTCCTGTAGCCATTCCTTTGTTATTTTGGCTGCTCCAGAGCACTCTGGACCTCAGACTGGGGCAAAGGTTCATCTTCTAACAGGACAACAACGATAAGCACACAGCCAAAATAACAAAGGAGTGGCTACAGGACAACTCTGTGAATGTCCTTGAATGGCCCAGCGAGAGCCCAGACTTGAACCCGATTGAACATCTCTGGAGAGATCTGAAAATGGCTGTGCACCGACGCTCCCCATCCAACCTGATGGAGCTTGAGAGGTCCTGCAAAGAAGAATGGAAGAAACTGCCCAAAAATAGGTGTGCCAAGCTTGTAGCATCATACTCAAAAAGACTTGAGGCTATAATTGGTGCCAAAGGTGCTTCAGCAAAGTATTGAGCAATGGCTGTGAATACTTATGTACATGTGCTTTTTTTTGTTTTTTATTTTTAATAAATTTGCAAAGATTTCAAACAAACTTCTTTCACGTTGTCATTGTGGGGTATTGTTTGTAGAATTTTGAGGAAAATAATGAATTTAATCCATTTTGGAATAAGGCTGTAACATAACAAAATGTGGAAAAAGTGAAGCACTGAATACTTTCCGGATGCACTATATATGCTAATACCTATGTGCATACACACAAATGCAAGATGCATAGGAGGACACATGCATGCATCTGAGGAAGCATATTAATAAGAATGTACACTTGGCATCTGTGTTAACTTCTGGAAAGCCAACACTCTAGATTTGGCTGGAAAAATGGCAGAGATTCAAACTTTATTAGCCTGTGCATCATATATAAATATGAAAAGATGCTCTTCTGCTACACCGTTTCTTCCAGTGTTTTAAGAGGAACAATTATTCAAGTAAATAAAGTGCAACCAATTATACAGCAGTTACTATGAAAATCACCAGGGAAAGCACAACTTAATGTCTCTTTGGATGAAATACACTGACACCTGGTATACAATCGAGAGTGAACGGGCTGTTGAATTTATTATGAAAGCCCACTGATGTAAAGCAAGCTTCACAATGAATATATTTTATTGCATCTGCATTATGTATTGTGCAGTGTACAGTGGAGCGGTTTGGGGTTTGGTAAAAAATGGAGTTGAGGTCAAATTGTGCAAAGTAACAGACAGACAACAGCTTAATTACATACATAAAAAGTGCCCTTATGGTAGTTTTTAACCTGAGTAAGTGGTCACTGAATGTTTCCTAGCTCAAACAAAAGTACAACTACTTATACATGAAACACATCCCTTCCCCTCAGGTCAAAGTCTGTAAATTCAACGGAAGGTACACGGGCTTTAATGTGCAATCACTATGAAACAAGCAAACATATAATAGCGATAAAAGAGTACTGATAAAGCATGTCATTATAATATACATTAGTGAAATTTGACCTTTTTTATGTAATATGAAACATAATATTTGATTAACAGCTTATTGTCATCTTATCTATCATCTTAGATGCACTACTAACTGACATCACTGGGGGGAAAAAATTACATGAAACAAATACATTCCATTCTTATACATCTATCAAACATATGAAGGAAAACTATACATTTCCATGTGGTCTCCTCATAATATATTATAATCTAAAACATTTCAGACCTGAATGGAATTCCATATGAATTCCATATGACGCTTGGGGTTTAATACATTCACAGTTCGTGTTTGTGCAGCATTACAACTACTCAACCACAATTTAATTTAACTCACATCACCCAAAATTTATCCCTTCATACTGCATGTATGGAAAATAACACCGGTATATACTTAAAAAAAAACAAAAAAAAAAAACAACAAAAAAGTAAAAAATAATAAATATATAAAACCATACACACACAACTCGTAAACTGCAAAATGTTATGAAATCCAGTCTGGCACTGTTGTTGCTCACTGTATGTTTAAAAAAAAAAAAAAAAAAAGGTGGCCTAAAATAAAAGTGTTTGCTAAAAGCATCTATATTTTTCATGTTTCATGTTCAACCTTGCCACCACTGCCATCACGTGGGGACAATATGATCTGCAATATTAAGCGATCTTAACGGGTTTTTATAGCACAAATGAAGTTGAATAATTTTTCCTCCTGTGTCAGTGTTAACAAATACAATAGCAATAACAACAATACAAATTAGGATAGCATGGAACTGTGAAAGGGTGATTATCATCCACTATATAATCATATGCAATCACTGTGCAAGCTATGGGTTACACGCTCAGGGAAAAAAAAATAAAAAATTTAACACGCCTAGTTGCTGGGTTTGCACTCTGAAAACGTACACCTTTTGCACCTTTGCATGTATCCTTCACCTTGAAAGGTGCACCTAAAAGGTAATTCCATACTTTATATACCTTCAATATTTAAAAAAGTTTTATATATCCACCTTTCCCGAGAGTACCTTCTCCTGCCCTCCTCTAAAACCTCACAAATTTATTGCTGCAGGTTACTTTTAAAATGTTAACCAGGTGTATTAAGCTTGCCAAAATGACTGTCCTGCACTGTCTATCCCTAAAACAAATATTTTAGTTTTCAAATGCCTAATTACAAAAAACAAAAACAAATAGTATTATGAAATCTATGAGTCTTGGCTAGCAAAACTGGAGATGCAATTAATATACAACACTAATGTGGTTCTAACCTTCAGTCACAATGCAAATTATGGCTGAAATCCGTTTCTCTTATCTCTCCATCATTTACATATAAGGCAGTAAGGCATTCTCAATGTAAACATAGTCCTTGTAAGAACTTTTTCAAGAGAGCCATGAGTAGAAAGACCTTCGTTAATTAAACATCGGTGGTCTTGTTGTCGTATTGTGCGCTCAGTTCCCTAAAGACAATAAAAAAGGGATAAAAAGCAACTCAGATATATGACAAAACGAAGAACAAGAAAGAATTGTCCAAAGTTCTGTCTACATTACTCACTGTAATTCCTGTTTCAGCCTGCTCAGTTTGTCATGTAGTCTGTTGTTCTTCACCCGCATGGGGTTATCAGGCACAAACCAGGCAAGGGTAAACTTACACACGACTAAAACATGCTATTGAGAAGAAGAGGAAGATCACAGTGAACTATCACAATATTTACAGAAAAGTGTTCCTTTGTTTGAGCATAAATTCTGATGTGTATTTGAAAAGCCAGCAGAGATCACTTAGCATGATGCTGTCCGTCCCAACTAGCATGAACCTAATATTGATTAACATTCAGAAATTACAGTGACTGTATGTAATATATTTCTCTAAACAAGAGAAGCAAAGCAAGCCCTAGATTATAATCAAATTTAAGGAAAGAGCTCTTTCATTTGAAAGTAAATTCTAAGATGTCCATCAATCAATGCTAGCAGGGATCAACTAGCATAGTCCATCTAAGTTAGCATGATCCCAACTCATTATTATTAGCAATTATGTGTATTTATTTCTTTAAGACTAGCCAAAAGGCAAACAAAAAGTATATCAAATTTCTAGGTCACATTTAGAAAAAGTAGATTATTAAGGAATAAACAGATACTAATATGTACAGTGTGATAGACAGGGCTGGGTAATTATCATACCTCAAACAAGATGACAAAAGCAAAGCGGGCTGCGAGTATGAGCCAGTAGTGTGAGGTGAAGCTATGGTCATGTTCATTGCGGTAAGCTTTGTAGCTGGAAAATGACAAAAATATGTTACTGGAGCTTTTCACTAGTTTTATCAGTTTACCAACTTCTCATCTTCAGTTTATTTGACAGATTCTAAAAAGTTTAGGCTGTATGTAAAAAAAAAAATCATACAACATTGCTGTTGTCAGAAGGTGTTGATTAAATTTCTATAACAGCAACTCTGACAATACTGCTGACTTCAATGCAAATCACACGGGGACAGTGAATATAGTCGGTTAAATGTGTTGTTTATTTAACAAATAAAATTGCATAATCTATTATCAGATTATTATTATTATTATTAATAATAATAATAATAATAATAATCTTATTAGCATCAAGAGAGAGGCAGGCACTAACTTGTTCTGTGAACTCCCCACAACATTAAACATAACTACAAATGCACAAAAAAAAACTATGATGTGGTGTTCTTTATTAAACAAGAAAATATAATCTTTGGCAAGTTACTGTGATATAAGAGGAAAACACTTCAGATGTCATTTATTCCCACTGTGCAGTTTTGAAGCCTAAATTTGGTAGAATTGAAAGTTACCATTGGCTTGCTCAATAGGGATAAATTCACACACTTTAAATCTGTATCCTGTGTTTATATGTTTCTGTAAAACTGCTTTGGTACAATGTCCATTGTTAAATGCGCTATACAAATAAAATTGAATTGAATTGAAACATCTTGACTGAGTTTGCACAGTAGGTCAAAAGTGGTGATGGAGCCAGAGCATACTCAGTAGATCAGTAGGTCAGTCAGACAGTGTATCTGCCTCTCACCTGCCCATATTGATCCTGGACACTCCCCTGCTTCATTCTCGTAGTGTGCACATGAAAAGTGTGTGCATGTTCATGAGGCTCACCTGTCCAGAACTGTCAATCACCTCGCAATCCACATCCTTTTATTTATCATAAAATAACTTATAAAACGCATTATCATGAGGAAAAATATGGGGGAAATATCAGGGTCAACTGTCCTTGTCAAACTGACAGAACACCATTCTTAAAAATAATTTGTATAAATGTAATTTTGGCCTGCGTTCCAGTCACTAACATGGGAATGGGCGGAGTTAAAATTTCTACTGCAATCAGCCATGGGAGGGGCTCAGAGACATATTGGCTTCAATTTTTCACCCCTGTTACAGCATTAACCCATATATACAGTGATTGGCTGGGTTCAAGAATGTTTTGGTCTGTGCCATAACAAATACAAGTAAATGTTTTCCAGAACCTCACCTGCACTGAGTGATATTTACCCCACCGTGCATCATCTGGTCAGGGGTGAAGTCTTTACGCACATTTGCATCAGACATGTGTGCAGTGGCGAGTGTGTAGTCCGTGTAGCCTACCATACACCTGAAAAACACAAATAATTTACTTAAAAATAGCTCGCAGCTCTTTTTGTAGAGTTTTTTCTAGCACTTAAATACCAAGCCTAAACACAGCTTAGTGTCTCTTATTATTTGTTATTTTACACATCAAGGCTGTAAATCTAGTGAAACTTTGCACATATTCTGACATAAATATAAGGTGACGGATCTGATACTGATACTGACTGCAAGTCTGTCGCTGTTCCATTGGAACATGGTCCAAAACGATAGCGATAAACCAGACGAGGAACAAATTCAGATGAAATGCCGATTACCAGTCCATTGGCAATGACTGCTGCCACCCCGATTACCTCTAAAACTCTAGTCCACACGCCTGCGTGTACACGGAAAACAAACAAGGTAACAAGGAAGTCGGAATAAATTTGCAAACCTTGATATTCTGAGCATTCTTTTACAATGATTACATGCATAGGTGAAAGTAAGCACATCTCACCAATGTCATTTGTCTTCATTGGCACTAGGCGGCGCTCCATTTGCAACATTTTAATGGCATCCAGTCTGATCTCAATTATGTTGTTGATGAGGGCAAGAAACGGAGCCAGGGGAAATGCCGCTACAAAGATGGTTGTGAAACTGAACTGGATAACTACAGAGAAGGGAGAATGCCAAATTATTGTTCAACTGAAATGAGACACAGTGCACATGACCTAATGGAGAGAGTAATAACTAGGGCATTTTCAGGATACAAAGGCAATATGATAGACAGAATTGACACGTCTTTCCCCCATTCTCTCCCTAAATTAGTCACCTGCCAATTCCCACCCAGCTCTCCATTATCATTCGACAGTTACCAATCAGGGAAGGTGAAGGCTTCATACTTCCTTTGAGACATATGAAGTCAGCCACCCACATCTTTTCAACATGAGAGTATGCCATCCCTCCCACCCAGACAGCATGGCCAATTTTGCTCCCTTATGGCTCTGCTATCATCGGGATTTGATCTTTATTTCCTGACAACAGGGTGAATGCTTTTCTGAGTTTTTTGTTTGTTGTTGTTTTGTTTTTGGTTTATGTTCAAACACACCTACCCATTTCTAAGAACTCATTAAACAAACTGAAGTCATGGACAGTATTCAGATGGTAGTTTCTCAGCCAATCCTGGAGATTGCAGATGTCACAGAGCTCAATACCAGGACCGTCTTCTTTACATGATGACATTCTGCAGCTACCACACTTCTTCAGGTCTTTCTTAAATGTTACACGTTTAAGATGAAGCTTAAACCACCTAGAGGAAAACAACAGACCTTAATAAGATAATCAAGTTTAAGAAGTGGGGCAGTTACTAGTACAGTTAAAATCACTTACGGCACAGTAAACTCAAATATGTTGTTGATGGTTTGTTTGAGGAGGAGAATGATGGCCATTTGAATGAAGAGGTCAGTAAGGCAACCACTAGGGTGGCACTAAAATGCAATGGATGCATGACATCAGCTACACACAGCTATTTATATTATTCTTGTATGTTTGTTGGTGGCAACTATAATCTAAATGGTAAGTTTTGAAGTAAAATTATGGGATTTGTAAATGTATAAATCTTACCTCCTCCAGTCTCCATTTTCCAGCTATTCGTACATAGTTGCCTGGGTGGCCATTAATCCTGAGCAAAGTATAAGTGATCATTTACACATACTGTTGACTGTCAATAAGACAGAAAATAGTTTATAGATTTTTATATTAGTTTTAAGGTTCTGTAATCCATATCCAAAAAAAAAAAAAAAAACCATCTGTAAATCAGATATAAAACAAACCTGCAAGGATAGTCATTACCTGCCCAGAAAAAAGGCCACATATATTAGCGAGGAGAAGAGAGTGAAGAACTGGAAGGTGAACATTTTCACAGTAAAGCTCCTCTCTGTGGCTGCAAATGAGCGAGTCTTTTCTGCAGGGATACACAATGCCAGATGGATTAGCCACATATAGTCAACCCTAAAATTATTGGCACCCTTCACTATTTCCCTAGCAGACATTATTCTTAGAAGAACACTTTTTTTTTTAATAATAGCATTTTGTCTCTAATGCATATCCTTGAAAATATTCTACTTTTTAATTTCTTACATTATCCAGGACTTTATTGTTACTTTTGACCATATAAAAACCAACCAATCTATAAATATACCCAAAAACAGTTTGGGGAAAATCACAAAAGCAGATGATGGTTTACCTCCAAGAGTGAGGTAATATCTATGAAATAAAATTAAACGGTGAATATGAAATTAAAGGCCATATATAATTTGTCAGGAATTGTATTCATGACCACACCACCATCCTCTGCCAGAAGATTAAGAATTAAGAGCGCAAACATGCATCCAAATCAAATTAGAACCCTAATAAAAACCTGTGAGTGAATTAAAAAGGGAAGGCCATGTGCACAAAGCTTAGAATATAAAAGAGCTGTATTTCCTGTATAAAGGCATATTATTATTCACACACGCTTGTTAGATAATACAGGAATACAGTCCTATTTTTCTTTCCAGGACATGCTTAATATTTAATAGTGGGGTGCCAACAGTTTTGAAACAAGTGTTTTGTTGAAAAAAATGCACTGGAATTATTTTATAATTGGAAAGAAAATATTGTGCTTGATAAAACTGCCAAACTATATGAGTGTACAGAGAGGACAGGTAAAGAAATACTCAGCAATACACACTGTTTAGATGTACACCTCACTGAAGAAACCTGTTCAACCAGTGTCTATGAGTCATTTGGCTCCATTTACAGTGTTTTTCACCACTGAACACATAATAGGTGGAAGAATCAAATTGTTACACATGACTAATTGCTTGACTTTCTATACCTACCTAATGCACACAGCTTTACTGCCACAAATCTGTTCACCTGCAAAGAAACAAAAGTTGTGACATCATTCAATGTTCTTTAATTAGAGATTTTAAAAATAAGCAAGACTGTGGAGACTGCATCTGATGAGAAAATACATAAGCTGAACCAACACATTGCATGTTTCAGATATTCATAACAATGTTTACATATGTTCAGGAGGGCAACAGATACTTGTTTTTATTCCATTTGTAGAGTTCATATGTTCTACTGAATGATGGGAAATACCCCAGAATTTAAATCTCTGTGTGTGAGTTACACTGGTGATGTCATGAAACTAGAGTCACATGACAGTCACTATGGTCCACAGGCATTACTGTAATTGTTGTGAAACTACTATGGTAGACTGCGCCGTAATTAGATAAATGTTGCCTGAATTTATTAATACTACATTATTTATAACACCAATTGGTCTAGGACCTAGCTGATCCTAAATCTAACACTCCTTAAGTCCTGTTCAGTCTAGGCATTAAGATCTGATCACAAGTAGATCACAAGAGACATAAATATCGCTAACTAACTGGTCCTTCAGTGTTGTTGGCAAAGGCAGGTAGTAACATACTAACTACATTTAGCCTTTTGGGTAAGACCAGTTTTAATTCTACTTTGTTACATTCAGCTATTTTATTTTATCTATGTTTGCATTTTTTTTCTGTGAATGAATCATAAAATAACTACTTTTAATTCCTAAGAATTTTGATTATGTAAAATGATCACAGCTACACGGTCCTCTGTTTGATCTTGAGTTTATGGTACTGTCCATGTTTCCTACCACTTTCAAAATACATGCTGAATAGGTGGATTGGCTATGCAAAATCCATGAATGTTTGTAGAGGGTAACATGCTAAGTACTTAGATACTTAGTAAGTAGGTAAGTAAGTAAATATTATTATATAGCACATTTAACACAGCAAAGCTGACCAAAGTGCTGAACAGAGTAAGAAAAGTAATATAGAAAACAGAATAAAACCAGATAAAGACAGACAATAGTAAAAATTTCATTAAAACGCCCTACTCTTACCTAATTTGTTATTTGGATGACAGCTTTTAAGTTTGCTTAAAAACATTTTGAAAGTAATCATACTTTTGCTTGAGGACAATATTTAGTCTGGTGGTTTGGGGTGTAATTGGACTGTTTATTGTTCACACTCGAAATGTGGAAATATACATCCCTGGCCACCTATTTAACCTCATTCACACCTGAACTTGACACTGTCCATGGATGTTAATACCAGCTCTAAACAGAACCTTAGTCTGAGACTTTGTAAAAGTGCTGCGAGATGGTGGTTCTTACCCGAGTCATAATCTGTATAGTGATGTAATGCAGCACTGCTCCCAGAGTCACTGCAATCATGTTGGCATTATCGCTCAGAAACTTCCACTGGGTCTCAGATAGGAGCATGGCAGACACCACACGGCAGATCACCAGAGCATGCGTTAGACCTATGATCACCACCAGCTACACACAGTGAAAAAGACACAACATAGGGCTGATGATCAGTTTGCATTCCAAAAAAGTGCTTAACAATGTCCTCTATGAGCTCTTAATAGACGGGTTGGCAACAGTGGTGTCTTATGCTAAAATGCCCTGTGATATACTTGTTCCATTCAGAGAACATACGTGTGGTTTAATTTACTTAGGGTTGCAACTCATGTGGAACAAACAAACTTTATTAGCTGATTGTAAGCTACTGATTTTTGCTACAGGGGTGCTTGAAAGTTTGCGAGCCCTTTAGAATTTTCTATATTTATGCATAAATACGACCTAAAACATCATCAGATTTTCACAAAAGTCCTGAAAGGAGATAAAGAGAACCCAATTAAACAAATGAGACAAAAATATTATACTTGGTCATTTATTTATTGAGGAAAATAATCCAATATTACATATCTTTGAGTAGCAAAAGTATGTGAACCTTTAAGATTAGCAGTGAATTTGAGGGTGAAATTAGAGTCAGGTGTTTTCAATCAATGGGATGACAATCAGGTGTGAGTGAGTGCCCTGTTTTATTTAAAGAACAGGGATCTATCATAGTCTGATCTTCACAACACATGTCTGTCACATCAATAGTTGGTATGATCTTGTGTGATTTCTGTCAAGGGTCTGCCAAAATGACACTGAATATTATTCATCTTTGAATGAAAAATGATCAACACTTCACCCACAATCACACAAGTATTTAATTGGGTAGTGACACATCAAGTTTGTAATGGTGCCGTTCTAACTCTCATGCACCTTAAGGGCTCAAAGACAAGAGCACCACGTGTTCACATTTTTCAGGTTTACAGACGTGAAAAATGACCGTAGGGTTTAGGGCAACATTTGAAGTGGGGCTTGTTAATGAGTAACACACATCCACATGAACAAAATCAGCAAAGGGACTAAATTGAATGTCTTACCACCAGTGTGAACAGCAGAAGAACTAGAAAGCTCTGTAGGTATGAGTGTTTATACTCCTTGGGTTTACAATGCGGGTCATTTACAATGTCCAGGATCAGTTCCTCCTGTGGGCCCAACAACGCTTTAATCAAATCCAAGAGAACAGCTTTTGGCAAATCACTTAATTGATGATACATTCGGCTACAAGGAACAAATTACTCAAAAAACAAGGCCTGGTACTGGCAGACATTATTTATCAAATTAAATAATACTCCACCTCATCTTCACACCAGTCAAAGACTCTCCACCTGGAGACGTGTAGCGATCGATGCCTCTTCCACAGCTCCAGAAACAAAGTGGCTAAGTCATATCATATTAAAATAAATCATCAGGCATATATATGGTCTGGATATTTTTGTTTTAGCAACAGCAGGAGAACAATACATACCCCAAACAGCCATAAACATTGCAAAGGCCACAGTTCCTTCATTGTCAAATAGATGGCTCAACTAAAAAATAAGAACAGAAGACATACAGACTTTTAGTGTTTTCTTTTAACAAACTAATCAAGGAAAACCAGTGTTGTTAAGGTCTTATTGGAATACCTTAGCATAAAAACAGGTGTCAGAAAGTTTCCACACTTGGCACCTTATGTCACATATTGGGCACATAGTGACATTTGACTCACAGACCTCCTTTCTAGAAAACACAGAAATTATGTCAAAACATGAACCAAATAAGAGACATAATTAGAGACAAAAAGACATACTTATCCCTTCAGTGACTTTAGAAGATCTAATTTGTTCATTTACTATAGCATATAATCTACATATTCATACACACCACACACTCACATGAGGGGGTTTGAATCAAAGAAAGCCAGGGCATAAAGGAACACAATCACTCCAATAATGGCAGCAGGGATCAGCAAGCGTGTGTACCAGCCAAGCCATAGAAAATACAATGCTACCTTCTCACCAAAATAGTCCCTGCAAGAACACATTAAAGTTGCCAGTAAGGCAACTAATGTTAACAGAGGAATAAGCACAACTAATGTCACAAAAAAACAAATACTGAATAGAAAGTAGAGTTAGAGACAGGTTTCTCGAAAGAACAACAGAGCAGGCCTTTCCTGATATCATCAACAGGTTGGCCGAGTAGATGTTTTAAGGCCCCCCAGCTGGCCCACTTTCTCTTCAGGTACTCCTGCTGTGTCCTCTACAAATGTAAACACATCAATAATATGTTTCATATTTTAGAGCTTAATCAATCAGAGCAAATAACCGAGCCACTGAAAAACCAAAAAAAGCAAACAAATAAGGTTTTACCTCATGGAGGCAGAACAAGGTCTCGAACACGTTTTGCTTCATAAGATCCCTCAGGACCTCTGGGTGTGTTTAGAAGGATTACAATACAACTGATTAACATGGAGGCCTACGAACATTCTCTGTGTACTGCATAAACTGGCTGCTTATGTAATCAGAGTGCAGCATTAGTATGCAACATTAGATTCTGTGTAGTTAGATTTGTGATAATGTTCTTAGTAATTTATTTCTTCATTTTGAGGCCAATATTGTCAAAGGAGAATTCCCGACACGTTTAAACGTGGCCAACCAATTGTGAAGTGAAATTTATCCATTAGGATAGAAACAGATATCTAATGGCTTAAATAATATTTCTGAAAGAAATGCTAAAATACATCTGAAACTTTTTTTGAGCCATTCTTGAAACAATGTATAAAATCTCCAGAAACATATTAAATATACTAAAATTGGAACAATACTGAAACGTTAGCATGGCCTTTAATTATCCAATGGACCACTGAAGAACCTTTATTGAACCTTCTTTTTCTGAGTGTGCCTATTTGGATTCCAGTAAGGAATAAATGCAAATGTATTATAGCATTTTGTGCATGGAAATTATGCAGAATGGAAACTATGCACAATTTATTAAAAAAAAAAAAAAAAAGGAAATGACAAGCAGTTCACCCACCTCCTGTCCCAATAAATGTTTGGTGAAGGATAAAATGGACAATCCTGATCCTGGACAAAGTGGGATCAGTATTTAGCATGAGCTTGTGTATATAAAATTAATCAACATAAAAACTTTGCAGTAAACTACTGGAATACAACAAATGACATCAACAAGTTTTCTTACTCACCTTGTGGTGTTTTGGACATAACCTCCATATTCAGCACTCCAGTTACAAGAATCAGACACCTTCAGCAGGTACTTATATTTGTTGAAGATTTCCTCAGGGGCACGGACACCATAGAATATCTTGTTATCATGGTGGACTTTCTGTTAATGCAGAGTTAGGACAAGTGCATAAAGTTGTGCATAAAAAATTATTGGCCTCTATTAGGCTGTAACTGAGAACTCACGGTCACATTCAAATTTTTCGATTTGAGCTCGTTGATGTAGGCCTCCTGCTTTTTCCTTAATCTCTCATTATCTTCATCTTCAACTAAATGTGCTACAAGTATGCAGTCAAATGATCGCACAGCAGCATTAGGCAAGCTTAGCTGTAAAACAACAACAACATGGAAAACAATGCAGGTGAGACAACAAAAGCTCATTCACATGACTAACTGACATTCATAGTTTATTGATGGTCATTTAAATTTTTGTTTATCTGTGGTTTTTGGGTGCTGAGAGGAAGTGGTGACAGCATAATGTATTCTATGTGACACAATGCCTAACCATGAGTCTTGTGAGATCCCAATAATTAAGCAGCTTTAATATGGGAAGCATGAGAATGCAATTTCATACACAAAGAGAGTAGTTTGAGTTGTCTTACCATTGGTATTAAGGCCTCGCTGCCATTTTCAATGTTTTCCCTACTCATCACATCCAGCTCTATGTCATCCTACAGCATAACAACAGAAAAATAATTAAAGCTGAAGCAGCGTTTAAAGGGGCCAAGCACCAAAGGCGCAGCAAGTGCAATGCGGAGCCTGAAGAACACAAAGGGTGAGTAGACATCAATGAATAAAGATTGGTTCAGAAGCACAGCTGAGAAGAAGATTGAATGGGAAATTGAACAGTACAGAGGTATTTATTTGCATGCCAAGAGGTTGAAAGGTTACTGCAATGCTGAGCCACAAAAGAAAGGAACTGAAAGACAAAACATTACACAAACTTTTAAGAACTTGCACCACAGGGGAATCAAACCCAGGACCTTTAGAAGTAACGCTTGTCGTTTATCACAGTGCGCCACACATGAAATGCCACCCAAAAAAATACAAAGGTTTTTGAAAGTTATGTTTTTACAAAAAAAAACATATATCTCTAGAACACTAGGTGGCACTGTGTTCAAATTTTTCAGGTACCTAGAGGACATGCTATGAATGATCCCTACGTAATATTGTGCCGATATGTCAAATATTTTAAAATATATTACAATATATGACAAATTTCAAAATGGCGGACAAACGGTTTGTCTGATCCTGGCAATATTGGTATCCTCTGATTTGCCATGAGCCAATGAAAGCAGCATATCCCAGTTCTATGAAGGGTACAATAACACACAACCTATCTTTTTTCAACACAAAATCTCTCTCTCTCACACACACACACACCAAAAAAACAAACATTTTCCCAACGGTTGACTGTCTTAACATGTTAACAACATTTTAAACAAGACAACAGAGAACAAGAGAACAGACTATGGAACAGAACAGAAGGGAAAGTGTGTAGAGAGAGAGAGTACGTGTGCGTGCCTCCATCATCAGCTCCTCTTCGGCCATTATCTTCCGCTAAAAAAGTGAGCGGTTGTTGCGTTTGCATTCAGACCACTGCAGCATATCGTGAGGCTCGTAACCTTTCTATATTATATAAACAAATTATTAAAACTACATATATTCATTAACATTTAACAGTAACAGAGGAACGCCTCCAAATGTTGCGATGTACAAGTACATTTCTGTGATTAAAAATGAACTTGAGTAAGAGTATATGTATGGCCAGTTAAACCTACTCTTAAAAGTACATTTTTCCCCCCAAAAGTTACTCAAGTAAATGTAAAGATGTAAATGTAGCGTGTTACTACACACCTCCGAACAGTAGTAAACACAAGTCGAAACGCAAAGTCTACTCCTACAGGTCTAACGCAATTACAGGTCCAGGCATGTCTCTGAGGCATGAGTGTGTGTGTTTGATTGAGAAAAGTGAGAGAAATAATGCAACAAAGCAAACACAGCCGGCATAACCAGTGCTGAATTACTGGTCATCCGGTCTTCTCTCTATACACCTTGATACTTCAGACAACTGTCAATTTCACCGTTATGACAACTAAATGCACATTAAATGGACATTTTCACATTGAAAATGTCCAAACAACATATAAAGGCAGGTTTTCAAAAGACTGTCTGGCTCTAGTGTTGTACCTATTCAACTAACACCCATCAGGCGTGGAAGTAGTGGGTGGCTAGGGGTGGCCATGGCCACCATGGACTGAAGCCTGGCCACCCCATTTGCAATTGTATTTTCAGTCGTTTTTTTCTTAAGAATAATTCATGTTTCTTAGTGATAGATCCATCTCTTTACTGCCACAACACAACTTTTCTCCGATTTGGGTTGTGCATTTTCAATCATAGCAATGGCTGTAACCGGTTTGCAAAACTCTTGCAGGATTCATCTTCATGCTGCTTAATAGAAGAGTACACTCTGTCACGAGAGTTTCTGCAGCACATGAAGGATGACACAACTTTCATTTTTTTGTGTGAACTATCTCTTTATTTACAAACAATTCATTATTGCTAACTGTATGAAGTACAATTAATTATTGATGATTGTGCTGTGGGTGCCTAAAATAGCCTAGTTTTTTAAGATTTAACATATTTTTGTTTGTATAATGACATTTTCAGTTCCACCCCAGAGTGACTGCTGGCCCCTGACTACAAAAAAATCCTGGCTCTGCCACTGATACCCATATGAAGCTCAAAGCAGTTCAGCATAATATCACCAGCTGTTCCAGTTTGCTATTACAATGCAAGTCTGTCCGCTTTCAATTCTGTTTCTCAGTAAGAGCATGACAACACTTAGCCTTACATAAAAATGTCATCTAGTCATTAATAAGGAATTAGAAACCACATGCTTCTTAATAACACATTTCACAGAAGGTGGGTTGTTAACCATACAGAAAAGTCATACACACTATTATATACATAGTTTTTACACTTTATGTTTTTAGACACTTCACATCTTTCATATGTGGACTTTTCCCATGCAGTGCATGTGTTTTTATTTTTTCCAAATTATGATTTCTCCAATTATTAATTTATTTTCAAATGCATAACACTGAACTGCACAGCCATCTCTTTCATCTTTCATCTTTAATCACATATTAGCCATATGTGATGTGATTTTTTTTTCTGTAAGGGTAGGACAACAACTTCACTGTACATTTCAACATCAGATCACCTGGTTATGTTCTGTGCATGTATAATTATCTATGAACAGTAATAGATACAGTATTCCCTCCGGGAAGAGTGCCAAATGTTCTATGAAAATCCCTACCACAGTGTTTTGCTGTCAAAACAAACAAACAAACAAAAACACCTAGGCAAGTTTTTTTTTTCCCTCCTCCAAGAGTGTGGCTATGGATGCCTAAAGTCCAGTAGACAATTTAGGGAAAAATCTAAATTATGTTAGAATAATGTAAATCAAATTATTATGAAATGGATGTGTCATCGGGGTGGGATATCTTTATTCACTGTCAAAGAAAACTCATTTGAATCACCTACAATGTTTGCTAACAAGCCATTAAATCTGAAGTACAGTACCTAAGTCCTGCAGCAACAACTGCGGAAAAAAAGTCATGTGATGCAGTTCTAATAACTAGAGAGCTAGACATGGAACTTTCACACTTTATTTAGACAAACGCCATAACATTACCGCATCTACCCAAGATGAATCAAACAAACCAGTCTTCTTTTTCTCGCCCTGTCTTACCTTGACTTCTGCGAAGGACATGGTGAAGTAGACATTTACGGAGATTTAACTGAAATGTGCGCTTCAGTTCAACATCTGCCGTGTACCGCTCCACGAGTAACAAAAACAGAAGTCCATGAAGGGCGTTAGGACATAAACAGGTTTATGGCTCTTTTACACTTCCGCGTTACTTGCGGAATCCTGCACGCAAAAGTTGCGCGCGCCCTGAGTCGACTGTACCTGCTGCACAGGTACGAGTCAGTGACGTCATAGTACTACACGCGAGGGAGGAGTGTGCGAATAAAACAGAAGAACAATGAGAGACTGAAACTGGCATGATATTTTCCCCTATTTTCTTCGACTTTGTTACTGCTGGTGGTACTGTTTACAATACTTGCTGTTCTCTGATTTCCTTTCAAGTCCCAGTAGGTGGATTGTTTACTCTATATTGTCCCTAGATGTGTGTGTGTGTTGCCCTGTGATATACTGATATCCTGTCCAGTATGTTTCCACCTCACACCCAGTGTTTCTGGGATAGGCTCCAGATCCACCAGGATCCTGACCAGGATAAAGCAGTTACTAAAGATTATGATGATGACATTCTTAAATAATTACTGTCAATTCTTCGCAAGAAGCACTAAACTGATTAATGTGTTAATGATTAACACTTACTAGACATGTTATTAAGTAAGCCCACTATATAGGTTGTGAAAATGTTTAATGTAAATTATGTTGCCTTCCTCATTGACCAGTGACACCGATATGATAGCATGATTGGTGTTGCAGTGATATGAGTGTATCAAGCACAGCAGCATTAGTGTGGCTGCTGTGCTGAGAATCATCTAGCACTCTAGTCCTTGGTGTGCTTTATGTCCCTACCCAAGTAAATCGGGGCTGACAAACTGTGTATAGGAACAGACATGGACGTTAGTAATTGTACATGTATAAAGTCCAGATAGGGTAGATGCAACTAATAAAATGGCAAATGAGTGTAGAGGGCAGATAATGTATCTAGTGCAGAGGAGACAGAGTCCAGCACGGTGTGAATTTTATCAGATGTGTTAGAGCAACGAATCTATGCTAGGCTATAGGTTCATAAGGGCCACATTTGGGTCTAATCTGATCTTTATGCAAACCATTACTATAACAGTGTAAGGTCATAATTACATCTGTGCAAAAAAAAAAGTGTATAGGCAATTTTTAAAAGAAGGGTTAAACTGCAACTCTGCTTTATGCAGGACAAAACAGGACTTGGCCAAACAACCATGCAAACCTGATATCAGCTTTTTTACTATCCAAACGTCAAGAGAAAACTGTTTAATATGATTTCAGAAACAACTACAAAACATGAAAACTACTTTTACTCATTCAAACTGTATATAGATGATCAAAGTTTTTTTTTGTAATCAATTCTTTACATTACAATACTGTTTTACACCCAACAAAGTTACAAACAATGGAACAGAGAGTATACATTGTTATATTTATTACTTAAAAAAAAAAAAGTAGTAGTAATATTATATCATCTCTGGTGCTGATTGTTGCTTTTACAACCAACACATTAAAAATTAACAAAATTATAAGTGCTTGATCAATCACAGACAGTAAGGGTAAGAGCTGATTATACAGCTCTCACAGGGTAAGAACTGAATATATTCTCAGAGGGGATAAGGGTTTGGGCTTAGACATGCAATCAAAAGCTTTTAGTCCTCTTCCTCACTTGCCCTGCGGAAGTTCTTGCGGTTCAATTTCCTCCCACTACTGAAAGTAACATTACTCCCTTTTCTTTCGTCATTGTCACCTTCATCCATCCACTTTCTTTTCTTTTCCTTCCCATCCAGTGAAAGGTTATGGTGAATAGGGGCCATCTTTCCCCCTTCTTCTTCTTCTTGTTCTTCCTGTTTGTCATCCAAATGAACTAAACCAACCTCTTTTGTCTTTGCTCGGTCCACCTTGTGTGGATTCTGGCCTTCATCTTTGGAGGATTGACTGGGCTTGGAGAAGATAATCTTGTGCCCTGAGCTGCTGCTGTGGCCCTGGTTGAAAGCTGGGCTAAAAGAACTTGCAGCAGCTTCTTGGGCTCTCCTACGGTTATGGAGTCCCTGTATGAACTCATGGGCCACTTGGCTGTTTTTTCTGTCACTTGTCTCAGGAACATCATCCAGATCATAGCGGGTCCACCGCTCAGGGTTAAGCAGGTAGTCTGGTACCATCTTGGTTGATGAAGATTTCTTGGTTCCCTCTGGTTCTTTACGTTTCAAAGGAGGTGATGGTGGAGCAGGTCGGGCAAATGTACCATCGATGATGTTGTCTTCAGCCAGCTGACTTGAAGTAAGCTTCACGGCACTATCCAGCTGATCAAAGATGCTTCTGCTGCGGTATGAGAAGCCAAAACTCCCACCAGTCAACTTGAACATGGGAGTTCCTTGAGGAGCATCGCTGCCCTGCTGAACGTTTTCCTCATCAGACGAAGAAGACAATTCCTCAACCTTTCTGCTCAGGGGATGTGAGGACTCATCAGGATCTGAGTCACTCAAAGAAGCATCATCAGGCAGGTCAATGGCATCTCGATTGGACAGACTGTTGGGCGTGTCATCTCTGCCCTTTGGGTCACTCATAGTGCAGATATATTAAAGGTCAACAAGGGGCAGTGTCGAAAGCCGGAACTCTCAGAACTAGCAAATGAAGCTCCTATGAAAATGATAAAGATATCAAATAGTAGATGACACCAGTTAACTGGGACATACGACAAATTTTTTTAGCCTGTCATGATTAGTAACTGTTTTGAAATTCATGATCATAGATTAATAATAAACTTTTTTATAAAGTGCTTTAAAAGCAGCTTCTCAAGGCACTTTACACAATAAGAAAATATGAAGAAAAAAAAAAAACAGATAAAAACACAAAATGTACAAAAAAAAAACAGACTTGAATACAAAATGGTTAAACCCATCAAGAGAAAGCTAACCTTGATTTAAAAAATAAAGTTCTAAGATTTTTTAAGAGTTTTTAGGTTAAATTTAAAAATGCTTAAATTCTGTGCATCTCTAATATGAGCAGGGAGTGCATTCCAGAGTCTAGGAGCATAGGACGAGAAAGCCCTGTCCCCAGTAAACCAGATTGAGTGGAGCACAAATGACACTTGGGAGTATATAAAATTAAAAGCGCAGACAGATACTGAGGGGCCAGACCATGCAATGCCTTATATGTGAGCATAAGGATTTTAAAATCAACGTGAAACCTGACTGGAAGCCAGTGCAAGGACTTCAGTACTGGAGTGAGGTGTTCATTTCTCCTGACACCAGTCAGTATCCTAGCAGCCAAATTTTGCACACATTGCAATTTACTTAGTGTGGTTTTAGGAACAAGAAGTGCAATGCAGTAATTAATACGAGAAAAAACTAAAGTGTTGATAAGCCTTTCAGTCACAGGAAAAGATCGCATAAGGTGAAGTCTAGCAATATTTCTGAGATGGAAAAAAGGAATTCTTGACAGTATATTGCACGTGTGGGTCAAAAGACAAACTCGAATCAAATATAACTCCTAAATTTTTTGTATTTAGTTTGAAACGCCAAAAACAGAGCCGTCTACGTTTAACATTAGTGAAGCAGCCTTACGAAGCAGATGAGGAGAGCCAAAAAGTGAAACCTCAGTCTTATCGCTATTAAGACACAAAAAGTTTTGGGTCATCCATGTTTTTATCTCAGAAATACAATGTGAGAGAAAATAAAACATCCACCTTTTGACCAGGCTTAGCGTGAATAGAAATTTATAATACAGACATATAGAAAATACAGATTTTACAACAGGAATTATTTATTTATTCGCACTGGTTACATTACTGTAACCATCTTCTTCAGTGTCTGTAATTACTGTTTATCTAATCATACCAAGACCAGACATTATATGATAAATCAGGGCCACTTATCTTTACTAATAGTCTCCAACAGTCACTTCTGTATGAATTCAGAGAAACAGTGTGTGAGTACAGTTGGTATACATCACAAGACCCCAACTCTGGTCCTGGAGTGCCTCTTGTCCTACACATTTTCATGTTTTCTCAGCTCTAACACCCACTTCAACTCATGAAGGACTGTTAATGAGCTGATTAGTTGGAGCAGGGAAAACACTAAAATGTCCAGGACATGGGGTATTCCAGGACCAGGGCTCCATTAAAACCTAAGCACAGAAGCACAGTACTTCCTGTCCCAAAACTGTCACTTGTGTTAGTGTGCATACTGGTGCGCCTTACTGGGATTGAAGACTCACAGGATCTGCGAGATTCTCATTTCAGCACAGATGCTAAACTTCACACGGATCATCGCCAGTACGTTGAACTGGAGGTCCCTCTGTGAAATGCACGTGAAATGCACGTGAGACTGATACGCGTTCAGATTGTTATTGAGCATGTTCTGTGCATTCAGCGAATCTGTTAGCTAGCTAACGCCTTAAAAAGCTAACTGCCCAGCTAACGATGCTTTGCTACATGGAAAACAAAAGGTACAACAACAAAAAAATCTGACTTTTTTTTTTTCAAAGGTGTGTGTATTTCACTGGATTTAGTTTACAAACAAATTTATTTAGCACAACGAAAGAACCAAATGCACGTTAAAACAACGTAGTTTACCTCTTCTTCGTGCTGTTCTTGTAAGGAAGAGAACAAGGTATATATCGCCCCCTAGTGTACAGAGCAGTAATAAATCTGCTTCTGCGTTTTAAGTGTATAATTCTCAGTTCGTCCAACAGGGGGAGACACAGCAGTACACACGGTGTTGACGATCCAGTAATAATGTTTTGGAAGATTTATGTTTGCGCATGCGTACTGATTTTTAACTCCTGGGCCCAGTTGTTCAAAAAAATTAATTGATCCTCATTTTGTAATCCAATGTTTTGCTATCCAGGATTAGGTAATCCATCTTATTTTTGTGTCGTTTTTTTCAAAGCAACATTGGATTGGATTGCCTTGATCCAGATCCAGACTTTTTTTAAATGACCAAATCCGGATTATTAGTGCTCTAAATGGGATTACATGTCACAATGTAGGCTACTAGCTATGAAAAGAACAACAGGCAGATTAGCCAGCATGGTGTCACTTTAAATGTTTTTATTTGAAGAGACAGAAAACAGCACAATAAACAATACAAACATCTCCTTCCTTTTTCAATAAATACAAACAAACAAATCTACATTATTCACAAATACATTGGGGATATTTTGAATACATGTTTTAAATCATAAAAAGTCTAAATGTTCAATAGTTAAAAAGAAGAACTTACAGAGGTCTTCATCTGTGGAGAGCAATAAGGGACTTAATTGTTTGAAACTATTTTTGACTGGTTCGTCTCTGATGATTGTGTCATTGTAATTAATATATAGTGACCAATGACAGTTCAAATGAAATATATTATTTTTGTTTGTGTCACGATTCCCCCTTGAAGCAGCGTGCTCTAAGCGCGAATGCGCGAGCACCTGCTTTCCCGTTGTTGACCGTAGTGACATCTGGACACGTGTGTTTTGTTTATGTTTCTGTCATGTCTCCTCCCTGTTCTGTCATTGGCTGGGATTTCACGTGGGTCTGTATTGCTCTCAGCTGCTAGCAGTTTAGACGCTGATTATGTCCGCATATATACCGCGCGCCTCCCAGCACACAACGCGGAAGATTAAATGTTTGGAGTTGGTTTAGCGTGTATCATAGTCATAGTTGCGGTCCATGGTTAGAGTTAGTTCGCGCTGGATTATCCGCTTCCAGTCCCTCGACATAGTTCGTTTCTTGTTTTGTTTATCGACCTAGATTCCTGCCTTGCCCCGTGTATGCCTGTTTGCCAATCGCCTGACCTCTTGCATGTTTGTGGATTACGTTTTGGATCACGTTTTGGATTTGTCTGCCTGTCTCTCTTTCTAATAAACAACTGTTTATCCTGCACTTGCATCCGTCCTATCTCTGCACCGTCACGATTCGTGACAGAATCTTCCGCCAAAACATGGATGCAGCAGGAGAACGGAGGAGATGCAGAACCCGGAAGTCGACGCCAACCGTCCCCGCTATGGACTCCGTCCACTTCCCACAATGGACATTTATGGAGCTTCCTGATCCATTTGATGGATTTTTCGGTGCCCCTGAATATTTTCTGGTAGACTGTCAATACTATTTTGCCAGCCTGTTAGACCCTAAGCCAGAGGAGAAGCAATGGCTCCGATTCATGTGGTCCCGGTTCTTTGGACCGGCCCGTCAATGGGTGCAGCTCAAACTGGATAAGCACTGTAGGAACCTGGACAGTGTAGAACAGTTTGTGGGGGAATTCATGATGTGATTCGGGAGTCTGGAGGCGAAGGACGAGCTAGGACAACTTCTCAGGGGGGTAAGTCTGGCAGGCGAACCTGCCCTGCCGTTTACCCACTACTACAGGCAACTTCATGCAGAGCTCAACTCTGAAATCCAAGTTAAGTCTCAAGTCCCTAAGGTCCAAATCCAAGTCAAGCCTCCAGTCCCTGAGGTCCAAGTCAAGCCTCCAGTCCCTGAGGTCCAAGTCAAGCCTCCAGTCCCTGAGATCCAAGCCCAAGTCAAGCCTCCAGTCTCTGAGATCCAAGTCAAGCCTCCAGGCTCTGAAGCCCAAGTCAAGCCTCCAGGCTCTGAAGCCCAAGTCAAGCCTCCAGGCTCTGAAGCCCAAGTCAAGCCTCCAGGCTCTGAAGCCCAAGTCAAGCCTCCAGGCTCTGAAGCCCAAGTCAAGCCTCCAGGCCCTGAGGTCCAGGCCAAGCCTCCAGGCCCTGAGGTCCAGGCCAAGCCTCCAGGCCCTGAGGTCCAGGCCAAGCCTCACGGCCCTGAGGTCCAGGCCAAGCCTCACGGCCCTGAGGTCCAGGCCAAGCCTCACGGCCCTGAGGTCCAGGCCAAGCCTCACGTCCCTGAGCTCCAGGCCAAGTCTCACGTCCCTGAGCTCACGTCCAAGCCTGCAGATCCAGTTGACCAAGCTCTGCTAATATCTCCGCCTAATGACCAAATGCTGCTCACGCCCAAGTCTACTGACCCGGTCGCCCAAGTTCAGCCCACGCCCAAGACTACTGACATGCCCAGCCAAGTTCTGCTCACGCCCCAGTCTGCTGACACGCCCAGCCAAGTTCAGCCCATGCCCAAGACTACTGACACGCACAGCCAAGTTCTGCTCGCGCCCCAGTCTGCTGACACGCACAGCCAAGCTCCGCCCGCGCCACAGCCTGCTGACAGGGCCAGCCAAGCTCCGCCCGCGCCACAGCCTGCTGACAGGGTCAGCCAAGCTGCGCCTGTGCCCGAGTCTGCTGACACAGCCAGCCAAGCTCCGCCCGAGTCTGCTGACACGGCCAGCCAAGCTCCGCCCATGCCCAAGGTTCACCTGGTGACCTCAGAGCCTCAGCCCCCCTGTTCAGCTGAGGTCGTCGCTCAGCCCCCCTGTTCAGCTGAGGTCGTCGCTCAGCCCCCCTGTTCAGCTGAGGTCGTCGCTCAGCCCCCCTGTTCAGCTGAGGTCGTCGCTCAGCCTTCCGGCTCCATGGCAAACGTCGTTCCCCCCTACTGCTTCAAGGAGACCCACGCTTCTCTCCCTGGCCTTACAAGGGACTTCGCTCTGCCTTCCAGTTCAGCTGGGGTCGTCGCTCCGCTTTCATGCTCCGCCGAGGACTTCGCTCAGCCTGCCTGCCCGGCTGTGGACGTCGCTCTGCCTTCATGCTCCGCCGAGGACGTCGCTCAGCCCGCCTGCCCTGCTTTGGTCGTCGCTCTGCCTTCATGCTCCGCCGAGGACTTCGCCTAGCCCGCCTGCCCGGCTGTGGATGTCGCTCTGCTTCCCTGCTATGCCGAGGACGTCGCGCCACTTCCCTGCGCCACCAAGAACACCGTGCAGTTTCCTGGCTCTACCTGGGACATTCAGTCCAGGGGGCTGGGTCCGCCAATTAAATGGGATGACTCATGGCACTCCGGGAGGAGTGCCTTTGGAGGGGGGTTCTGTCACGATTCCCCCTTGAAGCAGCGTGCTCTAAGCACAAATGCGCGAACACCTGCTTTCCCGTTGTTGACCGTAGTGACATCTGGACACGTGTTTTGTTTATGTTTCTGTCATGGCTCTTCCCTGTTCTGTCATTGGCTGGGATTTCACGTGGGTCTGTATTGCTCTCAGCTGCTAGCAGTTTAGACGCTGATTATGTCCGCATATATACCGCGCGCCTCCCAGCACACAACGCGGAAGATTAAATGTTTGGAGTTGGTTTAGCTCGTATCATAGTCATAGTTACGGTCCATGTTTAGAGTTAGTTCACGCTGGATTATCCGCTTCCAGTCCCTCGACATAGTTCGTTTCTTGTTTTGTTTATCGACCTAGATTCCTGCCTTGCCCGGTGTATGCCTGTTTGCCAATTGCCTGACCTCTTGCATGTTTGTGGATTACGTTTTGGATCACGTTTTGGATTTGTCTGCCTGTCTCTCTTTCTAATAAACAACTGTTCATCCTGCACTTGCATCCATCCTATCTCTGCACCGTCACGATTCGTGACAGTTTGATAATGACAGTTTTTTGGGGGATTATTTATTGGGACAATCTTTTTTCTTTTTTTTTACTTTACTGTACTGAATTGCTTAATTGGTAGCCTAATGTATACTTTATCTACTTTATCACTGTAACGGTTAAACAAATCAAGTGTAAAATACAAAATAAATATATATACTACATGATACAAATGTTGTCTTATTTGACCAGTTTTATAGTTTTATTACATTTTGTTCCTGAAACCCTCCCTGAATTCACCCTTCTACTGGGATCAGGATAATCCTGATTTTTTTTTTTTTTTTGTAGCTGGGTTGATTTTGTGAGGAGTTTTGCATGTTCTCCAATGTTCTCTCCACACGTAGGTTTCCTCCAGGTTCTCTGGTTTCCTCCCACTTCCCAAAACATCATAGTAGGTGGACTGCCTAAGATAAATTGCCCATAGATGTGAATGAGTATGTGAATGTGTGTGTGTTTGGTGCCCATCCAGGATGCATTCCCACCTCACACCCAGTAATAGGACTGAGTGGGACCAATTCACCATGAACAAATTCCATGAAATCAGCCCTTTTTTTTGGCAAAAGAAACGTTTCTCTGTTTTCAAATCGCCGTGACCAAATCGTCTACACCCGCTGTCGAATAGGTCACTCCAGGATGATGCACAAGTTTTTAATATTAGTTTGTTGAGCAATTTGTCTACTTTGAACCATAACTCTAATCATAGCTCATTACAACTGAATGGATCCAAAAGCTGTTCATAGGATTTGAAATAGGCGGTCATGCAAGTTATTCGTGATATTAGTTATATCGCATTCAGAAAAGGAACTGCTAACTTTTGAATTGATATTATTTTGGGTTACTATATTTTCACAATTAATATCATAACTACACTATGTGAATATTTTTGTCACTTGTGATATAAGTTACATGTTGCAGTAAATTACATTTATTTGTCTACTTCATTTTGTCCTAAGGATAGTATACTTACTACTTTATTGTTTGTGCTTATTTAAATCAAAACTGACTCTCCATCAAAATCAAACTGAAAGTGTTAAGCAAATCTCACAAATTATAATGATTATTTATTTGTTAAGATTATTTTTGATGAAGCTTTGGACACTTTGGCATTTCCTCCACCAGCTTCATGAAGGAACTTCACCCAGGAGGCTTTTCATAAATTTACAGTGAACTGGTACTGTCATCCATTTATTTTCCATACTGCTTATCATACACAGGGTCGCAAAGGGAGCCTGGAGCTTATCCCAGGGAACTCTGGACATGAGGTGGGGGACACCCTGGGCAGGGAGGGGGCCAGCCCATCGCAGGGCAAAATCGCACACACATTCACACACTACAGACAATGTGGAAATGCCAATCATTTCAACTCCTGAAGCACGGGGAGAACATGCAAACTCTGCACACGCAGGGTGGAGGTAAGATTTGAATTTCCAGCCCCGGAAGTGTGAGGGAAACGTGTTAACCACAAAGCCACCATGCCTTGGTACTGTAATATTATTGGCAAACAGAAGCACGACTCCACTCTCTAAATTCCATTTGAAACCCTGGGATAGCAATCCCCTTCTCTTGGGTTTCTGATACTGGCACTTTTTAGTGACCGATTTTCAGTCTGACCAGCAGAGGGAGACAAACACAAGAAAAAAAAATTATTTCAGCTCTTTCTTTACAAATCAATGTGACATGATTTTATGACCCAAAAATAATAAAGTTACATTATTTCTACAGGATATTTCTACAGAAGCTGTGAACTAATCTAAAACCTTTAAGATATATTACTTTAACTAAGTATATCAGCTGGAACAAACTATCAGCCAGAGCATCTGGGGGAAAAATCAATTTAGGTCTCAAATCTCTGGCTATATGTTGCTTGTACACAGACATGAGTGCAGTAGCACAGTTAAAGCATCTGGTGTTGGAGCAAAAATCTAAACCGTGATATCGATCGATATCAATCAAAAAAGACTGACCGATTATCAGCTCCATCATTACTAAAGGAACAATCATATGGATAAAGAATTGCAGACGTAGGTAAAAAGTAAAAGTAAATAAGCCTATAATAGATGAACATTTATTTGCCACTGTGATTATATAGGGATCCCAGGTACATAATGCAACACAGGAAGGTATTTTCAGGAACTATAGTCTATAAGTTCCAATTAAACCTATTATGCTATGTAAACCATCTAACTGAATATATGCTACAGAGCCCTATAGTGGACTGACATACCATTCCTGTATTCCCAGGATAGGCGCTGGATCCACCACAACAATGACCAGGATATAATGTTTACTGAGGAAGAATGTGTGACTTTAATGTATGTTTACTGAAAAACTAGACAATTGTGAGGTCACTGTCTATACTGTAGGCTGTGGTAGCACTGTAAAAGTGCTAGTACTGGCATGAATCTCTCAATCACCCTGTTAGCAAACACACCGTCTTTATATTTTAGAACATTTATATTTTAGCACATAAGTATAGGCTAATACTTAAACATTCAATAAACCTAATTTCTTTAAGGTCATAACAAAACCTAACATATAATGATTTAAAAAAATAATAATTTTTTAATCAAATTGAAATATAATCCATTAATCACTGTCTATGCTAGCTCAGCTAGTGTAGGTCCTCAGGTAAGATACATCATCACCAAACATTTCGGGAAATTATGAGAGAAACCCAAAATAAAAAATTCCAGGCTTTTTTTTCCAGAAAGAATCTGACGTGTTTAAAACCACTCCCATTTCAGTACACCTTAGACTGAACCTCAAATGGCTCTTTCCTAAACATCGAGTGCACTAGATAGTATATTCAGTAGTACAGCGCATATGTAGAATGTAGTGCACTTGTCAAGGGAGTATGAATCGATTTAGGAGCCAACCTTCGCCCTTGTCGCTGATTTAGGAATTGGATGTATGAACTGGAGTAGCTATAGTGAGCATTTCCGTCCCAGAAAGTAGATTGTCGATAAAATGAACTTGTCGAAGCTTTAACAGCAGGATGTTTTGTGGTTTACCGGAGTGAAAACAAACAAACAAACAAACGAGCAAAAACTCGACGAAGTGCTTTCTTTTGGTGAAGATGAAAAGGATAACGGGAAAGACGAAAGATGCCACTCTTCTAGAGATGACCAACAAAGCGGACGCTCATGTGGAAGGTAGCTAGTGAATGCGAAGTAGATACAAAAGAAGCTACATTTTAACACAATTTCATGTTTATGCCTCTGACATTACTTCAGGAGAGACAGAGTTGTTGGTGTTTTTTGGTAGCGAAACAGAGCCTGACATTGGTCGTTTAACATATATACAAGCTAACAACGTATTACATATATAAATCTCCAGTATACAACTGGCATAAAGTTAGCTTGACGTTGGACGTTCAAAAATTTAAAAGGTGTGCATCATACCTTTCAACTAGACGAACACTTGTACAGTCACACAACCAACTGTAATCATTCCCTTCAAATGCTATTGAGCTTTAAATTATGGTATATTTTGTGTATGAGCCCATGCAGTAATAAAATACATGGCAATTTGTATATATGATTTAATAGCTTATTTGAATAAATATCAAAAATCTAAAAGCTGTGCGTTGTAGCTGACACCTACATGAACACTTGTACCATTGGGTAAATGATTGTAAGTCATTCCCTTCAAATGCTATTGAAGTTAGAAACGTGTTTAACAATGTCGTATGTAACTTTAGAGACGGTCCCTTAATTTCCGCATATCTGCGAATATCGAACGTTCAACGCCAAGCCAACTTTATGCCAGTGAATATACAGGTGATTAGCTGTTTTCCCTTCCTCCCTACGTCCCTAAAATAGCCTCCGTGGTCTGCTTGGTTAAACCCTACACAACCTGTGAAAGTTTACACTGGGGAGCGGGTTTTCTCACAGGGTGTGTTTGGTTCCGAGTCCCAAAACGCCTCCCTGTTGGACACGTAGTGCACTAAATAGGATGTGGAAGCAGTTCTTTCATATGCTATGCAGTGCTTGTACAGTATGTAGGGAGTTGGGTGTGATTTGTGATTCAGCGTTTGAGCACCTGATTTCACTACAGTAGTGCAGGAACAGATTTTACTCCTCATCAGGAGCACTAATTATTATTTACGACAGTCCAGAGGGCGGCAGTATATTTGTGGCATATATGAAGAAGAAAAATCTCACATGGAAGGCGTATTTTAAGGACACATGGGGCACTACAAAGGGTGTTGGAGCCATTAATATGTACCGTACATCGATCAGCCGTACCATTAAAACCACTGACGGGTGACGTGAATAACAGAAAGAAAGTTCTCGAAATTGATGTGGTGGAAGCAGGAAAAATGGGCACGTGTAATGATCTAAGCGACTTTTATAAGGGCCAAATTGTAGTGGCTAGACATCTGAGACAGAGCATCTCCAAAACTGCAGGGGTTCCCGGTATGCACTGGTTAATACCTACCAAAAATGATCCAAGGAAGGACAAACGGTGAACCGGCGACAGGGTCATGGACGGCCAAGGCTCATTGATGGACGTGGGGAGCGTTGGCTAGCCCATCTGGTCCAATCTCACAGAAGAGCTACTTTACTGTAGCACAAACTGATGAAAAAGTTAATGCTGGCTGTGATAGAAAGGCATCAGAACACAGTTCATCGTAGCTTGCTGTGTAGCCGCAGACTGGTCAGAGTGCACGTGTTGACCCCTGTCTACTGCCAAAAGTGCCTACAATGTTACTTTGATACGTACCACCTACCTAAACGTTGTTGCAGAGGGAGTGGCCTCTTTCAGCAGGATAATGCACCCTGCCACACTACAGAAATTGTTCAGGAACGGTTTGAGGAACATGATAAAGAGTTCAAGATGTTGACTCGGCCTCCAAATTCCCCAGATCTCAATCAGATCGAGCATCTTCGGGATGTGTTGGAGAAACAAGTCCGAGCCATGGAGGCCCCAACTCAGAACTTACAGGACTTAAAGGATCTGCTGCTAACATTGTGCCAGATACCACAGCACACCTTCAGAGGTCTTGTGGAGTCTGTGCCTTGACCGGTCAGAGCTGATTTGGCGGCACAAGGCAATATTAGGCAGGTGGTTTTAATGTTATGGCTGATCGGTGTATGTAGTGCCTTTTATATAGGGAAATGGGAGGCATTTGGAATCATAGAACACGGGTAGCATAACTGTACACAGTGCCTTCAGACTCCGTGTGCTGCTGTATGGATCCACTACAGGAGATGTAATTAAATTCAGATTTTACTTGATCAAGTTATCCTAACCCAGATGGGAACCAAGTCTGAATCACCAGAGACAGATCAGGCAGCTGAGGTCATGTTCTATTCTGAGCAATGCGGCTGTGCTGATATTGTAACATCTGTAAAGCGACCTCATACAGCATTTTCATTCCTTTGGGCATGTGGCTGTGACCGAAATCAACCCCTAAAATATTCTGACGTTCAAATTAACAACAACCTGAAATCTCGTTCCTGGGATGCACTGATGGTATACTCACTATGAGGCCTGAAACAGTGGACTGGATCATGTTTGATTTATTTTATTTATACCACAGTGAATACTCAAATCTGATCGGTCAGAAGGTATTTATTTGCTGATATGATGATGCTTTCTGTAAGGAGACTTTATTTAGTTTTTTATTTATTTATTATTTTTCTTTATTTAGTCTTTATGGAAGGAGTCTCCAGTGTCAGTGCTTTTTAAGCAATTATTACGTTTTCCACCACAGGAACATCTTTAGGACAGAGAAGGTTGTGCTTTCCAGTTTCTTGGTAACATGATAAGCTGCATTTTTTTTGGTCTTAGTAACGTCAAGAGAGAGAAAAGAGACTGCTAAGGGAGTAAGTGTTTCGGCTTCACCATGGTGTGACTTCTGTTCTGACACAACATGGGAGTAAACACCCCTCTTATCAAATCTTTCAGTGTGAATCATGGCTAATACCTTTTCCACTGTATGCAGTGAGGTTTTTTTTTTCTTTTCAGATCCGTCAACATAATCTAATAAAAGATGGCCTCGAAGGAGTATAGGCCAAGACTTCAAACACAATCCGGATGATTGTAAAAAGTCAACGAGTTAATGATTGCCGTCTATTCTAAAGGCTGTGCTATTTTACTGCCTTCCGCTGATACTAAAATTATGTGGTTAGCCCTGTAGTCGTTGAATTCTGTAGTATAATCCTCTGTACAAGTGTCCCAACCCACTAGTGAACTCTATGGAGCTGGGATGAGTCAGCAGCAGAGAAGCTGTTGATCCAGGTCTCTGTGGCAGGTTGATTAGTGTTCGTTAACCATGCAGCATTTGGGAGAAGTGCTAGGCCATGGAAAACCTCAGCCAGATCCCCAATCTATTCAGCAGTGCTGCAGTGATTTAATCTGGAATATTAAAGATGAGAAATAAAATGCAATTAAGATGCACCATGGCCAAAATTCTAGGTTGAATATTTTTTCTCCGATTTTGACCTCGACCCTTAGCTGGGGTTACTGTTTGTGCGAGTTTCTGTGCTTTTTCTTCCGGCTTCTCCAGTTTCCTCCCACCTCCCAAAAACATACGATTTAAATTCCTGTATATTTGCCTGATGCTGCTCAATTTAACACCAGAAGTACCACCTTCAGGAAAGTTAATAGAGAGCACAGTTCATATCACATTTCTAAAAATATAGTGAGGGTGTGTGTTTGGGCCCCCACGTGACCACCACATTGTTGAAAAAATTGCAGGAGACTGAGCAGAGCGTAACACTGAGTCATATTTCAGCGATGAATACCTTGCAAGATAGCAGGAACACATGGATTTTTCTCAGCAGTACGATAGAGAAGTCTGATCCCATTCTAACCTCTGTGGTACATGTGAAATGCTGTGCTGTTGACAGCAATCAAGCTAAACCAGGCAAGCATGACTAGCCTAGGCTTGTTTAAACAGAATTCAGCACACTCTTAAGTAAGGATCTTCCTGAAGTACTTGTGTTTAATGAAGTGACTGAGTGTGGTGTCATCTGTTTCCCCCTTTTATCTGTCCATTCTCTAATCAGGACAAACCATATGGAGACCATGAAGCATTCACATTCATGAACCTCTTATTGTGTGTGTGTGTGTGTGTGTGTGTGTGTGTGTGTGTCTGCGTGTGTGTGAGATAGAGTATCTTTTCATTCTTCAGACTATAGTTGTTTGACAAGAGGAAGACTTGGAGCAATATTAAGTGTAATTCATTATTAGTAATTAAAGCATCCATCATCATCCATCATCCACCAAGTCTCTAGTTGGATGGATGAAGTATTCTTTTTAGCGGTAATACTGGACTTATGACATTTTTGCCAGCCTTCAGTTCTCAACAGTACGTTGTAATATGAGATGTGTATTGTGTCAATGAAGTCTCACACTTGCTAGTAAAATCGGTGTAAGATGTTCTAAATATCTATTCTAAAATTTTTAATGAAATAATATTGAAACATTGGCCTAGTCGTGTAGCCCAAATAAAACCTTTCAGGGCAAACAGCAGGCGTCCTATGTCTGTTTACTCTGGCATGTGTCTTTGAGAGTAAAGCAAACACATCAGAGACTAGGAGCAGAAGAGAGCCAGAGTTGCTATGGCAACAAGACTCAGTAATGGAATTTTCTGTTTTATAGTTGTGATGATCTTTCTAGTAGCCAGCTGGAAAGTCAGACATTTACACACAAGGGTTGTATAAAAATAAGTGTGTTTGGAGCAGGAATACCAACAGACCTGATTTATTAATATACTGTAAATAACAGCACATGAAACCTGTTGAATATCCTGCATCTTCAGTAACCACTTTTTCCTGGTTGGGGCCACAGTGTATCCAGGGACTACTCCTTGAAAAGGTAAGGTGAGAATAGGCCTTAGATGGGATGCAAGTTCATCGCAGGGCACCATGCGCGCACACACTGACACAATCATTCACACCTAGGGACAATTTGTCTTAGCAGGTGCACCTACTGGAATATTTTTGGAAGGTGGGTTGAAAAACTGGAAACACTCAGGAAACCCATAGGGACACTGGGAGTACGTGCAAAACTCTGCACAGGTAGTAACTGCTATGCTATTGTGCTGGTCTTTAAAATGATGTCATGTGTCTGGGCATTTGTGGCTGTCTTTAATTCTGTGCTAGCATTTGTTCACAAACCTACTGAAAAACGCAAGATTATCTTGATCATATTCTTTTGCGAAATGTCAGAGATCTTGTTGGTAAATGATTCCAAGTGATGCTATAGATACCTATGTCCAAATTTTCTGCATGAAATTGTCAGCTTTAGTTTTCACCACTTATTACAGCACTTTGAACACATTACCACATCCTTTAGAATAACCCCCAACCCGGCATGTCCGATACGTCAATCAAACGTGACCAAGAAACCAAAAATAACACTTTGACTTAGCGAAATGTCTGTTTACTGACAGCACCCAAAACCACACACACCAAGGAGCTTCCTTACTACAGTCATAGAAATATTAATTCTCCTTATCAAACACTCACAAACAACTCCCTACTGGGACTGTTTCAGAAAGACAGGAAGATAAGTCTGCACAGAGGCCTAAAACAAGGCTATGCATGAGGTGAACGCCTCATCTAAAATCATGCAAGCATATTTGCACAGCAGTTTTTTTTTCCTGTCAGCAACATCTGAATGTGATAGATGAAGGAAATCTAACCTGAAGATGAAACTCTTAATTTAAAGAGACCGTTTTTGTATGTTAATACAGATCTTGCCTCATCTTTGGAATGCTTTTGGTTTGAGTTAAGAAAAGTAAAACCAAGCTGTGCACCTGTCCTATTCATCCTGCTCCTCAGTACTTTTTGGATGGTAGTGTTATCCAGTATCTGTCAACCTCTAAGAATAAAGACTTGCACACCTGCCAGTCACTGCTTTTTTCCCCAGCTGCGACTCACCATCACAGAGAATCTAAATGTACTTGTAGGGGAATGCGAATTTCCCAGCTGTTTATATGTGGGCTAATAGTAATCTGATTTTAGAAAGATTGTGTGATTAGATAGGAAGATTGTCTGATTGAGTTTAAGCTTGATTACAATTTGAAAGTAGTCCTTAATGTGGAGAACTGTGGTCTTATTAGAACAAACCCAAAATTATTCTAGAAGGCCTGTATTTGAAACAGAGATGCCCTCAGGTAAAATAGTTTTGGAGTTACTTAACTGGAATGAATGAGGTTGTGAAATTCAAGAGCAGTCTTAAACCTTGGAGCAGAGCCAGCTTTCATTCTGCTCTTTGGCTTACTGTAGCATCTCTGGGAACTGATCACCAAGCAACTTAGTACATACTTGCTAGTTCTCAAGAAAACATTTAGCTACAAATGCATTTACATACAGTATACAATTATAGCATTTGTCGGAAGCTCTTGTCTGGCATGACTGGAAGAAGTGCTTCGTTGTCTGGGCATGAGGGTGGATAGATAAGTAAATAAGTAATACATTTTCGACTGCATGATGAGTGTTCATTGGTTTTGTAAGCAGGTCTTGAGGATTTAAATACTTGCGCAGCTGTAGGAAACCAGTGAAGGGAATGCAGCAGTGGAATATGACGTATTTGCATACTGTCTGTGTACACTTTATAGAGCTCTTTAATAGGTCCTGACACTGGACTCGTTAAACCAGTGCTCACACTGGAGATCTCACTCCTTGAGATCTACTTTCCTGCATGTTTAATCTCCACCAAAATCTAACGCACCTGTTTTAGTTGATCAAGAACTTCTTAATTCGTGTACTTATGCACTATAAAGAGCCATTTTGTTGTATAAATAGTGTGAGTATTGTGTTCACACTGAATTCCAAATAGAAAAAGTACACTTTAAATACCAGGATTGTGCACTTAATAAACCAAAAAAATGAAGTGTGGAATGTTGGATAGCGGAGGGGGATGGGCTATCAGACTCAGATGTTGAATGAAAAAATAACCTTATAAAACCTTATCATTTGGGACACAGCTAATGATTAGATGGCCAGGTGGGCACAATTATGGGTTGGAGCTAAAGTCTTCAGGAAGGTAGATCTCTAGGAACTGGGTTGGTGACCGCTGCTTTAAACAATTAATGGAAAATCTTGACATTTAAGCTACATTTTCCATTACAGAGTGTTAAAATGTTGTTATATCATCATTACTGGAATCTACAGTTTTAATGTTATTTCAAATCAGCCCCGAATTCATGAACTTCAGTACGCAAACTACAGGATGTTATGGTTTATATTTAAATTTTCATACAACCCTTTAATAGTTCATTTGGAACTACCCTTGAATGTATTCATTACATTAGCTTTTCATTTGATACAGTGATGCGAGTATAATATTCTGTAACCAGGTATAACAGGTGTCCTTTTCCCAGCACTCATCACCTGCAAAATTATCACCAGGTCTAGGAGAAAATAACACCCACAACAATAGCTGTAACATGTTGGCTATCACCCAGAGCTCTCATATTACAAAGTTGCATTTCAAAAGAGCTTATACAAGAATTGCCTGGGCTACAGAGATAAGATAGATAGATTATCTATTGATTTAAGTTTGTTTATTATTTCCTTAACCGCCTTCTTTTACAGTGTTTCTATTGTTGTTTTCTCTGGGGGTTTTTTGCCTTTGTTTTTTTGCATCTACCAAAATATGTCTTTGCTTTTGTTTTGTTCCTCTGCCCTGACTTCTTGGTGTCACCCTGCTTAAGATGGCTTTGCAGTATTGACCGGTTACAAGAAAACCTTTCTCACAGGTATGGACTGAATGTGTCTACCGTACATGTGACGTCCGTCTGTCCATCCGACGCTTTTTTCCACCACTGTGTACTGACGTCTGCTTGAAGTCGAGGCCTGGGCTTTGCTCAGTTTTCACTTGTTTGCCAATCCCTCTTCTTACATCCGTCTTTTGTTCTTCTGATCTTGTCTTTATTTCCATATGGATGTCTTAATTTCCGCTTAACTTCTTTTGCTGTTAGTGGTAAGCGTGTGCTTGTGTGCCACACTGTATATTTGTGTCTGCTTACTGTCTGTAAGAGTCCAAGCCAACACACTGTGACGCACATTTTGCCATCACGTACAGAGTGGGCTGTGAGGTTCTGATTAGTCCTATCTTTCATTTACACCCACGCCACTCAAGCGACTGGCAGCGAGGGCCCGCTCAATAGCCTGGTCTCTGACATTGTACACTTCCCTTGCTGTGTGTTGGTGTGTATAATTATTTCACATTCTAAAGGCTCCCTGTATTCTCTGTTTGAACTAATGAGTGCTGGAGAGTATGTGAAATACAGTGATATTCAGACTTGGTTTGAATGCATCTAGTAAATTTCCGTATGGTATCAACTCTCCCTAACAATACAAAATATAAAACATTTTTAAACATGAAAAACAGTACATACACTGTGGCCAAAATTATGTGGACACCTGACCGTCACACCCGTATGTGCTTGTTGAATATCCTATGGCAGGTTTAGTCCTTCTATCTGTTATAATAACGTCCACTCTTCTGGGAAGGCTTTCCACTAGATTTCGGAGCGTGGCTGTGGGGATTTGTGAGCATTCAGCCTCGAGGATTAATAATGTCATGCCATGATGTTGAGTGAGGAGGCCTGGGGTGCAGTCGGTGTTCCAGTTCATCCTAAAGGTATTCAGTGGGGTTGAGGTCTCTGTGCAGGACATTTGATTTCTTCCACACCAACATTGGCAAGCCTTGTCTTCATGGACCTCGTGCATCGTCATGCTGGAACAGGTTTGGAATAGACCCCTTAGTCCCAGTGAAGGGAAATTGTAATGCTATATTATACAAAAACGTTCTATACCATTGTGTGCGTCCAACTTTGTGCCAACAGTTTGTCAGAAGCCCTCATATGGTTGGGAAGGTCAGATGTCCACATACTTTTGACCATATAGTGTATATTTGTGCTTGAGTCATGCAAAAAACATCTTTTCTTCTTATGGCCTTTTTGGTTTTCCAAGTGAATATAAACATGACGTATTTATATGTACACAGTAATGATAGATGCTTTTAAAATGTTAATTGTGCAATACAGTTTGATTCTGTCTGCTCAACATAACTGTGGTTTGTGTGTGTGTGTGTGTGTGGGTGGAGCGGGACTTTGCTCATCTAGGTTTGCGGTGTTCATATTGTGCAAGTATGTGTATGTGGCGCTATGCACAACCCACGGGAAGTCCTGTCATTCCATCAGCGTTCTCTCAAATCTGTACTGTCAGCTTTGGTGATATAAGTGGTGCACATGTTTGTGACCAAGAGATACCAGAAAATCGTCTCTGTTTCTTTGTTAGAAAATTTTCCAAGCTGACTGGTCTGAGAATCCCAGCTCTGTTAATGCTGTTTGATTTTTTTAATTTATTTTTTGTCATGTCTGATGTACTATATAGTTACTCAGCCTGTGCATAATGTTTAGCACAACAAGCACACAGACCAAACTGCAAACATACAACAGTTTTAGCCTGTAACCTTTCAACGTTTCCTTTTTTCCATGGTGGTTGTCAGATGTGTTCCAGTAACACAGACCTCAGAGAATTCAAATTTGACCTTTGACCTCTAAGTCAGACACAAGATTTCCATTTCCTCACTCCCCCATATTTCACATTTAGTTAGATTAACTTGAGTCAATACTGCATGCGTGTTTTCACTTTTCCATTTCAGTGGATTGTAATAGTGTGTGTGGATGGAGACACATAGTAATGTTCCAGTCAGTATGCCTGCTCGATGATTGATGTACTGTTAGAGATAATGGCCTGTTTTATATTATGACTGAGAGATTAAAAGAACTAAATAATTACCACAATACAAAACCAAATCCAACAAAAAAACAACAGAAATATCTTTTTCTACCACTACAGAGGAAAAACTACAGTTAACTTGCTGCTAAACTGCAGAACATACAACTGTGTTGTACAGAGCTTTTTTCCTTTAGTATTAAATTCTGCATACAACGAGAAGCGCAGAGCCTAAACTCGGCCCTTTTATAGAATAAACACACAATTCTCATAATTATCTTTGTAGTAGATCATATAAAATTTGTTGAAGCTTAATGTGTCTATGATCACTTTCCATGCAGTTATGTTTAAAAGGCATCTTGATTGTACATGTATGCACTTCTCAGCCATTGTAGTTCTCTCATGTAAAATAAACCATTTTTACACCGATACACAACGAGCGATTTAGACAATTTCACCAAAAGCTTTGTAGTGTTAAGATCATCTTAAGTGTTTCAGTGTTCTGTCATTGATCTTATGATGATCTTTGTGCTCTAGTGCTTTGCATAATTGGACTGCTTGTGTATCCACAGACAATAACGGTCTCCTCTCCATCTCGGTCAAAGGGACACAACTGCCGGGTCATCGGGAGGTAAGCGTACATCCATCTCTAGCTGAGTACTGCGTATACATTGGGAGATAAATGTACAAGTTAAATATTGTTTTAATACTATGATTTATGTGTGTTTGTTTGTGTTGAATGGCTTACTTCAATGATGCAACTTATCTGTCTGTCTCTCTATCTGTCTGTCTCTCTATTGAGCAATCAAACGCTGACTTGTTCATAAATCTTTCACCTTTAATAATTATCTTAAACCATACATTGTTCTCCCATAAACAGTGAGCTACATCTACCTTGTGCATATACTCACTGACCATTTTATCAAGCATAGGTATAGATGTAGGTACAACTACTGACTGTAGCACACCTGTTACTTGTGGTGTTGCCTGTAGGTTAAACGTTGGAATATTTTGGTAACACCACAAACATGCTGTTAAATACATCAGGGCTTCTCATATAATTCTTGTTGGTTGCTTCTCATATAATTCTCGTTGGCTATTCATTCAACATCATCTATACAGACAGATTTATTTATTTATTTATTTATTTATTTATTTATTTATGAGATCAGTACTACGTTCAGTGCCAGTCAAAATCTTGCATTCAATTAATCAAGGATTCTGGGTTTTTCGGCATTTCCGGATCGGACGTTTGAACTTGTGTTGACTTGCAAAGTGTCTCGTTGCGAGCACAAGCTTTGCAGTTTGCATAGGTCATGTGACCTAAGAGAATGAAAAGTAAAATATTTATGTACTCTATACAGTATATTACAGCTGTATTACAGATAAATACATAACTGTTCTGTATGTGGCAGTGTTTTGGGAGATTTTACATTTGAACAAATTTTAACAATTATTATTCTTTTTTTTTAATTCATGTTGTTTTGATGTGTATATTACTGTTGATTGTCAATTATATAAGCATTACGGATATGGCTTTTCTGTATTATGAACATGATGTCAGAAAGTACAGAACTCATACTTTACAGTACTTTACAGTAAAGTACAGTACTTTACAGTACAAAACACCTGAAATAGGAATGAACATTAAACCAAGATTAAAATGAATTAAAGTGGCAGTTTTAAATATTGATGAAATATTGACTTTTAAATATTGGCTATTTTCTGTACTTTGTTCAAATTCAAACTCTTATTAGAAAATGATGTGTTTGCTGTTGCATTTCCCTAAAGGGTGTGCATAATTTAACACAAGTTCAGTTGCAAAGCGTGAATTTGCATTTGCATTTTTCTGCACTGCCCAAATGAAAACGGAAATGCAATGTCCCTGTGCCATTTTATTTACAATGTCTAAACTGGTCTGATTCAGCTGTCAGGAAAAAAACTAATAGCAGTCCTTCCATTCTCAGTGGCACTTTTCTCTTCCGCATTCTATGCAGACAAAAAAGGAAATGCCCTTGCGATCTTGTCTGCATTTTTTGCAGGGCTATTATATTATTCTCTCGTTATTATATTATACTATTATATTTAATATATCAGAGTGCATAAGTAGTGAATAGAGATTTATTTGGAACTCAGCCTGTCTTTTGGCAGGGCAACAGGGTTTGCTGGTGGGTGATTATTGCTCAGTGCATTATTGTTTTTGCCAAGCAGCAGTATTTGGCAACCTTTTGATGCATCCAAAAGGAATTTGGATGCACTTGCTACTGTGACTGACAAGACTTAAAAGTATTCAATACTAAATATAGTTATTGCGTCAAGATATCAGAACTTGGTGATTTAATGACCATATTACTGGCATGTAACACATTACTATTTGCTTAAAATAATCACAGTTAGTTTGAAGATGCCACACCAAGCTAATCAGAATTTTTCTGGGTTTCCTTGGAGCTAACTGGTATACTTGGTTTCATATACTTCAGTGTACATTAAACTACATTGTTATAATGTTTTAATTACAAACGCAAGAAGAAAGGAATGTGTACTTCCTTTTCTTAGTAAAATTAGCTAATCCTAAACTGTTGGCCAGCAAATTCTATGGTTTCTTTTTACGTCTTTTCCATTGGTCCATAATCAAAGTTTCCACCACCAGCTTCCTTATTTGTCAGTTTCATCACTGGTATAGCTGTATGATTCTACTCAAGGTTTCACACGTTTTAACAGCCTGAAAAATGTTTGAGTTACAGTTCAATAATCAATATTAATATGCTCAGTATTTATAGCGGGGATGTTATAGTGGTGGATTATGAATAATAATAATAATAAACAATACTGTTCATAATCACAAATGTAAACACAGGAGCCTGTACTATAATGTAGGCAATTGGGTTTAGTGTTAATGTTTAATTTGTAAATGTAATTCAGATGCACAGACATGGATATTTATCATCTCATTAGTCCATAGTTTTAGAAATAGGCGCATTTATATTCAATTTATAGACACTACGATTCGATCTGGAGGTGGAGTCTTAGGCAGATGGCCTATACAAAGAAGCTTTGTTGTCATTGCATGTTTTTTTTGATGTTGGAACATGACTTCATTTCAACAAAGATGCTGTAATCTTTGAAGTTTTCTTTGTGTTTCTGACCATCCTCCTAACTATGTAGGAGTAGGCATGGGCCGGTTACCGGTTTCAAGGAATATCGCGGTTTGAAAAAGTCATGGTTTCAAAACCACTAAAATTTTCCGTTATACCGTTCCTGTAATTAGATGGTATCACATCTATACTTTTGTTTAAGTCCTCCACCATTGTGTACATCTGTTCAAAATCACGACATCTAAAAACAACCAAAAAAAAACAACTGCTGGCTCTCCGGTGTCTTTGCCACTGTTTGTGTGTTGTACGGAGAGAGACTGTGTGTATGTGTGTGATACACTCTCGCTGTCTCTCTCCTTGTGTGTATATGTGCATCAACACTGAAATAACAGTCGATTTTATAGCATTATTTGACGTTATTTTATAGTTATTTAACCTGACATACATGTTTACTGCTGTTCCAAATATTCTATATTTTGCTTAAAAATAAAATATATTGTGTTCAGTGGAAAGAAGTTGTTTTTTACCCAGCCATTTAAAAATAACACATTTAGAGCTGTAATCACAATACCGTGAAACCATGATATTTTTGCTTAAGGTTATCATACCGTCAAAATGTCATACCAGAACATGCCTATGTAGGTGGCAATAAAGTTGGTATGCTCTCCCTTCATTCAAACTAGAAAGCAACGACGCGACAATGAAAAGAGATGTGGCGACAGAGTGAGTTACATTTGAATTGACATTTTCTCGATTCTATGAAATTGTAGTATGACCAAACAAGTGCCTGCAGTGAATACCATACAGCACGGGTTATCTGTTTTCCCCACGATCCTCTTCCCTTGTACTTCAGTTCCTGCCTGCATTTAGCCTTCCTTTGGCACCTAAAAAGGAAACGTATGATAAAATACATTTCAGTCAAACACAGCACACTGATGACTTCTACCATTTCATATCAGAATTAAAAAAAAAAAATGTGTGAAGAGGCACATGTATACTTGATCCCTATAAATTGCATCTTTCATATAAAATTATGTATACAGAAGATGACATATGGTAGGCTTGAGAAGCTTTTTTTTTTTTTTTTTTTTAGTGTTTGAGAATTATTACAGATGGGAAGTGCCATAATATTTATGAAGGTTGTGTCACTTAATGAAATTAACTCATGTTTGTATCCAAAAAGGCTTAAATTATTATTTAAATATTTCTGTATACAGCTGAGCTTTTTGTTCTAAAACTCCACCTTGTCCTTGCTGTGAGCAGATAAGTGGAACAGACAGATTGCCCCAGTTATCCTCGTATGACCATTGTTCTCAGATTAACTCTTGCTACAAAAGGCCCCACAGCCTACACATTTTGATTTCAGTGTGTGACTTGATGTTGCTGGCTGTGTTTGGCTGAAGTATAAGTGTTATTAGCTAGCTAAAAATATCTGGTAGTGTTAGAAATTGCAGCTGTCTCTCTTATACTTCTGAATTGTAGAGCGCAGAAGATGAATGGTGGGTTTTCTTGTTCACAGGAATTCCTGTATACGAAGCACTAAAGAAAACCTTTTCAGTTTATATAGAGAGAAATTTTTCCAGGAGGTTGAAGCTGAAGGTTTTGAAAGAGGGAATATCGGGAAGCGTTGACACTTTCACTTTAACACAGGATATAGAGGGAGTAAACTAACTGAACTCTTATCTACAGGGTACGAGTGAGGCCAGCTTTCAGTGTGAGTCATGAAAACAAAGCATGCAGCATGAATCCCCTGGATCCGCGCTATTCACCATATAACTCCTAGGACATAGTACTGGTTTGTAAGTGATATGCAGACTCAAATAGAGGTATGTTCAGGGTGCATGTACATTTACAATAGAATAAGGTTTTAAGAAATTGTATGTATTTATTTATTACATTTTATAAACATTTGGCTTATTTGCTATGCTAGGCAAATGTTTCTTTTCTATACTGTTAATTATGATAGTGTTTTGTGTACAGCCTCATGTGAATATAATGCTCCATCTATTTTTTTTTTTTTAAAGCTACCACAGCACTTTCATCCACAGTGTGTATTTGTGTGCATGAGGAATGGCATGTATGGACCTCAAACACAAGTATAGTAACCTGACTCCATATTAAAATATGCATATTTACTGGAGAGCATATATAGACCTATAGTTAAAGTGAATCATGTTAAATAGGATTGTTTATATGCAGTTAAATGATTTATGGAGCACATAGATTTTCAGACACATTTCTGGTAGTGTCAGCCGCCTTCTTTATTTCTGAGCAATTGCTGCTGTTGTTAGCCTGGAGCATTGCTGTATTCAGGAGTGTTCAATACCATGCATTAACCAGTTCTGGTGGCTTTTTGAAGAATGGCTGAATGCCAAAGTGATCTGAGCTCCTTCTGCACGAACATGCCCAAGAGAGTGTCTGTCTGTAATAATTCATATGGATTAGCTTTCTCCCGTTTAATTAGCAGTCAGACTAAGGCTTTTAGAGTGATGAAGTCATGGAGGCTCTTCGCATTTGGATATTGCTTTCCTGATTACTATATTACTCTCCATTAATTATTATATTGCTCTCCATTGTTCTAAATTATAAATAAAACCCACTTCTTTCTTAGTTACACTGAGGAGGAATTTTGGTCCAGAATAAGGATACTGTTTGATGAACGGCCCATAGGTAACAACAATAGTAACAATAACAACACTAGAACTGACAGCAATAACACGAACAACACAACCATAGTAAAACAATAATAACAATAACACTATAATAACAACAGTGAGGTATCACATTATGTAGGGTGTGATACCTCAGGATGTGATACCTCTGTAGGGTGGAGCCTCACAGCTCCAGGGAAGAAACTATCGCGGAGTCTGCTGCTGGTGGCACTGATGCTCCCGTACCTTCTGCCAGATGGCAGGAGAGTGAAGAATCCATGAGGGGGTGAGGGGGAACATCCATAATACTGGTGGCTTTTTGGATCTAGTGGTTGCTCAATGAGATGTCAGAGGGTACAGAGACTCTAATGATCTTTTCAGTTGTTCTCACAATTTGCTGTAGGGTCTTGCATTTGAAGGCTGTACAGTTCCTGTACCACATGGTCAGACAGCTGGTCAGGACACTCTCTGTTGTTCCTCCGTAGAAGGGGGGGGGGGGGGGGTGGTTGGCTCTTTTTAGCTTCCTCAGGAAGTGGAGGTGCTGCTGGGCCTTCTTGGCTTGGCAGGTGGTGTTGAGAGTCCAAGAGAAGTCTTCTGTCATGTGCACACCAAGACACTTAGAGCTTTTGAGTCTCTCCACAGTCGTTCCATTGATATGCATTGGCGAGTAGTCCACTTGGGCCCTCCTGACGTCGACAATCATCTCTTTAATCTTATCAACATTCAAAGATAGATTATTGTCTCTAGACCATACTGCGAGCTGGTTCACCTCCTCTCTGTACGCTGACTCATCATTGTTGCTGATGAGGCCCACGCCTGTAGTGTCATCAGCAAACTTGATGATGTGATTAGAACTGAACTTTGCAGAACAGTCATGAGTCAGCAGGGTTAATAGCAGTGGACTGAGCACACAACCGATGGTGGAGTTACTAAGTGCACCTTTTAATAAAATTAACAAAATAAATAATGAATTACACTATATCGGGGAGAAAATGTTAACACAACTCACCAATGGCTAAATGAAGTCTATGTCCAAAGCAACAGCCTCGTCCAGGAATTCAGAGAGGCTTCCGTGATCATATTAGCTCAGTTGTCTGTTGTAATGCAGAGGAGTCTTTCCTCAAGTAAACCCCATGCAGAAATTGCTTCTTTGAGGCCCGTTGCAATAGATTCTTTTCTGTGGGATTTTGGGGGAAAATGAAGTTTGCAAACACTTGCTCTTCATTTCAAACTCTCTGTTAATGTAATGAATATTCAGGCTCAGGTACGGTTACATGGTTCTACTTGACCACAAGTTTGTTGTGGGAGCAAAATATTCAACAGTGTAAATTTCTCTCTCTATTACCAGTCTACATTTCGCATACAACTCGGGCAGAGCATCTTGTATCGTTTGCCATGTGTGTCACTCATTTTTTTTAAACCCCTCGTTACTTACTGTGCTTATTGAGCACATATGCTTGGCTAAATGAAACGTGATTGCCTCCGTTATTTCAACAACAACGTAAACAACACTACAAACAATTACTTGCAAGATTAATAACAAAATGAATAATATTAAAACCACAACACTACCGGCAAATAATAAGACTATCGGCACTTGTTATAAGAATAACATCATAATATCAGTAACGTCTTAAATAAGCGTCAAGTCAAAATCTTGCATTACGCTTCATGCACTAAGTGAGCCAACAGTAGATTTACTGCACATGTAATGTGTAAAATCAGATGCACACTATGTATGGATGTACCCAACTATTTAAAACATTTAAAAACCTCAAAATAATATGTTGAGTGAAATGATGGAAAACCGGTGCAACATATTTGCTCCAACGAATTCTTTTGTAATCTGTGACAAGTCACATCCTGTCTTTTCTGTTTCATTTTTACTCCTATGGCTTCATATTCATGACAGACGGGGCCGTGTTTAGATGCTGATGACTGATCAGCCCTCACAGTTACGTAATAGTTGCCAAAAATATAAGCATCACCAAAAGTTCCATTTAGTTTTGTAGTGCTGTGTAATGAGTACTGTGTAAACTTGAGAATACAGAGGGGTGTCTGTGTTTTACTTGAAACAGATACTTTAAGGTCCACTAATAATGGAAGCTGAATAATATGTGGCCAGCTGCTTACAGTAACACATGATTTCTGTTGACAGGGACAGGAGGGCATAATATTAGTACTCAAGAGCCACTCACTGTGTGTTGTTCTACTAATAATGCTATGTTTAGCACGGCTGATAAGAACATGCTCATCTGTCCACATGATTGTGTGTATGCATAGTGTGTTTGTGTATTCATAGATGAACATTCGTATTAATTTGTCTTTTTACGCAATGGTAACTTAACTGTTTTTGGATGTAGGTCTTGACCTCTCTCACTTAGTGTTCAGTAGCATCATTGTATTATAAACCTGTACGGAAATTTGTAGGCATGTAAGATCAAATGATTTGCTGAATAATTATTTGTATGTGTGTGTGTTGCATGGCTTCTTTAAGGCAAAATTCAGTGCTTCATCTTCATGCATTGGTGTCATCTTAAAGCAGCATTCTAGCTGCACTTATGATTGTCAGCTACTTGTGGTAGTGGCAGTGGTAATTCAATGGTTAAGACATTGGGCTACTGATCAGAAGGTTGTGAGTTCAAACCCCAGCATTACCAAGCAGCCCTTGGCCAAGGCCCTTAACCCTCAACTGCTCAAATGTATAAATGAGATAAATGTAAGTCGCTCTGGATAAGAGCATCTGCCAAATGCCATAAATGTAAGTGTATTTGAATAGTTTTGCAATTCATATGCATATCTTAACGGGATAGTAATTCATGGTTGACAGAACCCAGAATAATATTTGTAGAATGTGTGAATCTATTGCTTGTGTTCCTCTTTGACCACTCTTTTTTATATATAGATCTTTCCTGTTCTTTCTTTTTAGATTGATAAGCTGCACCAGAACAATGACTCTGTGTATTTCAGAGATGGCATACGACGCATCGATTTTGTCTTGTCCTACACCGACGACAAAGATGGAGACAAGAAAGCGGTATGTAAACTTTCACTCAGACAGATTTGCTGATACTCTGAGTAACTCTTATAATTATGACTGATTTACTGTCGGCATGTTTCGCTTTAACGGTTTTCACTGTTCTCAGTAGAGGTATCATGGTCTCTAAAATGGTGCATGTGTCCAGAAGTTTTGATGGAGCGCATATGGTGTGATTCTGATGGTTGAGAAACTTCCAGCAGTCGTCACATGATCAACAGTGTTGCAGCAGTGATTACACAGTTTGAAAAAATGATCCAGGAAATGATTATTTGCCAAGGGCACACGATCAGCTAGTTTCAGTTCCAATCTTGTTTTTGTTATCCATGTTCTTGAGAGGTTTAATTACATTTAGTATATTTTACTCCATTTAGTACATTAGTAACATGCACTGCCTGAATTGGGCAGCAATAAATCTCGTCTTGTCACACCACTGTAGTCTTTTTTTGTTATGTATTACAACACAATTAACGTTTTTTGTTTTTGTTTTTTTTTTTAAACCACTTCCCCCATCCCTAAAGTTAAGGATGCTCAGATTGATCGGCAGTCTCAAAATTTGGCTAATCTCATGAACCGATTACAATTTGATGACATAAAACGTGAGGACCTAAAACACATGATGACGTTAAACTTTAGCACTGAACTCATGTCATCACCAGTGTGGAATTATTACGAGGTCTCAAGAAACAATGAAAAATTCACTATTTGCCTTTTTTTGAAGGCCTTTTAAAATGTTCATTATAAAATGAATATTTGTTGCACTTTTTTATTTGATTATCAATTAAAACAACAATCTACAACATTACTGTAAATAATATAACCAAGACAACATCTGTGGTATTGCTTCAGTTGAAAAAAAAAAAAAAAAAAGGTTAACGGTGATGGTTACATATCAGAAAGCTTACATATCACTTATATAAAGCTTGAACGATCGCGATCAGGATCGGTATCGGCCGTTCATGATGACAAGAAATCGGTAATTGGTATATGCTGCAAAAATCCTGATAGGAGCATCCCTACCTAAAGTGAGCATGTATTTCAGTTTAATAGCATGACACATGGAGCCAATAAAGTTTAGTTGCTGCTCAAAAAAAAAGTTTGTCTCTCCTCTCCTCTCCACGGGCAGTAACCTGAGCTCAGGATTGAATTCGGGGCCCCTAGAGCTGTGAGACAGCAATGCTACCTGTTGCATGTGTTTACCTCTTACCTTTTTAGTAATACATCGTTTTATGCGTATGTTCATGTGTCTGCCTCTGTCTTTTTTTTTTTTTTTTTTTTTTAAAGGAGAGGAGAAGAGAGTTTGAAGCCAATCTGGAGAAGGCAGGTCTGGAGTTGGAGACTGAGGATAAATCGGTGAGTTTCTGAACTGAAGTGCACAAATACCACCTAGAGGTCAATGAGTAAACAGTCCAAAAAAAAAAAAAAAATGAGAATTTTATTTCTCTAACCCCCCCCCCCCCGCCCACTTCCTTTCTGAAGGAGTCAGATGACCATAAAACATACTATCTGAAAATTCACGCACCATGGGAAGTCTTGGCCACCTACGCAGAGGTGCTGAAGATCAAGGTGCCCTTTAAGAAGACGGACATCCCGAAAGGACGGGAAATCTCACTGGCTTGGCTCACGCAGCCCATCCGCCTTCCCAAGAACATCATGAAGCCCGAGCCTGATTACTTCACTGCACCCTTCAACAAGAACAAAGTCGACTTCTTCCTGATTGAGGACAGGGCGACCTTCTTCCCACCCTCCACCCGCAACAGGATCGTAAGTATTGAAGGCTTACATTGAAATAAAGTGCTCCTTTGTTAACAATTTGTGTCACTTTTTTCTCTCTCTCATTCGTTCAGGTCTATTATATCCTTACAAGATGTCCATACTACAAGAAGGATCGAGTAGATCGAGAAAAGACTGGAATTAAGAGACTTCTGAGCAATGGCACCTACACATCTGCCTACCCACTCCATGATGTAAGACCAGAAATTCTTATGGGATTTAAAAAAATATATAGTTTCTTATATCGTTTTTTTTTTTATTATTTCTTTTTACAGTCTTGAGCTCAGCATTGCTTAATGTCCATTGCTTCTGTTTGTCTTTTAGTGCCGCTATTGGAAGAGAGCAAATGATCCACAGTGTGAGAGTGAGAGATTTCACCTGTATAAGTACTGGGCTCGCTTTCTCTGCTTCTACAAAGAACAACCTCTTAACCTCATCAGGTGGGAAAATCTTTGATGATGTGAGAAACATAAATACAAGGGAAAATATGATAAATATAAAATGACCACAGATTCTTCTTCTTCTTTTCGTGTTGAGGTTCCACTTCATAGTGGAACCATCGTCGTGGAAGGATTAGCCGCTCAGCAGTATGATACTGAACGTTGCCCAGGGTGCGCCAGGGGAGGCTCCTTCCGTGCACACACATTCACACACTACATTTTGGACAATTTGGACATGCCAATCCAAACATGCGAACTCCGCAGGGCCATGGTGGGAATCGAACCCTCAACCCTGGGGTATTTGCAGAAATCTTTTTTTATTTGTGAGGCGAACATGTTAACCAATAAGCCACTGTGCACCACCACAGATTTAAAAGCACCCCATTACTCATTTAAAAGCAAGCACAAAAAAAATCGAGCTCTCTCACAATTTGAGGCAGGACTAAAACATAGAAACTCATAATCAGGCTCACAAAACATGAGTCTCACCCATTTCTCTACATTCAGAAGTGGTTATGTTCATGCACTTTTGACATTCGGCTAAAGTTGCAGTCAAAATTATTCAACCTCCCATTACAAATCAGGTTTATTGTCAAAATTCACAGACTTTCAGCTGTTTGCAATGAACAATCAAACAAACGCAATTGAAATAGTTCAACACAACGAATGCTTCAAGTGGTTTCCCCAAATTCAACTGAAAATGCAGCTTATAATGACTTTTCCAGTTTCAAAATGATTCAATTATTTGTTGTGTTGAGTTATTTCAATTGCTTTTGCTTGATTTGTTCATTGCAAACAGCTGAAAATCTATCAATTTTGACAATAAACCTGATTTCCAATGGGGGTTGAATAATTTTGATTGCAGCTGTATATGGAACCATTTCATGGCTATTAAAGTGCTGTGAAAAAGTATTGATTTCTTCTGTTTTTGTGTATATCTCACACTAAATTGATTCAGAAGTTAAAACAAAATCTAAGATAAAACAGAGGTAACCTGATTTAAATACAAACTACAGTTTTTAAATGATTGTTATTTATTGAAGCAAAAAAGCTATCCAATCCCCACTGGGCCTGTGTAAAAACGTATTTGCATTCCAGTCTCTAGTGCAGAGTAGTTTCTGACTCTGTCCTTGGTTTTCTTCTTGGCATATTCACAAAGGCATGTATGATAAAATTCCAAGAATGATTAAAACTATTCTGAGGCCCACCTCCTTATCACGTGTTTAATGATTATTTACTCCAGTCTTGGACTGTTCCAGTATGCATAGTGTGTTTGCAGTCACACATTATAGGGTTTACACAAAGGCTTTAAATGTGTTTAAAAGTTTTCAGTGTTTGACAATGTGATTCATTTGGAATAAACATGCAAGATAATACTTGTTTTCATTATAATGAGCAGACCAAATAATGTACTACAACGCTAAGCGTTTAATTGTTTTGTGATTTTTGCAGCTAGATTGATGACCTGCTTGCGACCAGTAGATCATTACTTCTAGCTGCCAGTTCAGCTTGGCTAGAAATTAGCTAGCGATTGAAAGTAACATGCTTGGGTTATAGCACGACAGGTATAATTCATCCCTAATAGCTTATGAAGACAACACTTTAGAATATTGAAATAAATAATAGAAATTCTAAATCTATCACAATGTTAGCTAATTAACTAGCAGCATTTTAGCATCCTGAGTTCAGGAATTATTATAGAACTCAGATTAAGCTTCTGTCTTCACTTGTCTTCACTTTCTCATGTATGGTATTTGCATAAATTATAATGAAATGAATGATGGAACTAAGAGCTAACCCAAAAAATATTGCTTATAGCCATAGCTGATCACATACAGTAGGCATTCACATTGTGTGCTTAAATATAACTTAAATTCATTTCATTAAACCACGTGATTAATTTAGATATACTGAGCAAACACTAGTATTAATTCCTGGCTAATGTGGTGTCAGCTCATGGTGCAGTTCATACTTTGCACTTTGTACATCAAAGTGTAGTGAAAGTGATGTTTCCTGTTTGCCTTTGACAGGAAATATTATGGTGAGAAGATTGGCATCTACTTTGCTTGGCTGGGCTTCTACACAGAGATGCTGTTCTTTGCTGCTGTCATGGGTGTCATCTGTTTTGTGTATGGTTTACTCAGCTATGATGATAACGTAACAAGGTTAGGATGCTATCAATACTGTTCTATGTCTCACGAGGGAAAAAAAACCCCCCACAGACACACACACACACACCAGGATTCACTTGGACTGATCACCATTTTGTACATTTGACTATCATTTATAAACACGAAAACATCATTTGTGTTTTGTATAATCACTTAAAATGCTGACTGACTCTGATGTACAATAGTTTGTGATTTAGGTATTCTTAGTTATTGTGAAGTTTGTCATTTGAAATTGCCTGTTTGTGAATAAACTGACCTGTATTTTTTTGCCCTCTGTATTAACTATTCAGTAAAGAGATCTGTGACGCCGAAATTGGTGGAACCATTGTCATGTGTCCTCTGTGTGATAAGAAGTGCACCTATTGGAAACTCAACTCTACTTGTTTGTCATCGTGGGTGAGTTGGCTCGCTGTCATTAATGCCCAGTTGTTGTCCATGTGTTTCTTGAAGTGTATTTGGTTCCAAACCATTACATTAACCCTGAACTTGAAATGTGATTGGATAATTGCGATGATGTAGATTAGGTCAAATTTGATAAGAGAATACAAAAATCACAATTTTCAAATGAAAACAGGTATTTTGTTTGTAACTAAATAAGCGCCACAGCTTTGGACCAATCTGGTCCAAGTTAAGAGGATAATATGCTCCCCAGAAACATTTAGCTACATTTTTGTTATATCATTTGCAAATAAATTCAAAGCAAATGCATGTTTGACAAATAACTAAAATGATTTCTGCAAATATTTTGTGGTCACATGTACCAAATACTTAAACTACCGGCTAAAAGTTTGGAGATTTTTTTTATCACAACATAATTCCCATAGTTCCATTTGCGTTATTCCAGAGTTTTGATGACTTTATTATTATTCTAAAATGTAGGAAAAAATAAAAATAAAGATTGAGTGTGGCTAAACTTTTGACCGGTAATGTATACAAATACAGCACAGGTAATAGTCTTGCTTAACTTTTGAATAGTTATGTGGCTTGATTAATCCCATCTCATGTCTGCTTGCAGTTTCATGTCTTTCTTTTCTGTTTTTAGCAATCTCATCTATTTGATAACGAAGGAACCGTATTCTTCGCCATCTTCATGGGAATTTGGGGTAAATTTGTCCTCACCACATTGAAACACTGCCACCTACAGGTAGAAAATCATTACAAACAAACTAAGAACACCATACTGGTCTCATGGGATAGAAATACATAAATGGGTTGGATGAAGCAGAGCCAATTTGATAACTATTTATCTGATTAATTTGTCAACTTGGGGCAGCTGAATGAATTTCAGTAATTGCTTCATTTTAAAGGCAAGCATGCACAGTGGATCTTTGTAAATGATGCATGATAGAAATGTTAATTAGAGGTCCCAGAGCGATGTCCCTCTCGTAATAAGAATAATAAGAATATCACATACACAACGCATGTTGTCCGCAGCCTGCGTCTGTATTTGCTGTGTAACCAAATGGCGATAAACTACAGATTTGATTTCACCAGTCCCTTACTCACATTCTCTCTCTTTCTTGTTGTCTGTCTTTTGCGTTTACCCTTTTTTGCTCTCCTACAGTAACTCTATTTCTGGAATTTTGGAAGCGGAGGCAGGCAAGGCTGGAGTATGAGTGGGACTTGGTGGATTTTGAAGAGGAGCAGCAGCAGCTTCAGATCAGGCCTGAATTTGAGTTGAAGTGCACCAACCGCCGTCCCAATCGTGTCACACAGGTACTTCAAAGCAGTGTGGTGGTAACTCTGTGGCAATTCACTCTGTCATTTAAGAGAGCCTTTTTTACTTTCTATCATTTGCTGTACTCAAGTATATATTTGCCTTTATTGACCTGTAAAATCCCAATTATTACCTTAGGTTTTTACAATATTAAGAGCATAGAGAGTACTCTGTGAATGTGCCTAAACAGTTGGAATGACACAAGCTCTGATTTATCTCAGGTAATGGAGCCATATTTGCCTTTAACCAGCAAGTGTGCTCGCTTCTGCTTGTCTGGAGCTATTGTTCTGTTCTGGGTGAGTCACTGTGCTTGCTTGCAAAAGCCCCAAATCTTTAAAACTTATGTTAATCAAACATTGTTCCTAACTGGACCACCAAACCCATATCTGTAATCTGTCCCCTGTTTTTTTTTTTTCTTTCTTTCTTTTCTCCTAAGACATTCATGATCGTGGCCTGCATAATGGGAGTGATTGCATACAGGTTAGCTGTTTATGCTGCTTTCGCTAGCATCATGAAGGATAGCCCAACCAGCAAGATCCAACTTGTGGGATCTTTGATAACTCCACAGTTGGCCACCTCAGTTACAGCGTCCTGCATCAATTTTGTTATCATCCTCATCCTCAACATGCTCTATGAGCACGTGGCTATATGGATTACTGATATGGGTGAGACAAAGCTTTACTGTCATTTTTAAATGTTACTGTAAATTGCTCAACAAAATTACCCTTTTATAACAAAAGGCAGACATTGCCTTTAACAGACTGTTTCTGTAACAGACTGTTTCTGTTGCCTTTAATAGACTGTTGCCTTTAACAGCCAAGTTTCCATCCACTTTTTGCACTTTTCTGTTATCGACAAAGTGAAAGTGCGTGGAAATTTTTTTTTGTGTCGTTTGCTGTCTCCCGCCTCTTTCAATCCAGTTGGCCTATTACCGATATCAGTGTCCGTGAAGTCATCCTTAAAAAAAATTGGCCTGTAGCTTTTGGTGTCCTGCACAGTCTCGCAATCGGCTTGAGCCATTTCTATACGTAATTTTGTGTGTAGCGCAAATTGTGTAACCTTTTGCATCCCACGTCATCAAATCTTTGTAAAATGGAGAGAGTATTGAGAAAATTAAGTGAAACTGGCCAGCTTGCTCTCATTTTAATTTCACAAATAATTGCAATTGAATGAAATATGAGAAGATGACATCAGAATGGACAAGTTGCTTGTCTGATAGGGCTCCAAGTAGTTGCCCTTATATGACGAAGTGCATGGGTCTGGGAGTAGCGAATCTCTTCGAATGTAGCGAGGCCAAAGAAATTACATACTGTAATTCCTTGGCAAATCTTGTGCCACAGGTTTACGGTGCGCTGGATGGCAGGTACATCCCAGTTCTTCCCCCGACGGATGGACAAATTCTGTCATGTGGCACTTTTTTTGGCGTGAATGCCATTTTTCTTCACAAACTTTTTCCAAATAATTCTTTCACAACATTTGACGTATCGACATAGGATTTATGTGCTAATGTTAAATGAAAAAAGATTATGTCGACACTTGGGAAATTCTATCGATAATTAATTTGTTTCTCCATTAGCTATATCGGTAAACATTTCAATGTGCGGAACCTTTTTTACAACAAAAAAAATTCAATAAAATCTTTGGATGGAAATGTAGCCATTGTTTGTTTGATACAACAGCTGTCCTTTATCTGTCTTTTATTTATGATTATTATTTGACTTTGCCTACAGAAATCCCCAAGACACATTTGGAATATGAGAACAAGCTGACCATGAAAATGTTCATGTTCCAATTTGTCAATTACTACTCCTCCTGCTTCTATGTTGCATTCTTTAAAGGCAAGTTTGTGGGTTACCCAGGCAACTACAGCTACATGTTTGGGAAGTGGAGTAAACTGAGAAATGAGGAGGTGAGATGCTTTGTCTTCTGTCTGTTGTCACAATTATCTTTTTAAACATGAAAAATGAGTTCTATTGTATTGTTGTATTCCTGTCTATGTATAACTAAAACAATAATTTATAAAGTATAAAACAACAGTGAATATATAAATGTTGAGTCTGTCCACCAAATATAAAGTTATAACCTTTGTAATACACTGTATATTTTATTTTTAACATCTGATATTTTGTATGAATTCTTTTTTTCCCCCTGAATGTATGATTTTCTGAAATCATATACCATGTGCTGTATGTTTCACATTCCCTTCATTTGTCTAATGAAATCTAATTCCATATGCACTGCCTCAGACTATACACAGCTGTAATTTGAGGATGTGATCTTTTGCAGTGTGCTCCAGAGGGCTGTCTGATAGAGCTCACCACTCAGCTGGTGATCGTCATGACAGGGAAACAGCTGGTTGGAAATATCCAGGAGGCCTTGTTACCGTGAGTCCAGTTTATTATTCACTTTAAAGCATGTTATTTATTAATTAACATAAATGGCCAAAATTCATCTTTCTGTTCACTATATATGCTGACCATATTTTCAAACCAATGTAGGGCTCTATATGCTCAAATGGGCACCATTAGAGGTTCAGCAAGAACTTCTAGAAAGTGTGACTCTAATAGGTGTCTTACAAATTAACTGTTTGAATGTAAAATTAGGAAGTGAAGGAAAAAAAAATCAGGTTCCTGCACTATATGGCCAAAATGTGCGTGCTGAACATCCCTTTCCAAAACCATGGGTATTAATATGGAGCTGGTCCCTTTTGCTGCTATACAGTATGGGTATTTGCCCATTCAGCAACAAGAGCATTAGTGAGGTTGGGAACTGATGTTGGGTGAGGAGGCCTGGCATTCACTCGACCTTCCAGTTCATCCCAAATGTGTTCAGTAGGCTTGAGGTCAGGGCTCTGTGCAGGCCATTCAATTTCTTCCACACCAACCTTGGTAAACCATGTCTTCATAGACCTCGTTTTGTGCACAGGTGCATTGTCTTGCTGGAACAGGCTTCTTGGGCTAGGCCCGTTAGTTACAGTGAAGGGAAATCATAATGTGACAGCATACAGAGGCATTCTAGAGAATTGTGTGCTTCCAGCTTTTTGGCAACAGGTTGGGGGACGCCCAGATACAGTATACACTACCGGTCAAACGTTTGAAGACACTTGACTGAAATGTTTCGCGTGATCTTAAAAACCTTTTGATCTGAAAGTGTATGATTAAATGTTTGAAATCGGTGTTGTAGACAAAAAATATAATTGTGCCAACATATTCATTTCTTTCATTAGAAAACTAACTTTTTATTTACAAAAAATATTCTGAAAAGCAGCCGATAAGTGTCCTGCGTAGGTGGGAACTCCTTTAATACTGTTTAAAAAAACATCTCAGGGAGATGCCTCAAGAAAATGGTTGAGAAAATGCCAAGAATACATTTCTGGAAATTCTAGGCAAAAAGGGTGTCTACTTTGAAGATGCTAAAATATTAAATTATTTTGGATTTATTTTGGATTTTTTTATCATAGCATAATTCACATTGGTGTTATTACAGAGTTTTGATGACTTTATTATTATTCTAAAATGTGAAAAAATAAAAATAAAGTATGAGTGTATCTAATCTTTTGACAGGTAGTGCAGGTGTGAGAGTCACGTGTCCACAAACTTTTGGCCATGTAGTATGCCAAAATGACACAAGGGTCATTTAGACAAAAGCTTAGGAAATGTGTGTTTTAATACACTTTGTTAGATAAAAGTACATTCTTGAATATTTTAAATATGAATTTGAATATTTCAAATCATATTTAAATCAGATTTAAATCATATTTATTTATTTATTTAAAGCAGAGGATTCATAGCTGTAAAAAAACAACAACCCTGAGCTGCCAGTTTATTACGTGCCTTGTACCTATTCATAGGGGGATAAAAATCTTACCATTGGTACTGTACATGGTACACTTGTACCAGGGTCACACTACAAGGAAATTCACAATGCTGCAGTGAGAAAAATCCACCACACAAATATTATCTGAAATTATGCATCGAAACAACTATGCTGCAGTCATTGTAGCACACTTAAGTGCAGCCAATTGGTTAAAAAAAAACAACATTTAGGTACTGATGCCTAATAAACTTGCATCTGTGAATTCAGGTTACTGAAGAACTGGTGGATCAGCAGGAAAGGTCGAAACCATTCAGAGAGCCAGTACAGCCGATGGGAGCAGGACCATGACTTACAAAGCTTTGGCCAGTTTGGTCTCTTCTACGAGTACCTAGAGATGGGTACGGTTTCACTCATTTAAATTTCCTCTGGCTATAAACCACCCTTATATTAGTGATTCATAAATCTAAAACTAGACTGTCTTATCACTTCTAATTCACTCCCACGCAGCCTGTGATTGCTGTGTGAGCATGTTTTAATGTGTATAAACTGATGCTACTTTTTTATTTATTTCTTTTTTTTTTAAACAGTGATCCAGTTTGGTTTCATCACATTATTTGTGGCTTCATTTCCACTTGCTCCGCTTCTCGCTCTCTTTAACAATATCCTGGAGGTGCGGGTAGATGCATGGAAGTTCACAACACAGTTCCGTAGGCCAGTGGCTGCCAAAGCACGCAACATTGGAGCCTGGCAGGAGATCCTAAATGTGGTGGCTATTTTATCTGTCGTCACAAATGTGAGTAGCAAAGGCCAAGGGTCGCTCTCTCTCTCACTCTCACTTCCTAAACTTGATGATACTGTATTACAATTTTACAAGTTTTTCTTTTGCCTTGCATTGGTTTACTCCGGTTGCTAGTGGGTCTTATAACTTTAGTCTATTACCGCTTGCCATGATCACAATATCCACATGAACGATAAAAGAATGATATAAGAAAAAAGTCTGAAGTGAAATGCTTGTGTATGAAATGCATGACTGTCTACTAGTGTCAGAATAATCCTAAAACATTGTCTTGCAGTAATAAAGTTTTTACGGGGCTTAAAGGCATGCTGTAGTTCACCCAAAAACGAAATTTCTGTCAATTCCTCACCCTCATGTTGTTCCAAACCCATAAGACTTTCATTCCAGAACCAGCCACAGTTCTTCTGGAGACTTTGACTGTCGCACTTGCTTCTTATTTTTGCAGCGAAACCCATCAGCCTTCATTGTGTTTTTGTCTGAAAAGTAGTCTCTTACGTAATACGCTGCTTTCTTTACTGACATACAAACATTTTTCTGTCACATTTCATTTAGTGCTGGAAAAGGAATGCTTGGAAATCTAAAGTGTTTTTGTACTGACTCGATAATGTAGAAGTCATCAAATAAAAATCTATAACAAAGGTTCTACTAAAAGAAATCGAGTGCCTAAGACTTTTGCTCACTGTATATTAGTATTCCAATAGAACACAGTATAAAATAATTTACATTGAACTGTTTATTTATATAATCTAGTGAAATAGAAATATAATGTATGCTTAAAAAATGCGTACACTCACCAGCCACTTGAATAGGACCACTTGTACACCTGCACATTAATCCAATTATTCAATCAGCCAGTGATGACTAGTCAATATTTTTCCAATCTTCAACTATCCAGTTGTGATTCTCGACACAATATATCCTCAGGGCATTTTCAGACCTATGATCTGTGCTTTGGTCCGAAACGGAGTCTTAAATTGATACGATGTTGCTTTTTCTTCTTGGCTCGAGTGGCTTTCATAAGGCAACATTTCAAAGCGCACCAAAAAGTGTTACAAGTCACATGTGGGTACACTGTCTGCCTGTTGACTGTATGTTCCAGAGTTCCGCTTATAGCGGTCGTCCATCCAGATGGGATAGGCAGCAGCTCAGTGAGCTTGTTATGGCTTTCTTTTTAGCTGTAGTTATTATAATTTATCTAATTTTTATATGTTTATATGTTAAACACTTTGTAAACCTCTGTGTTTTTGAAAGTTGTTCTGAAATATGTTTGTCAGACCAAATCCAATGAGGCATTTTACCTCGTCTTTGGTCCAAGTTAAACTGTGGTTCACTTTGCGAGCCATTACCGAAACAAACACGTTTTTAACATAATGCCGTTTCCATTATATGTAGCGTCCGTAGGGTCAGGTTGCTTTATAGTTTAAACTAACTATCCAAATGAGCCAGGTATGAAAACACCCTCAAATTCCTGTTCTTGGTCGAGAGCAGTTATAACCTGTAGCATTCTGCTGTTGTAGCCCATCTACTTCAAGCTTTTACATTCTGAGATGCTTTTCTGCTCACCACATTTGTAAAGAGTTATTATATAGTTACCATAGCCTTCCTGTCAGCTCAAACCACTCTGGCTATTTTCCTCTGACAAGGCATTTCTGCCCTCAGAACAACTGCTCACTGGATGTTTTTTTGTTTTGTTTTGTTTTTTGTTCAATTCTGCATGAACTCCAGAGACTGTTTGCATGAAAAATCTACGGAGATCAGCAGTTTTTGAAATACTTATACCAGCCTGTCTGCTACCACCAAACATGCCACGATCAGAGTCACTGAGATCAAATTTTCTCCCCATTCTGATGTTTGGTGTGCACATTAACTGAAACTCTTGATTTGTATCTGCATGATTTTATACATTGCTCTGTTGCCTCTTTTGGCTGACTGGGATAGTTGCGTAAATGATTGAGGTTACAGGTGTTACTATTAATGTGGCTGTGAGTGTATGTCTTAATATACTGACAGACAGAAAGATGGGTAGACAGGTAAGGATCAAACATTCTGTTTTCTTTTCTTTAATTTCACTTTCTGTGCACTATTTTTGTCACCCCAGGCCTTCATCGTGGCGTTCACCTCTGATATGATCCCTCGTCTTGTCTACCTGTACGCAGACCGCCCTGGTAATGAGACCACTATGAGAGGCTACATTAACAACAGCCTTTCAGTGTATGAAATCTCCAAGCTCCATCCAGACAACAAACCAGATAGTGAGGAGAACCCCTCCTGGTTCAATGAGTCCATCATCACAACATGCAGGTATGTGGCTGGGTGTGTGTTTATGTATAAGGGCTGTGACACACCAGGGACCAGCTTCTGTGAAAGGTTCCACTCAAACCAAATACAACTGCAGCCGATTGCCAGCATGCGTGATCTGTGCCTGCAGGAACGGAAATAAATCTCCATATCTGGAGCTGGCAGTAGTCTGTATATAATTTTTTTATTATTATTTTTTTTAAAAATATCTAATAATAGTTTTTGGTTTGGGACTATTTCACGCCACTGGAATCTGTATGCTCTTCTTGGAATTGAAACACTTTGTTTGACCATTCCTTTGTGAAAGTATAGCTGGCTAAAACAGATGAGCAGAAGTTGTGGGAAGCAATGAGCCGAAACATTTGATGCTTTTTATGCATGTGCTCTGCCGCCATTGGCTCAGGATCTCAGAGCCCTGAGATTGACCATGAAATCTTATTAACATCTTCAAATTTCCATTGTAACTAAATTGTTATAGATATCGAGACTTCCGCTATCCACCAGGCCACCAGAGAGAATACATGAAAACCATGCAGTTCTGGCATATTCTTGCAGCCAAGATGGCATTTATTATCATCATGGAGGTGAGGACAGTGCAATGTTATGTGATTTTATTATTAGTATTATTTTTTTAAATCATGATTTGCATAGTGGAGGTTTGTATCTGAGACAATTTTTGTGCCTCCGCCCAGCATGTGGTGTTCATGGTGAAGTTCTTCGTGGCGTGGCTGATCCCTGACGTCCCGTCTGAAGTTAAGGACCGCATAAAGCACGAGCGCTACATGGTGCAGGAGTACCTGCATGACTACGACGTGAAGAAGCTCACACTGCAGCTCAGCCAGAGTCAGACCACAGACCTGTGTCACTCAACAGAGAGCAGCTCACTGCTCCCTACAGACAAGATTGAAGTTCTGTCTGAATGTATCTAAGGAGCCCTGAGCCTACAGGAGCCTGAAAGGGTGCCAACCAGTCATGAGTATCTGGAGTATGATCAACACCAGACCATGCTGTGCTGCATGTATAATCAAAGAACTAGCCTGCCTATAGCCTTATCTCTCTTGGAACCCTGAAAAAAACCTCACTTTCCATTATAAAGAGGAAGATGAGACCAAGCTGGGATCCTGTGGCTCTTCTGCTGTCTGTATTTTACTCTTATTTGCAGTGCACTCTGACTCTTGCCTCTCTAGCATGCAGTGCTCTGTCAGTATTTGTAACTGCTGTGATGGGCATGATGTTCGTGATTTGGACAGATCTCTGAACTGACGGTCATTTTGCCTTGTAAACCAATGGCATGTAAAGGGAAAATGTGAACATTCAAAAATTATTATATGATTTTTTAAGAATTCCTTACACAAACAAGCTTTTATTTGTTTGGTTTTTTTGTTTTGTTTTTTTGGTTGTTTTTTTTTTTTTTTTCTTCCCCAGAAGAAGCTGCCTGGATGTGTTGCAATGGTTTTACTGTTTTGTGTTATTTAGTTATTCTTGTCCCTCTATTCAAATGCAGAATTCTGCTGGCTTATTTTAAAACTACACTGCAATTCTTTAAGACCTCAATTTCAAAGTACTCCAGGGTAAACCCTTTTTGAGTATGATGTCCATCCAAGCACTCATACTGTAATGGTCACAAAAGTCTGTCATGTTGTTCTCTGGACAACATTTATGCTCTCATATGCAAAGTTAATCGTCTTCCTTTTTTTTTCTTCTTCTTCTTTTTTTTTAATACACATAATGATGGGACCTACAGTATGTGCACTGGGTTAAAGTTGTGGATGAAATGGTACAATATGTATAACATTTACATTAAACAGTTCATTTAACTGTTAAACCTGTTAACACTGAGAAACTTTACAGGATTACACTAAATATTTGATGAACACATTAACAGTTTTCTGACAGGAGCCTGACATATTTACTAAAAAGCTGTTTAGTAAACTGGAATAAATGTATTGCACTACGATGTTTTTGAGTAAGAGATTGATATAGATAGCAAGAGAGTGAGAGATCTACCCTAAAAGAAAAATGTTACATTCTTTACTTTTTTTTTTAACTTCTCCAGAATTCAAGAATATATAAGCTTCATTCTTAATTGCCACACACTCTATTACAAGTATTTCAACTAAAAACAACAACAAAAAAAACAAATACATCAGAGTAATAGCTAAGTGCTGTTAAATTCCAGACAAAGATTAAACAAAAAACTGAGAGAAATATTGTCTAGAGAGTATGTTCCTACAAGTCTAGTATGAACAGAAGCAATGAAGAACCACATCCAGAGGTGTTTTGAACATTAAAGGCATTTCCATTTCCTGTCTCTTTGTTGCACGTCTAATCATGTGTACATTTTGTTTACGTATTTCATTTGTGTTCTTAGCAGTTCAAGTGTCAGATACTGCTGTGTGTGTAAATCTGAGAGAAGACCTGTATAACACTTAAGATATCTACAGGAAGGAATGAGGTTTTAGCAAGTTCCTTCATATTCACTGAGCGATATACTCTTTAATTTAAATTTAATTTATCGCAATGCTATACACAATTGTTGATCACTTCCGCTAGTTATTTATTCGCTTCATCATTTTGTGAAAAGTATGTGCAAGGTGTCAAACTGCATTTGCTTCTAACCTGCAGTTGTGTATGTTAGTATCATATCTTTTCTGGTGTACTTTTAAATAATGTTTAACTCCTTCTTCCTTTTATTCCTTTTGTTTTGTCTGATGGGAAACTCTTATGACTCAAAATTTCTTTGAAAGAAATAGATTGTTCCATACTAAATGTCTATGTAGAGAAATATAAAGCCTTCAATAGACAGCTTAAGTGTATATCTCAGGGAAGTTAACCTTCCGATGATCAGAAACGGCTATTGTATCTCTATCTGTTGCTTAATTGATTTATTTTTGGAATAATGGTGCTATTAGCCATTAAATAGATTGTATATGATCTTATGCCATATGTTCCTACTATTGAGTTGCATGACTCTTAAAATAAACCCATACAATTTTTTATATAATGAGGCTCAATTTGCGTTTAATCTGAAATGTGCCTAAATATGAACATTTCCATGTAAACCTTTGTGTGTTTAATCGGGTAGTAGGTGGGTTAGAGAAGTGCGCATGCGCTTAGAATGTCCGCCAGATGGCGCCACACGCTCACTTACATCTGGTCCAACTACCTGTTTGCTGTTAATGTGACTTTCCTTGTTATAACTACATGCATTTTCATGTTTCTGTGGTTTTAGTCTTTGATTTAGCACTATGCCGTAAACTTTAAGTCAAAGAGACATATATATTGCATAAGGTTTATTTTGAAGGCTAGTCTTTCCCCCTCCCTCTTGCTGCTTGGGAGATATGAACGTTTCTAAACATACAGTACATTGCTTCATTAGTATGTTTGACCTCTTGCATTGTAGATGCATATTCACACGCGCACACATCTACTGCAGACAAGGAGACGCTTTGCTGAGCTGTGCTTGAATTATTAATACATTTTTTGCGAGATCTCGGAGGGGGAAACACTCCTCATTCGGTTTCCATAGCACCGCCCCCAGGAGGCTCGCCTGGCCTTTCATATAATAAACAACCAGTGAGATTGAAAGCACAAATTTGTACTCCATGCTTTAAAAAAATGATTTTTTTTGTCGCAGTAATGCAGTTCCACCCCCCCCCCCCCAAAAAAAAGAAAAACAGCCGGGAATGTTTGAAAACGTACGGATTGCGAATGTTTCCCGTGATGTCTAACCCCTCCCAGTTAAAGTGGGCAGATTGGCGTGTATGGAGAAGGGTGGGTGGTGGGAAGGGGTTCTGTCTAGAGTGTAGCGCGCGCTCCGGTGCATAAGCGACGGGCAGCACGCGCCGTATCGCTGACCTTGGTGCTGAAATTGGTTTCCGTGCACCAGATAATACAAACCGGAAACTGTCTTTCCAGTCCTTTATTTGATCGCTCATTGTATTTGTTATCCGTGTAGATTTCCGTTGATTAGATTTTTTTTTCTTTTTCCACTAAACTTTTTTCCAACCCTAATCTTCTAAAAAGCAGTCGGGTTTGACGTGAACATCAAATGTATTGCCTCGCGCCGAGATGGCAGTGAAAACGCTCACGATGCGTAAGAAGAACGAGTTTCTCATTCCGAACAGAGAGAGCCACTCCACTTCTGATTTCTCCTGTCATATATAGCTAGGTGTTTTTCTTTTCTTTTTTTTTTTCTTTCTTCACTTTTCGTGTCTGAGGATCAGACGTCGTGCTTCTGTAGCTATCTGTGCGCCTTAATCACAGATCTGCTGGGTGTCTGTCCGGTATGTCCGACCAGCTCGTCCGTGACATGATACTTTAACACTAACGAAAAGAAAACGAGGGATTATCATATTTGGACATGGATACTCCGAAGGAGCCCGGTTCTGTGCCCAGGAAAGAGGCTTTCAAGCAACTAGCAGGGAAGACGCTGGGTCATTTGTACAAGTAAGCTGAAATATGTCCATGTTGTAAACTGTAATCATGTTCTTTTGATGTTCATTTTTGATGAAATCATTTTGCATTGCATATTCGTGAGCGGTATCCCCAAATATATGGTGAACAATTCTATAGGCATAGGAAATGACGGAGGATATTGTCACGACATTTTAGAAAACACATTTGTAACACAGTCACGCGGTTGTTTAAAGGTGTGTGTGTGTGTGTGTGCGTGCGTGCGTGCAATATGTAATACAGAGTGAAATGTTAAGCATGTGAAAGAGATTCACAGGTAAATTGTGTGAAAGAATAACTGATTGAATTGTAATCGTTGACGAGAGAATTCCCCTGGGTGTCACCTTTTCAGAGACCATTCAGAGGTCTTTAAATAATTCACACAAACGAAGAGAATCTGCTTTATTGTATGTACGTGTTCAAAATGGGAAAAACATTCGTGCATTTGTATTTACGCATAAATTCGTTTTTGATATATTTATAGCTATTGTTAAACTGTAATAGTTTTTTTTTAATTTTCTGATATAATTTTTTTCCGATTGTATAATGAAAAGTGCGTCGTTTTGCTATTTTTTAAAAATTATTATTACTGTTGTTTATTTATTTTTGTCCATATTACACAAGGATCAAATTCTATTATTTAATACTTCACATTATACTAGGACCTTGAACTAAACGTCGAACATACTCAGAGAACATATGACATTCCTGCAGGTCATTGATTTACTCTAAATAATGTATTAAATGTAGAGTGAAATGCAAAACAAATGAAAATAGCTTGTGTAATATGGACAGAGCATTAACGAAATTGGTTTGCAAAAATATTTTCTTTATTTGAGTGACTAATCTGCATGCATGGCATCAATGCCTATCCGCCTGCAACTGTTCTATATAATAAAAAAAATAGTGTACTGCAATACATTTGTTAACAATTATAGACATATTAAATACGGAAATATTTCTCTCTTTTTTTGTTGATGTTGATGAAACTTGTAAACGTGAAGCTTGTATGAATGCAAATAAGGCCGAAGGTGAGCGAAATGCTGCAATGCGGTATACAGGAGAGACAGATGAGGCCTTTGGCGCTCTGGCTGAACCCTCTGCGTTTCCTGATTTTGATTTTAGCCTTAATATGAATTATTTATACACTGTGTTTATTGCTAAAGAATATTTTAACACTCATGATCAAGTAGGCCTATAAATGTCATGGGGTGTTAAAACGGTGATTCTTGTAGCCTGTTTAAAATGCGAATAAAAATTCGATTAGAATAACTGATGTGTTGATAAGAGTTTAATTATAATTATACGTTGTCTGTATTAGACTAAACTAGCCCATGCACTGGTTAATTAAAACTAAACTAGCCCATGCACTGGTTACTTAAAATTGAGCTTTTACCCTCTCTGCACGTGTTTTTTTGTTTGTTTGTTTTTTTGTTTTTTACCAAGTTCATTCGTTAATTGCCCTTTTTGCCGGTGTAGAGTGTTGGAGAAGAGACAGAAAACTGGAGAAAATATTGAATTAACGGCAGATGGCCGACCGGCGCGGAGCAGTGAGAGGAAGGCGCCCTTATGTGACTGCACGTGCTTCGGACTCCCGCGCCGCTACATCATCGCTATCATGAGCGGCCTGGGCTTTTGCATCTCTTTCGGGATTCGGTGCAATTTGGGCGTGGCCATTGTGAGCATGGTGAACAACAGCACCATTCACCAGAACGGCAAAATCATCATCAAAGAGGTGCGTGCGCGTGCGTGGAATTTCTTCATAGGTGTTACGTCTACGTCATGTACGTGGTTCCCTCCTTCTTCCACACACACGCACGCACGCACGCACACTCTCTCTCACACACACTCTCACTCGCACACTCACACGTACATTTGTCTTACTATCTTTTGTGAGGAACTTCCGGCCTTCCACTGACTTAATTATTAACTCAGAAATTTGTGTTTAGATGAGTTTTTTTATTTATTTTATTCCCATTCCTATACTTGTCGGGACGTTTGCTAGTATTCTAATATTCTAATATTAGTCTTATATTCTAATAGTCTAAATGTCTTATTTATTTATTTATTTATTTATTTATTTATTTATTTATTTATTTATTGAACTGTCTGATTTTATAAGCTCGGCATTCCATCAATTCATCAGTGTAATTTATGGCGTAAGATGTGAATATGCAAACATTGTGAATTCAGATGATTTTTTGAAAGGATAAGCTATTAAATTATTATTACATTTTAAATCATAGCCTACGTACATGAACGAAAAAAAATTAAATACCTGCAAATTCTTAAACATAAGCCGGCACATTATTACATAATAGATATTTATTATATTTTATTTTCTTATCCAGTTTCAGATATAGCTCAGTGCTTTGTTTTTGTGAACACTGTTCCATTTCCTCTCTTTCTCAGAAAGCCAAGTTTAACTGGGACCCAGAGATAGTGGGAATGATCCACGGCTCATTTTTCTGGGGTTATATAGTGACCCAAATCCCAGGAGGGTACATATCATCGCGATTAGCAGCGAACAGGTAAATCTATTTATCTACACTATACTTCTTTATGCTATCGGTCCTCCGTTATTTGGCTATATTTAGTCATTTTCAAGCTGTCTTGTATTTTTTTTATACTAAAAAAGCCGTTTTGTACTAAATTATTATAATGATTTAAATGGTACTGCAAGTGTAATATAACTGTGTTTATCAGCATCAAGTATTTTGATTTCTATTAAATCTGAGTATTTAATGCATTTTTTAAAGTAAAATACTGAGAAAACAAGCACTAATTCTTCTTTGCTAATTTATTGATAAAAAGGAAAAAATAATGTGAATAATAACGAAAAATATCACGGGCATATCTCACAGTAATTTTTTAAAAATCAGGCCATTAATTGTAGCGGGGACATTGCCCTTGGCTTGGTGACAGAACACACAAGGGGAAGTGGGCTTTGGCTTTCTCCACCTGTTAATGAGATCCCGGGGGACACCGTGTCTAATCCGTTCAGTGAGGCGGGGGGGCATGGAGACGCTGCCACAGGGCTTACCCATGCCCCTTCATATTACATATGCAATACTAGGATGGAGGTTACTTTATAGTCCTTTCTCTCTGAGCGTGTGACATTAACACTGAGCAGTAACAAAGCTGGGACGTTTAGGCGTTTGGGCTTGCTGAGGGGAAAAAACTGGCACAGATGAACTTCTTGAACCTTGTGTTTATATCCATTTCTATCTATAGGTTAATAAACGTTTTCGGCACATTTCTAAAGGTTTTGCAACTCAGTGTAATTGAATTTAGGATTTTGTCCTGAAGGGTCAGTCTAGCAAGAAGTAAATCTTTGCAATGGGTTCTGTTTTTCTATTTTTCTAAAAGAGACATACTGATTTTCATGGAATTAAATAAAAATATACTATATACAATATACTAAAAATACAGCAATAATAAAATAATATAGGCCTGCTCCTTTTGACAATCTTCCTTTTGACGTGTGCATATAAAAATAAGAATATGCAAAAAAAAAAAAAAAAAGGTTCGATCAGATGCCAACCTTTAGACTGTGAAGAGATGTGCTATTTCCTAATATATAGCCTATAAATATAAATGTGAATATAGGTTGCATGTATTACTCGTTGTGTTTTATCATAGGCACATAATAAATTGTAATTTAAATCCTACTCTGTTTTTGTTGTTGTTGTCTTTTTGCAAATGTTTTCCTGCAATTTTGTAACCAGTAGTGTAAAGGTGATGTGTTTCTGTTTGTCAGAGTGTTCGGGGCGGCCATCGTTCTCACCTCCACCCTCAACATGTTCATACCGTCAGCTGCGCGCGTGCACTACGGCTGCGTCATATTCGTCAGGATATTACAGGGGCTCGTGGAGGTGAGCAGGTCACGTGTGCTACTGAATTGACTTCTGCACTACTGGAGGAAATTAACGAAAAATAAAAAAGATTTTAAAAATCCCGGCGTCAGGAAGAAAAATGTTTTTTGAAAAAAAAAGTTATAAATAAATCACTGGGCTGAGTGACATTAACTGCTTTTAGTCCCTAGAAACTCTGACAATTTGCTGTTTCCCTGACAGTGCACACATGGAAAATGCCTTTGTCATCCATTACCATTGGGAACGCCAAAGAGCTTTCAATGTAAAAATATCCGGTGATTGACCTGGACTACTTGGATAATGATATAAAATTCATACGCTCTTAAAACCACAATTAAACACAATAATAATACCTTTTTAAAAAATCTGGAATACTTGAAAATTTGCCAGGAATTGGATGCAGTGTAAACCCTTTTTGATTGGTCATGCCTCCATTCACTGAAGATATAAAATTACAGCACCTTCTTCTTTTATTGATGTTCAGTTCCGTAGTGACAAACCACTCCAAGTGTATAATTCTTCAGGGATAAAGAAAAAAATCTTCCAGGCTACAGCCCCAAAGGCCCAGGCCAGGTTACGCCCCTGTGCATGAACATACCACAGAGTGAGGAAAATGCTGAGAGAGTAAGGAAGTCACCAAAGATCACAGTTTCAGAATGTATCACCTTTATTCATACAATGTTTGGAATTCAACAGCGGATGCCCTCTCTGAGAGCAGCCTGCAACCTTCACCAATTTCCACTAGTACTACAATTAAATTGCGTGTTGTGGACAAATGCGACCAAAATCAAATTTTTAGCCTTTTCACATCATTGGCTACTGTACCTACTGTAAAAGTGGTGGGTGTTGTTGGTGGTGGGTGTTTTGCTGCTGGTGGTTCAGGGGCTCTTGATGATAGATGACATCATGAATTGTGAAAAGTACCAGGATATTTCAGCCCAAATCCTGGGTGCCTCTGCCAGGCCTTAGATGAAACAACTCCAAACATACATCCAAACCCACACCAACATGTTTGCTGTAAAATCAAAATCAAAGTTAGCAGCATATTGCTGTCTGGATCAGGACCTTACTAGAATGTGAACCATACTGAAAATTCTGGGGTCCAGATTAAGAACAGATTGAGGACAAATGCAAGCCTAAAATGACCAAAGATTCTGCAGAAGCGTGGTCCAATATCCTACTTTGCTAAAGGTTACAGAACTCAGTGTTTTAATTCTCTCCAGGAAAAGCATCCGGAATATTAATTGTGCCGGTTCTGGTCATTTTGGAACCAATATTTTACAATGAAAAATTGTAAAATGAAATGATCAGTCAGTGCATGTGTTATTTATTTACATAATCTTTGATAGCTTTCATGAGGGATGCCAATAATTCTGGAGTTGACTCCTACTGTATATCAGTATATTGCTACTTATAATTATGATACAACGCCTTTGGTAGAACACATTTGTGGGTGATTTTGGGAATTCTCACAGGTGATGAATAAGAAAACATGATAGCAATCAGTCAAAGTCTGAGGAAATCTCTCAGCAACAAGTATTGACCTTAGAGCTTGTCTGATTGCAGTGTATTCATACCTTGCTGACTTCATTTGATTATATCTGATCTATTGGAGTTGTAAAGCACATTAACATGGTAACACTACTACTAACATTAGGATTGGAAGGTAATAATAATAAAGAACTGACACAATGATACTGAATTTTTCACTATAGCTGGTTCAAGTGTAAAATGTGATATGGTTTATGTTCTGTTAGTTAAGGGCTTCAAATCAGTCTATTTTATTCAATCTCATGGTGTGATGTGAGCTAGATTTGTTTGTAAGATTTAATTTTAACATTAAAGCGATGCATACCTTTAAATCTTTATACGTATGATTAGTATAATATGATTGTGTGACAGGGAGTGACATACCCAGCATGCCATGGGATTTGGAGTAAATGGGCCCCGCCTCTGGAGAGGAGTCGCTTGGCTACCACCTCCTTTTGTGGTAAGCACAGACAACTTCATATGAGCAATTACAAATGTGCTATTTTTGCTTGTTTTTGATTAATTTGATTAAAATAGTTGGATATTCCAATAGTCAGTGTTCATCATAGTCCACCTTACAATGGGTTCTTAGAGTCTCTGTTTCTTGTCCGTCATTCACTTAAAAGTGGAAATATTTTTTTGTCTTAAGAGAGCTTCCATCTCTTTGCTATCAATTTCTATGATTAATCTCTGCTGACAATTTATAACTTGTGTAGTCTTATGCACTACACTCTTATCCAAGAATTCCATCTAGCACCCATCTTCAGTTTGTCCCTCTGGGGGAACGTGTTTTTTTGCAGATGCTTATAATAGAGCTAGAACCTTGAACCAGAATGCAATAGCACTGACATATTTTCATATCAAGTGTTACCATATATTCAGTCATTAATTGGTGGTGCAGTGCATAGCGTTGCTGCCTGACAGTTCCAGGGTCCTTGGTTGGATCCTAAAATCAGGTTACTGTCTGTGTGTAGTTTTGCATGTTCTCCATGTGTACATGAGGGTTTCCTCTGGGTTCGCTCGTTTCCTCCCACCTCGCATAAACATGCTAATAGGTGGAACTGCTAAGATAAAATTACTCTTAGGTGTGAGTGCATGTTAGTGCATGATGCCCTGCAATAGACCGGCACACAAACTAGGTGTAGTCCCATCTCGCTACCAGTGTTCCTGGCATACGCTACAAATCCACCGTAAGCCTGACCAGGATACTGAAGATGAATGAATCAGTGAATGAATAAGTCATTTGTTGCCATTTTATTGGATCATTTTGTAATTGTTCACATTCTGTGCAAAACAGTACATGGCTATCATGCAGAATAATGCTTCCTTTGTTCACACTTGGTTCAAGTATCCACATCCTTAAAACCCCAGCTGAATATATTCATATTCATATTATTATAAAATATTCAGTTATTCATCATCAGGCATATTATTCAGTAACTACTTTGAAACTAATAGGAAAGCCATGTATTTATGAAAGGTAGGAAAGCAAGTCTGTACATGTGGGCCATTTCCTAGCTTCACTTCTGTAACTATTCCATGTGTGAACTGATGCTCCCTTTCTGATCATGTTCCCATGTTCCATCCACAAATGTAATTTCCCTGTGGAGAAGCTGAGTGTGAACTGATACCTTGTCATTGTATATAATTGTCTATTTTAATCCCCTCCATGTTTGAACTTTCTAATGAAAGTTTTCTTTCATTTTTTCCCCTCTCTCTCTTTATGTAGGATCCTACGCTGGTGCAGTCATAGCCATGCCTCTAGCTGGGATCCTGGTGCAGTACACTGGCTGGTCCTCTGTCTTCTATGTCTATGGTAAGTTTAGTGATCTCACAAAAGACATATTACATTGTATGTACATATATGTGTGCACTATATATTTATACATACATAGATTTGACCTAAATGGACCATTGTGACTGTCTATGTACATTTAGAGTGTTGCTGAGCTGTAACCATAGTATGGATTATTATTTGACACTGTATTGATTTTTCCTCTGATGTTTCCATGGGTCTGTCCTCATGCTGACACTCCATGTGCCAGTCATAGAGATGCACTCAACCTTTCAGAAAGCATCACAATAATGATAAAATAAAGCACTTAAATTGATTCTCTCTTTCATTTTCCTCCTGTCTTTTGTTTCAGGGAGTTTTGGCCTCGTGTGGTACATGTTCTGGATCTTGGTGTCCTATGAGAGTCCTGCCGAGCATCCTACAATCACAGACGAGGAGCGCTGTTACATCGAGGAAAGCATTGGAGAAAGTGCCCAGCTGCTGGGCCCTGCTGAGGTGATGGACATTATGATTGATGATGAGTACAGTATGGCACTCTCTTTGAAATGCTAAAAATAATGCAACATTGTCAATTTGTTCCTCAAAAGCACAACTGATTTATGAATCCTGTTTAAGAAAGCAGGTTTTCTACCAGAAAGAAAGAAAGCCTGGTGCTTTTTTTACTTTAAAAGGAATTGATACCATGGCAAAAAGGGTGTGATTGACGTAGAGCCAAAGTGATTTTAGCTTTAAAAAGTTCAGAGCTTTCCTCAAATCATTCTCTTTGAAGAAGAAATCCTTCAGCCATTACTTATTTTGATGTGTACTCCCCTGCATCTTCTCTGTCTTTTACATCTCTCGTGTGCAAGCCTGTTAACTTATTACAGTAATGAGAAATTGTTCCTCAAGCTTACAGTAAACCTTAACCTTAATTAAGACTTAGTTGCCACTTGATTTAAAGTTAAAATCATTATTTAATCGATATATAGTTGTAGGTTATGACTTAGACTGGTTTGGTGGTACACAATCATGCAATATAAACTGAGGACGCAGTCTCTTCTCTTAGCCAAAGTATGTATCAAATGAGCTTTAAAATTTTGTTGATTTTCGAGCAGGAAAGGAAGAGTCAAGCTGTAAATGTTTGTATTGTTGCCATTTACAGCTCGACTCTTCCTTAATGTCACCTTCTCCCACAGAGCAGGAGGTTGAGAGACAAACAAATATTGACTAGACTTTAGCAAAGGTCTCTTATAAACTGTTTTTAGCAGTGAGTGTAGGATGCATGGTTTTAAAAGACTTCTCACACAAATATCAATATTATTTTGAGAGGCAGAAATAGGCCTGTGTTTAATCAATCTTTCATCACTGTATGAAATTTCTACCCTCAGAAATTCAAGACGCCCTGGAGGAAATTCTTCACCTCAATGCCTGTCTATGCAATTATCGTGGCCAACTTCTGCAGAAGCTGGACCTTCTACCTGCTGCTCATCAGCCAGCCAGCATACTTCGAGGAAGTGTTTGGCTTTGAGATCAGTAAGGTAAGAGTACACTCAACTGCTGTAGTTGCTCACATTTTGTGTGTATTTACGATGAAGAACCTCCAACTGGATCCTTTTATGCCTGTGTGTTTGTAGTCAAAATTACTTAACAAAGCTGTGACCTTCAACATTCCGAAAGGTGTTAGCTGGTTTAATGAATTATTCATTAGTGTTTTGTCACCAGAGCCAGCATTTGCATCTCATTTATTTATTTTCTCCTCATCTCCAAAAGACAAAAAACATCTAAAGCGTGAACAGGAATTAATGTCATTACACTGATTTCTTGTTGATATGCTGGTGATGATTGCATTGCAGATTACAACATTGGTTTTGAATTGTGATACTTAATTGGTGTTTTAATTTAATTTGATTGGTTATCCAAAGAAGAACATTTTAAAGAAGGATTTTAAATAGTTTTTCCACGATTAATGTTTGTTACAGACACTTGCGCTGATTGACTCAAACCATATGTTCTGTTCAAGTCAAATGGACAAACCGTTTAACAAAAGGGACCAACTTGATGACCTTTAGGCTGTCTATTATATATATATATATATATATATATATATATATATATATATATATATATATATATATACATAAACACTTTTAAAATTAGATTTATATTACAGTGAGTATGTACAGATCGTTTGGATCTGAATTAGGTGAAGTAAAAGTGTTAAAAATGCATAGAATATTGCAAATCTGAGACATGAACAGTGATTTTAGTTATAGTCAATCCCAAGCATGTAAATGTATGTTGGCTGCCTATTTCTAGTAATTTTGCTTATATTGATAAGATGTGATACGAAGATGGGATACATAGGTAAAAATACATTTTATAATTATATTTCAATAATATCTAGATGATCTGGTTCGTCCAATAGGAATGAGACTTCCCTTACTAAGTTTAACAAGACACAACTGTTTTGTTTTTTAGGTTGGCATGCTGTCAGCCCTTCCTCACCTTGTGATGACCATCATCGTGCCCATTGGAGGGCAGATAGCGGATTACCTGCGCAGTAAGAACCTCATGTCTACCACCAATGTCCGAAAGATCATGAATTGTGGAGGTGTGTATTATCACTACACTGTATACTATATTTGTATGGAAATGACCATGTATGCTATTCGAGCTGCCCTTTGTGCTATTATTAAAGCTGATTTTCGGAAGAAATTGTCATCAAATTAATGCAAAAATAGTCCAGTCTTTGGTTCATATGTTCATTATCCATTATCCAAAATGTTAAACAAACTATTCTTTTTAATTGATAAAAAAAAAACAAATAGTCTAAAATGGACAAATTAGTCAGAATGCAAAAAGAACAAAAAACAAATTCAACAATTATGCAGAGAACTTAGGAGGCTGAATCACTTTTTTCTATATAAAAATAATAAATATTTACTTATTGTAAATAAAAACATACCACCATATGTAGATCTTAAAACCATCCACTAATGAAAAAAAAAAAAAGATTTCCACATTACTGATTGAAATTAATTTTTGCTTGGCAAAACCACAGGGGTCTGTACCACAGAATTATTGATATATTATAACTGGTATAATATAATGATATAAACAGTTCATTGTCATGTTTATGCTTAATGGCTAAAAGTGTTGACCAAACTCTTTCTTTTGTTTCTAGGCTTTGGTATGGAGGCTACTCTGTTGCTAATAGTAGGATACTCTAAGAGTAAAGGCATGGCCATCTCATTCCTAGTGCTAGCTGTGGGCTTCAGTGGGTTTGCTATATCAGGTGAGTCAACTTTGTGGTTATTTAGGGCAACATACTAGAATAGACAACATCCAGTATACAGAAATGTTACTCATAATTCACCAAAATGATTATAAAATATGAAATTACAGTGATTTTGAATAAGACTTTGGTTGACATAAAAAGGAAGCCTGTAGAAAGATGTTAAATTTTAACACAACAGTGCACTTCACAATTTCTGTGTTGTATTCTATAGACAGAACTTACCACATTGTTTGTTTCATAAACTGTCATTCACTGTATACCAAAACAGCAGGTGTAATTTGTTTACTCAAGATGCTCCTCACAGTAATTTTGGTTTACTGCAAAACAAATAAACAAACAAATAAAAAAGAAAAAAAGACAATGTTCACCATAACTAGGGCTTCATTTCAGTGCAGTGTGCTCTCAGTTTTCTTGGTCTGTTTTCTGCAGCTGGAGACGAGAGTGCATTTCTACTGCGCCCGTTAAATAATTCATCCTCGCTCTCCCCCGAGAGCTGCCTTACTGCCTGCACAGGCAGACACAACCCACTGAGCGGGAGGTGGGGGAGCTCCGCTGCTCCACAAGATGGCTGCACGATCTATTTTTAGTCTGATTTTCTAGCAGAATGTCAGAGATACTGAAAAATCCACACCCTAGAGTGGATGAGAAAAGAAATGCAGTATATTGATGCAGTATGCGGATTCTGTTACTTCTACGTGGTGAATTGAGGATAGAACTTCACTGATTATATAAATGACGTTAATAACTTGGCTTAACCTTTCAGTCCTTCTCCAATTAGTTCTTTGTGATGCCTTAAATGAATCATTCCCTGTGGTAGAAAATTAAATGAACTGGGGAGAGTGACCCAGCAATGTCCCTTGGTGTATGCCAAAAATCTCCTTTGCAGAGAAAAAACCCATATAAATCAATTAGTCAGCTTACTAGATGCTGTATTATTGTAATAGTCCCAATAAATCTAATATCTACTTATATTATGAACACAAATGTGCTGCTGTATTAACTCTAGACGTCTCTCATTGGTCACAATTTGCTGTCATGCTTGTTTCATACTGATAACATGCTGTTCGCACTGCCATTTCTTGAGGCTGAAACTACAGCACTATGCTGACACTTAACCTGTTACATAACCCCCAGTGTACATCCATGGTGTATAATTTACATGAGTGGAATTGAAAAATATTGAATGGAGTTGAAAAAAATCTAATGCTTTTCAAGGACTTTATGTTAATCATTAAAAAAACAAAAAACAAATTAGTACTTCCCATAAATCAAGTCCTGATCATTCATAATTTCTTCTGGTTGTTTTACCATCTCTTTAGGCTTCAATGTCAATCACTTAGACATTGCTCCACGTTATGCCAGTATTCTAATGGGCATCTCAAATGGAGTGGGGACCCTGTCAGGCATGGTGTGCCCTCTGATTGTCGGTGCTATGACCAAAAATAAGGTAGGAACTCCCTAAAAGAATATATGATGACAAAATATGTGATATTTGCTCTGTGATCATTATTGCTTCTTTCTTTCTTTCTTTCTTTTTTGTTTGCAAATATTTGATATCCTTTATTTGTGACAATGATGGCACGGCTGTGTCTTTGAACAGTGTGCCTTGTGACAGTACTGCATGTTATCATAAAAATCTGCTGAATCTAAGATGAAGCTGTAGACTTATAATACGTTTTACTTTATTGATTAAAGGAAAACTTCACCCTGAAATGTTTTAAATATGTTTATATTGAAATATTTGTGATTATGTTTAGAAATTCTGGTTGTTGGCTGATGCTATGTTTTTGTCATTCTTGTGAGAAGTTAGTGGTTGTGTGCTGTGCTAATGTGTGTTAGGGGAGGGGGGTCTGGGCATTGTTATTACTAGTGCAGTTACAATCCTGTTCAATAGGAGAAAAAATCTAAATTAAACATCTCAAGCTTAAGTGATAACAGTCAGGTTTTGCTGTTAGCTCCTATAAATAAAAAAACGCAAGAGCATCTTTCCTCCAGTTACCATTTTAAGCATTGGTCAATGTCATATTAATGAAAAATCCAATATAGAAGTAGTGGAGAAGGCAAATGTTGGAAAGAAACTTCCAGAATTCAATTAAACTATACAGCACTGTAGTTACTGCAGCTACATGCTCAACTAGTCTATGAGATGACAAGCACAGTGGTGTTGATGGTGGTATTAAGATAAGATAATACTTTATTAATCCCCAGATGGAGAATTTGGAATGAATTTTAAAGCTTTGGAAGCTGATCTGTTTGGGCAGAGTGTACAGATGAGCAGGTGAAAGAGCTGAACAGACTAAAGGACTAAAGCAAAGTTGCATCCCTCTTTTAAGGTAGAGATAAAGCTCAGTCCCACTGGTGCCACGATCAGCAGGTAGTCAAATGGAATTGTGAAAAGTGTGAAGTAGATGAACATGATGATGAAAGACGTTTTTGATAAACATTTCAACTCAGAATTTGATTACAAAATAAATCTTGGACACCATCGAAGATCACATTTTAATTATAAAAATTAACATTCCAAATTGTTTAGCGTTTTTTCCTTAAGATGACAAAAGCTTAAGATGGCAATAAAACATTTCTGTGTATACAAAGACCCAGCAGTGTCTGTCAGATCAGTGATTTGAACTCCTTCCAGGCACTTGTACATAATTCATAACTTCTCTACTATTATTGATTAAAATTGATACACCCCATTTCAAATAAATAGTAAAATAAGTATCATCTCACCTTTTCAGACCAGAGAAGAGTGGCAGTATGTGTTCCTCATTGCCTCAATGGTACATTACGGTGGTGTGATCTTCTACGGCCTCTTCGCATCGGGTGAGAAACAGCCATGGGCTGATCCAGAGCAGACCAGTGAAGAGAAATGTGGCTTCATCGATGAGGACGAGCTGGCTGAGGAAACTGGAGACATCACACAAAACTACGGAGCTCTGGGTGCCCCTGCCAAGACATACGGAGCCACCTCACAGATGAACGGAGGATGGCCTGAAGGATGGGAGAAAAGAGAAGAATATGTACAAGAGGGAGCAGAAGAGGGAGGGTACGGCTACAGGCAGGGCAGAGAGTACTCCTAGACAATACACACACAGCCACACCGACAAAGCACATAAATACAATCACATGCACACATCCACATGGTAGACGTATTTTGTAGTGATTGTGAGTTCTAAAAAAAAAGTGCAAAATTAATTATAAAGATGTAAAATAATACACATTGTTGTATGTTTGCACAAAGGAAAATAATCAAATCTAAAATCATTCAAGTTGTTAAAATAGATAAAAATATATAAATATATATAAATATAAAACACAGAAATTTTAGAAAGATGTACTACATATCAAATTGGCAGGTTTGTAATTGTAAATTGTCTATGTAAAAAAGAAAGAAAAACAAATGAATATATTTCAAGTGCAATCTTGTGTAATGTTGTGAAAATAATATTTGCACCTCAACATTCTATAGGATTAGTTTAGTTGCAGGTGTTGAGAACCACCACACCTCATAATGGCTCCAATAAGAAATGCACATAGAGCCAAACCAGCGACAGAAAACCCTGTAACCTGAACATATATACTAGTTTTTCTCTGTTTCTTTTGCTGACTGCACTTCAAGAATCAGACTGTGTCACTGCACAAAACCATGAGCCTGTTTTTTTCCATGATGTGTTACTCTTTCATTGTAGATGGAATTTTTTCTGTGAGACTTAAGATGATTTGGGTCTTTGACACTGTATTTAAGAGCACAGCATTAAAAAAAAAAAAAAAGAAACAGATGTTTAAAAAAAATAATTTTGATGTCTTTGGCTGGTTTGGGACAATTTTTTCCAGAAGTTTTAGGGCTAAGAAAATTTTGTGGAGTGTTTATGGCTTACCAAAATATTCAGTGTAGTACCGAGGTTTGTAAAGCCAGAGAAAAATTGTTAATCAGGAAAAAAAGAAAAAGGGCAAGGCCTACAGAGTGGCGTAGTTGGCTACAAAGGCATCGTCCATTGGCTAGTTTGATATCCAGTAATAGCACAGTCATTCACTGCCAGGAGAGCACAAGAGCACAATTTGTCATGATTTTATTGCATAGAAATGATAGTTTAGTTAAATTTAGAGCAATGCTATCCTTATACTGTATGTCCATTAGGTCACATAGACAGAAATGGATTGAGTTTCCTAAAAGCATCTTAGCACAATGATCATTGGTATATGGTCAAGTGAGCATCAAACTCTACACACTCTCTACCAGTTAATTGAAGTTAGTGCTCTCCTCCAAGCACATATAGCTGGACTATGATTTTGCACATGCTGCAGTCTTGTGTCTTACTCTCAGATTGTTAGCTTTCATGTAATGTTGAGACTCAGATGGGGATTAGTGATGACTAATAACACAACCAATAGGAGGAAAAACAAGAAAGAAGATAACATAAAGCACTGAGTGAAAAAAAAGAAAAGCACAGAGTGCCCAAAAGACCCAATCCTTGAGTCCCTTCTGTTTTTTGGAATCTTAGAGTTAACACCATGCCATCTTGATGTCCGTGAATTGTAGTTATGCATGGAAGAGATCATTGTTTTTAACTGTAGTTCATTTTAAAACCGAGTCCCCCTTTCTCCTTTAAGTTACTAATGGGTTGATTTCTTTGCACAGTTAACCAAAGGTAACGTGTAGAGTTGGGTTTTAGCGGGGTGAGGTCTAAGGGTGGGGGGTGGAGGGGGGGGGGTGAAATCCCATAAAGTAAAGACTAAAAAACAGCTACCTGCTTATAAACAGGCTCCTACAGCTAGAGCAGGTTCTAAACATATTCAATGTACAAAGCAATAAATCCATGGTAACGGTTAATGTTTATCCAGTATGAACAAAAAAAAATATGTATGTAACACATTAGCACATTTAACTGTAGTGACTTTTGGTTCAAGTTGTGTTTTTGTGATGACAATTTAAAAAAAAAAAGATCAAATATAAACTTATTGTTAAAACATGTATAAAAAGATATAAATAGATTTAGCAGGAGTCCAGTGCAAAACTCTTTGACTCTTTGATAAGCAGTGTTTGCGCTGGACCCACTCACCAGAAGAGAATGATTCTTACGTGCCACCTGCACCTAGTTCCTGAGTGAAACTCTCACTACGGTTCTCAGACCTGTGGGTGGACACAACTCTGTAGTTGTCCTGTGTGGTTGCCAGTGGTTGCATTTTTGCAAGTATGTTGTTGTCTGATGTTCTCCTCCCTCCTTCCCTTCCCAGTACCTCAATGCCTTTATTTGACTTCCCTCTTGTTTTTGGTCTGTGTTTTGTCAGTGGCTTGAGACCTTCTCCTCTTCTCCTACTTCCTCTTGTAAAACCCAATACTGCTGCAATATTCAACACCGAAAAGGGTTGTTTGTAAAGGTATTCAGAAATGCACAAATATTACAGTTATTAGCAAAGACATTATGGTACCATATTCCTGTTTTGTGCCTCGGAGTAAAGTGTGGCTTCTTTTGCTGTGTTACCTGTAAATTGAGAGGTTTGTTGATGTCAAAATGAAATGCTCTATATATCCTTTTTTATATAAAACCATGACAAAATTTTACATCAGTGTCTGCTTCTAATTTTCAATCATTCTTCATGCTGTAGGTAAAACACACTAGATATAATAACACATTCATTCATTCATTCACACATTCATTCACCTTCAGTAACCGCTTTATTCTGGTCCTGGTCACGGTGGATCCAGAGCCTATCCTAGGAACACTGGACATGAGCAGGTACACTTCCTGAATGGGACTCCAGTCTATCACAGGTTACCAAGCATACGCACATTCACACCTGGGGTCAGTTTAGTGTAGCCTATCCACCTACTGGCATGTTTTGGGGAAGTGGGAGGAAACTGGAGAACCCATAGGAAATCCATGGAATTTGCAATTTTGACCCAAAAGCACTCAAATAAAAACATCAATGGTTGCATACATGCATGCTATTGATGAGCCATTGTGTATAAATAATGAATGTCTGTGCTCATCTGTGGTGAAATCAATAGCCTAGTCCCTGGAGCTCTACACCCCTACTGACCCCTCTAACCTACTAATGGTGATAGCAAGGAGGAATTGCACTCAGAAAGCTATTAAGAGAATGTGTTCAGACTTTACTTTCATTAGAACCCTGTTTTGTGGCTCTCTGCATGCTGATTGGGCAAGCCGATACGTGATACCCAAAAGTCTTCCCAAAATTCTAAATATGGTTCAATCTGACAAGCAGAACAGATTGAGCTTTTTGTTTTGTTAAATTGATATCTTTTGCCAAGTGATTTTATTCCTCTGTGTGAGATAGAGGTGAGTAGGAGGCTAGATGAGACACATTTTAGAGGAGGGGGGATGTGTTTCATTTTACACAGTCAGGAAAGTGCAGGACGTATGAGAGGAAGTGGGAGTCTCATCCCATCCAAGGACCTTCACCAAGCCGACCAATGTCAGACCACTCTGACGCCAAAGCAGACGCGCTAGCCGATGTCCAATTATAGCCGTTCACTTTATTACATTGTGTGAGTGAGTCACTAATTGGATAACCTTCCCCAAGTTGATTGATTTACAAGAGCTGCAGAAAGACATTCGCGCTTGATTCAGCTTAACTGACACCTCATCCATTGTATGTGATGACATAATGAACCTGGAGGTTTAGCTGCGAACATGCACACTGAGTTTGCTTCTTCAAAGAATGCTACACTGACAAACTATTGCCATTACAGTGCTGAATTCTTGACTTATATTCTAATTTATGAGAGATCTTCCCATTTTATTTGCAAGCAACCAACAGGATCTCACATACTCTATCTGCTATAATGTTCCATCTGAACAGGAAGAGTGGCATCTGTGCTGAGATCGCAGCTCGTGCCATCGCAGCTCAGCTCCATTACTTTTTGTTAATTTGACAGGCACAATGAGTGTCACTCCCCCTGTAAAGCATGTTAGCTCACACTCGGCCGGCCGGAACGTCACGGGTCGCTCGCTTCTACGCCTGAATGCTGTCCAAAAACCAGTAAAGGAGACTGGGTGAAAATGCAATACAACGAGAACAGAATAAAGATTGGTGTGGATATTTTTTATTATATCTAAATAGAATGTTTGGTTAATTGGGGGTGTATAGGTTTGGCTGTAATGAGAATTTAATGATCGTGCATGTGTGCATGTGCTCACGCATATGCTCAGCATCTCATGCATGACTATGCCACTGCTGGTGGGGGGCAGGTGTTCCAGCCATCCCTGAGGGACAAGCATAGGAGGTGTAGTGACTGAAAATCACTCTTTGATGACAGGGGCAGCATAGGGACTAGGGAAAAGCATAGTAGACTCATAAATATCCCCTTGATCTGCGGAGAAGAGAAAGAGAATGGTGGAGAGGGGAGGAAACTAGAGAAGAGGAGAGGAGGAGTGGCTAGCTAGTATCCAAGATCCACTGGGACCAGGGGCAGGGGTCTGAGAGGAAGCCATGTAATCCATCTCCTCCAGCTCTCTTCTGTTAGATGGAAATGCTCCAAAATGAATTTACTGTGGGTATTAAAACCCAATAAAGCCCCGCACCCTTCCCCCACTGCTTCCCCTCCACCGCTTTCTACTCCACACTCATCAATTATTACACACTTTCATTAGGCTCAGCACTGTAAACAGCCAGCAACTATAATCTGATTTAGGGAAAAATGCATGGATATTCAGTGGGATTCTTTAAATTCATGTATGGTTATGGGATACTAAAATTTTAAATATTTTCAGTTGAAAATGGTTTCCATCTCCAAAGGAACCTGTTACAGGTGTTTCTTTCAGTCACACAGATCTTCTATAAAACATAATGTCATGTGTCTCTAGTGGCCTTGAATGGGAAAAGGCATCAACAATACAAACATCGCTTCACAACAAGAATTAAAGTGTTTTGTGCATGGTTGTTAGCCTTGAATGGGGATTTTGGACAACTCACATGCTGAAGTAAGGGAGGGAAGCTCACACATGCTTGTGTATGAATGCTTGTTTGCAGTGAAGCAACCTGATTTACCTTCTAATACACACCAAGGAATGCTTGTATGCTCTCAGATCAACAAATGTAAAAGTAATTTGATGTAAAAACTGAATTAAAGGCATATTTAATTGTATCACAGATATCAACATATATCTATAATTTGACAATAAATACTAAAGATATTCATGCAAGTGTCAGATAATAAGTAGTTAAACTGGGGTTCAGGGGTCCTAATTTCAATTTAAAATATCTTCAATTGAATTCATGCTAGTGATAAAATAGATTTTAGATAAGCTTCTTGGTAGAACAAAAACAACCTCCATCCTATAAGACATCCCATGCTTTTCTTAGATTATATTGCAATATAAACTGACTTGTTTCTTGTTTCAAATCTATAGATTATGAATTACTGGGTTTTACTGGTTATTTGTATTTCTGCATTGAAAATCACAGCTTTTGGTCCAAGCAAGTGTACTGTAAAGCAAGAATGCATTTGGCATAGATAATATATCAGTCCTGGACCACAGATAATTAGACAGTGAGTGACTGAAGGCACATAGTGAGAGAGGGAGACAGAGGGACTCCCGGGAGGTGGCCTGACATTTCAGAGGAGCTGACTTACACCATTCTGTCTGCCAATCCATACCTCTATCATTAGACCCACACCACATCCTATTCTGCTGATTCAGTATATACTTACAAAAAGAAAAATAGGAATAAATACAGTACGATTTACGGTACAGTTGTCATGTTCTAACATTATCAGATTTCTGTGTCAAGAATGGTGTTCAAATGTTTTATTAATAAAAGTTTATATCCTTTCTTCCTTTTGTCCAGTGGTAAAGGTTTTAGTTATTATTGAATTTTTTTAAAAACCTCACAGAAGGCAGAAAATGTCTCCAGAAAAAAATAAAAAAGGTGGAATATAAAAATACATTACAAATCACTTTGTACTACTCATGTGTGTGTGTAGAACCTTTTATGTGCTGCCTGCCAGTATAGGCTTTATTCATCCTGGCCCCTCAATAGTCCTCCACCAGATGGGAGCCAGGAGAGAGAGAGAGAGAGAGAGAGAGAGAGAGAGAGAGAGAGAGAGAGAGAGAGAGAGAGAGAGAGAGAGAGAGAGAGAGAGAGAGAGAGAGAGAGAGAGAGAGAGATGGGGGCCTCTTTGTTCACTGGCAGCCTTCAATAACAGCACTGTGAGGGGTGTGTGTGTGTGTGTGTGCGCGCGTGTGTGTGGGATAGCTGCAAAATCTCATTAAAAGTGAGAGTGCAGTAAAATGGCTTGAGATCCCATTAAGACGTCTATATGCACTTCAAACAACTCTCGAGGTCACGTTGGATACAATACTCACAAAACTGCTAATTATGGAAAATAAGCTAAAAGTTATATGAAGTATATATGGTTTGCAAATCAATGAACTGAAGCATGAAACAGGGCTGTGATTTGTGATTTATACGTGTGTGAAAATTTGAGAAATACGCACAGTCATACACACCCTTCTTTTCCTCTCCCAGTTGCTTATTGATTTTTTTTCTTGTTGTCCACACACCTCCTCTGCAGATTTGATTAGTGAAACTGAGGTGAGAGAGAGAGAGAGGGAAAGAGAGAGAGAGGAAAGAGAGGAGAGATTGAGATTGACTGACTCTTCTGAAATCTGGGCTTCTTATCTTGTATCTTGATGACTCTTGTAGCAGACATCCCAACTCTCCCAGAAGTTCTGGGAGTCTCCCACATTTTAAGATTGGCTCCCTGATGCCCACAAATTATATACTATATCCAAGAAACCTTTTTTTTTTGAGAGAGAGTGTGAGAGAGAGTTATATGGTCATTTCTAATGTTAGACGGCTCTGAAGAGACCTAGAGAGCGAGTGACAGACCTGGTGAGAGAGCGACACAGCGCCCATCCTAATTAGTCTCTGTTTGTGCTAACTAACCTATCCGTTTTCTCAGTAGGCGGGCTTTACTGTCCACCTCTCTCTCTCCCTCTCTCTAGTTCATCCATCATTTTGGTTCAGTTTAGTGTCTGCAGCGCCATGGCAGACACTTAAAAGAAGTACAAAACGCACTTCACCCCAGACTACATTAAGGCCTACCCATACATTATAAGGGTAAAAAAACAATGACAGTGTAGCTTGCTGTACTGTTTGCAGCAGTGATTTATCAATTGCCCATGGTTAAATGACTGTAAAAGACATGTTGAGGTGTTTAATAGGTGTCATTCGTCCATTAGCACAGCTAACGTTATTTTAACTAGCTGCTATAAGGAGCTACTGTATTGATGTCTAGGTGATGAGGCCAAATACCCTGTAGACATGTATAAAGTAGTTATTGAATAAAAAAAAAAATACTCCATGAGTTAAATAATACAGTAATATAATATAGTATTATATAAGTAAGTAAGTATATATATTAATGTCACATTTTCTGTGACATTAGTTGTGTGCTGTCATAATAAAATGTCATGTCCTTGTTCATACATGTTAGGTGGCTGTTTGTATGTTTGAAGCCACCTCCCTGAAATGAGTTTTTGCAGGTTGGGATGTTTGCTGTAGACCAATGTTTCATGCAGTGTTCCTATTATTGTGTAAGGAAATGCATTACAAAATCAAATGAGTGATAGTCGGTTTACACAAACAAGAATTTCACACATTTTCTCCAAACTTTTCAAAACTTCTTATGGAAGTCTAAGGGACGTTTCTATACTTGAGACTATATGAGTTATTTCACAGGTGCCATTACAAATATGGATTTAAGGATAAAAGACATTTTAAACACAGGTAATATGTCCTTTACAACAACCCATGTACATATTTCAGAAAAAAAAATTAAAATATAGAAGACAGCATTTTGCCTGCTCTAGCCTACTATACTTTCACTTTAGCTTGAAATATCATAATTAAAATGATTCTGAAATCTTATTATTTTTTGCATTAATATGTAAATCTATTGAGCATCTTGTGCTTGAAACATCCTTTTCATTTAAGTCATCCATTAAAGATGATGAAAAAAGTGCATTTAGGTCTCCCATACCATTCACTCAACCCTGTTACCTGAACATATGGTGAATACATTCAGCCCTAGGAAAAATTGTTATATTCCAAAAGTCACATGGTCAACAGAAAGTTACATCACCTGAATTTCCTGAAGATCTTGGGAAATAGAAAATTAAGTATTCTTTTTTCCTTATTTTCAATGATATTTTGTCCTCACACCAAAGCTGCTAGTTAACCACTAATTCTATGCTAAAAATCTGTTACTTTCAATCCTGTTACTCATTTAACAGCAGCAAGCATCCTGTCATCAAATAAAACTTGTAACAATGATATTGTTGAATGGTTCAGTGAGGTTTTTTTTTTTTTTCAGATTCAGTATTGAAAAATGCTCAATTGTAATAATATATATGGAAAGGTATAATAATAATAATAATAATAATAATAATAATAATAATAATAATTAATACAATTAAATAATAATAGTTATAAGTTATAAGGGCTACCCCAATCATAGAATCACCCTTATAACAGCCATTTCACTCTTTAAGATGTGAGAAAGTCTTAACAAAACTGGTTTTAGGTACTTTTATCCAGCTTTCCAACAGAAGAGTATTACCATGTAAAAAAAAATTCTGGTTTCCAAAGGTTGTATGCAATCAGTGACAACACTATTGGTATCGCATAACCATAAATATGAAACAGTTGTCTCATCTCTAAATGGACAAATTAAACATATTTAGAGCTTTAGAAAAAAATGTTTTGTATTAATGTTTATTGACTGCCGCAACAAGTGCCCTTATACATCCATTATAATCATAAGTGAATCTTTTCTAATTACTGGGAAAGGTCCTGAAGTCCTTTATATATGTTACCCATGCTGTAGAGATTAGGTTAAAAAACAAAACAAAAAAAGCTTTATTAATTTTTTATTTAATTTAAAATTAAGAGGCAACTCTATTGGATAAATTTATTTTCATTGACTGGTTTATGGTAAATCCTGGTCCCACATGACCCTGTTAAAGGAGATCTGATGATCTAAAAGATATTTTGGGTGGCTGTGGCTCAGGTGGTAGAGTGGGTTGTCCACTAATTGTTGGGTTTGGCAGTTCGATTCCCGGCCCACATGACTCCACATATCGAAGTGTCCTTGGGCAAGAACCCCAAGTTGCTCCGAATGATAAGTTAGCGCCTTGCATGGCAGCTCTGCTACCATGAGTGTGTGTGTGAATGGGTGAATGAGACACAGTGTAAAGCGCTTTGGATAAAAGCGTTATATAAGTGCAGACCATTTACCCTTTGCAGACACAACCTGTAATTTCACTGATTGGAAAATGATACACTTCCATTGAAGTGGTGAAAGAAGCTGTTATAATCACACGCATGCACACATGCACACATACTGGCACACACCTTCCCCAGCTGATTTCTCTATAATATAGTAGATGCAATGGAGTAATAGTAATAGCCTCATATTACTAAGGTGGGGATAAAGTAGTGTTTGTGTATAGAGGTACTTAGCTATACATGCTTATGTTTGAGTTTGTCACCACTATCTTCAGGGTTTATGTTTGAATACAATTTAAGGATGTATGAAAGGCTACATCAGTTGAGGTTTGATTTGGTGACTAAACTGTAAAACACTTTACCTATCACTAGTTTTCGCTGCAGCAAGTCTTATTTTATGTATAAAATTCCTTGAATTATTGATATATTACTCACGTTTTATTCCTGAATATCATCGACAGAGTTACCATATATACTCTCTGAATCTCCAGTTTTCTGTCGTTCTTTCAGTATAAGCTCCTCACTGAGATTACCATGAGTTACTGCTTCCTCCCTCCCTCTCTCTTTTTCTTGGTGTGATGGTGTTAAAACACACAGCATGTAGAAAAGACAGTGAGCGGGTGTTCACCTCCGGCACTAGCTCAGCACGTCTGAGCTCAGTGCATAACTAATTGACCTTCTCATTACCTACAGATCCATTTGTCCATGAGTCCATAAAACTCAACTAGCCTAAGCCTGCTACCGGTGTAGCTTGTAGTCCAATTGAAATCATGTTCATGGTATAAGCCAAATTGTAACATTTATCTCATTAGAATGAGATGTTCAATGTGAAATAAATTATACAGATACACAGCTCAGTTTTGTTATTGTTGTAACTATAAATAATACAAATCTTAAGTGGAATATTGCCATTTGGCAAGTCAAATTGAGCAAAAAAGCTAAATTGTTTTTACTGTTTAGTGGATGTTCATTTAATCAATCATTCAAGATGGGTGACAAATTAAAGGAGAAATCTATATAAAGAGTGTTAGTAAGGTGTTAGGGTTGCTATAAATCACGGAAACAGCTTCAGTCCACCTTGGCGGAAATTCTACACATCTATGGAACTGTACTGGAGAGATAAAAGCCATTCTTCCACAACATATTCCCTCAGTTGGTATTTTGATGATGATGGTGTAGAGCACTGTCTAACACATCACTCCAAAACCCTGTGAATGGTGTCAGGGTCATCCTGGAAGAGACCACTACCATCAGGACAGAAATGTTTCATCATAGAATAAAGGTGATCACTCTAAAGGGACAAGTGAGCCCAAACCATGGGACAACAGAGGAACAATTTTTCTGTCACCCATCTGTATAAAGACTATTTGGCAAAAAGTTTGTGGACACTTGACGAACACACCCATATGTGCTTTTTGAACATCACATTTCAGTTTTAATCCCCATTTTGCTGTTAATATTTTATATTATCATTTAGTTCCAGTAATGGGAAATTGTCATACTACAGCATACAAAGACATCCTGTACAATTGTGTGCTTCCAGCTTTGTGGCAACAGTTTGGAGAAGAACCATATATAGGTGTGATGGTTAGGTGTCCACAAACTTTTGGCCATATAGCGTACTTTATGCCTGCCTTATGATTTGCTCAATATGGTATAATGAATGTTTGCCAATGAAACGAATCAATAAATTTGGTCTTCTTGCCTGAATTTTCTCTCTCTCTTCACAGTACTCTCCTCATCACACTGAGTGACTCACTCACTGCAGACTGGCCTGATTGAAATGATGCAGCTGGTGAGTCACACACACACAGTTCATGACTTAACACATTCTTTCTTGTGAGCTTTCACTTGAGTGCATCATTCCTCTTTTGTTCTCGCTACCTTGAAAATAACCCCCCTGCCCCTTCCCTCCTACCCACCCATACACACACACACACACACACACACAAAGTTTTTTTCCGCTCACCGCTGACAGGACAGCAGTTTGAATCTAAGCTGTAGTTTCTGGCCAATTATCTCAGGATCCAACTGTCTGGATCAACCAGGCCTGTGCTTACCCATCAGAAACCTGCCAGTCAGTGACTGCTGTCCAGAACACCAACAGGCAATGTGTGTGGATGAGAGAGAGAGAGCGAGAGAGCGAGAGAGAGAGAGAAAGCAAAAATCAAAGCTGCTGTCTTGTTTTTTCCTGTTGGACTCTTTCTGGCCTGACCGTTTGCTTATGCATGAAAGCTCTATCTTTGATCATTCAGGTCAGCTGGACTCTAACACTGACGTGAACACACTCACACAGAGTAATGCACTTTCATCCACAGAGGCACCACAACCCAAAGCTTTATATATTTTTGTATATTTTTGCCAGACTACACATGCCAAATGTCATTGATGTGTATACCATCAACTATGATACAAAGGCAACTTCTGTCAGTGTCAGTGTGCGATCAGGGAGCTTTTTAAGCTTTGGAAGAAAACAATTCAGGAGGGATTAAAACATCAATAGGGAAGGCATAGCACATGATTCAAGATTTAATTAATAACCTTGAGTTTAATCAAAGGTAAATCCCTAGGCATGAGCAGGGATGGGAGCTTGTTTCGAGGGGCCATGCACTGCAGCGCTCCTAAGTGGCATTAATAAATTGATTGCTTTCCACGCGTGCTCAATCAATTGCTGCCCCACCCAGACACCCATTTGCTCACTGAACCATGATGTCCCTGTCTGTCACTGCATAAAGTATGTGCTGTGTGTGTGTGTCTGGCTATCTGCCAATCTGGCCTATAATCAGCCTGGTAGTTGACTAGGATGTGCATCCATGCTTGTTGAAATGCATTAGTTTGGTCTGTTTTGGAAAACCTCAATCAAGGGCTGTTGTTTTTCGTCATTCTTTTTATTGATCTAAAAAACGAGTGTCTGAGTGGCTTTTATTTTCTTACCATAATGGAGCAGGGGTGCGAGGGCAGTTTTGGATCACAACCAGTCATCTACAGAAGGCCACACACACATTATGAGGACCCATACAGGGAAAGGTCATCAGAAAGAGAAAGTATAAAGTTGTGTGGGTGCAGTGAGATGATACAAACAAGTATGATCGTTGTCCCTGTCAAATTTATATCAGATAATTAATGTTGTGATGGTAATGCCATTCTGTAACAACTCTATTGAATTAAAACAGGTGCCATGACGTTCTTATTTGTTTTAGATCATGCAATATGAAGTATAGAATAAATAATTTGTCAGAGTTTCACAAAATGTCATGTTTAAAATGTTGTAGTAATAGATGCCTGTCTATTTATGGAACACAGGCTATAGATTCAGAAAACAGCAATACAGCTATGTGTATGTGTGTGTGTGTGTGTGTGTCTGTGTGTGTGTGAGTGTGTGTGTGTGTGTGTGTGTAGACGTGTGTACACGATGACTCATTCTGCACCTGGAAACACTCACACCTGTTTCCCCAGACACACAACCCAGTGTCTATGAGCTAGTCAAGGTCAGAGCTCTTGCTCTCTCCCTCTCACGCTTTCTCTCCCTCACGCAAGTGCACACACCATTTATAGACAAAGTGCTGTGTCTCAGACTCCACATCCGCTCTCAATGTTTGCTTGTGTTGCTTCTGTGGGTGCTGTAACTTTACTTTACTCTGACTTTTGGTGGCAGATGCACCTTTCCTCATTCATCTAGTTTCCCGCACCTCCCTCCCCCTTCATTCTTCTCCCCATGCTACTATTCCAAAACGTGAGATATTGACGCACATGCTGACGCAAGCCTGCAGACCCTCCCATATACCCCACCTGAGCCAATCAAATTCAAATCCGGGCTCAATGGAGGTAGCACCTTCTCTTGTCTCAGCAGCAGGCAGCAGTACTATGGAGGACATTGTGGTACAGTGTGGTCTGGAAACTGATATTTTAAATATACTTTTTAATGGTTTACAATCATAACCTATAAAATGCATAAATGTAATGTAGAACATTTCATATATTAACTATAAGCATGATTATTTCAAGACAGAGTACTAGAGTACAAGAAAGGTTTTGTGGAAAGTGAGGTCCACATCTGTGTGTGTGAACACGAAAGCATGCCCATTTATATTTCATGTACTGCTTGAGTGGCTTTGTGCCCATTCAAACCTGAATGTTTTCTCCTCTGTCTTGTGGAGACGGGGTTGCCATGGAGACAGAGATGCTTATGGAAAAACATTAAAAGTCTGATTTTATACAGCATTTTGAAATGAACTGATCAGTGAGACTCTGTTCACTGGGTATGAATACAAGCAACAGTCAAATTGTAAAATAATTATTATTTATTATTATTGAAATACTTGGGAAAATAAGCCTAAACCTTAATAAATGTTCAGGTGTTCTCTGAATGGTTACAGTTTCTTAGCTTCCTAGGTCTTACTACCACTGACTCTACAGCCTATTGTATGGTTGAATATAAGGGTTCCCCCAGTGGGACAAACTGAAGAACGCTTAAGTGTGTAATTAGCTTTATCAGTAAAAATATCAGTACAACATGTCAGTTCCGCAAATGCGTCAATTGATAAGAAGCAAGCAGGGCATCTTAGCATGGGAGGCATAAACAATCTCATGACATATAAAATATGAAAACAACCCATAACCTCCAGTCTACTGATGTAACAACCCAGTTAATGAGATAGTATAATTACATATCCCTGACTTCATAAACTCCACATCCTCAGATCTGTTTTTCTCTAAAGGTTATTGACAAGTGATATAACAGCAATGATCAACATAAGATGCAAAAATAAATGCCATTTTAAATCAATCCCTGAATACATTTGTGCATGTACCCAAGAAACAGAAAGACAGTATGAAAAAACAACAGAGAACCTTTCCTATCTTACTCTCATATCCCAAAATAAAAACAGCCCGAGAACTGTTCCACTTTAGCCAGACAACCATTATTGATCACACTAATAATAAGCTTGGCAGGGTTTTCTGTATATTTCTTTTTATATTTTGTATATGAAAGACAGATAAAGACAGAAAAAGATTCATTCTCTCTCTCTCTCTCTCTCTCTCTCTCTCTCTCTCTCTCTCTCTCTCTCTTTCTGTCTGTCTCTGTTGCTTTCTTTGTTGGATGTTGAGAAGATGTGCTGACAGGGGTTAAGTGACTCTGAGCTGATAATGTGGAGATAGCAGTGCTCCGTCATATCCTAATGATGTTACAGTAGCTCCCCATTCCCTCACCACTTTAATCTGATTACCAGAAAGGGTGGAGATCATGGGGTGGAGTGGAGGTGGGTTCATTTTTATACAATGATGCCAATGCAAAAAATGGAGTAAAATCAGTATTGGTGCCAGAGAAGGTTTGGAATGTGACAATGTGACCTTTTTAATGTGAACGTTTTCAACTGTTTTTTATTTTATTTTATTTTTTTATTATTATTATTATTTTATATAAAGCAGGCAGCTCCACCCAATCACAAGATTTGCCCACCCAGGACCCATCCACTAGCCTAGGACCACCCCATTTCTGATCACAAGATCAGATCCACTGCAGGGCACCATGAAAACTAGTTTAAATATAATATTGAATATTATGACATTTTCCCGTGAAATAATTCCCCCCACACCACTCTTAAGTGGTTCAAAATGTTCTCTCACTCACTTCGTTCTTGCATGTGTGAATGTTCAGCAGAAATTCTGTGACCCTTTCCTACTTCTTTGATCGGAAGCCAGGCTTGATATAAAGTAAATGATAATAGACACTAACTTGTCTCACGGAAATTTCACAGCATTAAATGTAACTATAAATGGATAAGAATGGGTTTTTTTGCTCTGGTACAAGATGGAAAATAATCAGTGCCAGGGTGGTATGATGCACCCAGAACATCAAGCCAGATTCACATCTAGGGGCCAGAAATGAGTACTGAGGATTTCCCTTTAAAAAATATATATATATCGGAGGGTACACTTACCTTTAGAAAATTAAAACTATAAACATCAAAGGGCACTCTTTTTTTAAGTATAGACATATGAACATGATTGCATGATTACATGAGAAAGGTAATTTTATCAACTGAGCGTAAGAACACTTAAGCTTTGGCTTTTCGGAGCATGCTGAAACAACATGTGGGCGTGGTAATAGCAGGTGTGTGCGTGGCAAACCATCAACTTTTAGATAAGCTATCTGTGTGTGCCCAAATATGTTTTAAAAAAACAAAACAAACAAAGAAAATCCTACTTAATATTTTATGCTAATTTTTTCACCTTATTTTTTATACTTATTTTTTCACCTGACCATATATATGTATATATATATATATATATATATATATATATATATATATATATATACACACACACACACAGTATTAATATTACATTAGACATTCAGTAAGTCAGGGGAAGCTACTCCATAACCTACTGTACAGCCCTGATCAAAGCTCTGCTGAAAGGCTGACAGTCTCGGTAATTATTTTCCGGTCAGACCCGGAAGGCAAATGACCCGAGCGCAGAGCTGACAGTTATGAACGGTTTTCCCCACCTTTTCCCCACATCATCCCCCAACACCTCCTCATCCCGTCCTCCCTCTGCCGTCGTCTCTGGTTGAAAAAACCACACACGATATAATTCAATTTGGCACCGTCTCGGGTAAATTAACAAAAAAACGAGAGGGTGCATATTAGACATAAATGAAATGTTTTCCTGAAGGACAGAAGTCTGATTAACCGAATTACGCGCGTTTTTCATTCATTATTTCATTATTTGGAAAAACCAACATTTTTAAATCTGCTCGCTACAAAGGATTTGCCTTTGCACAAATGAAAATGCTGTTCAGGCTATAAAGGCTGCATGTTTGGATTGCATATAGGGGTAGACTCATCTGATCGAGCACATCTCCTCTTGACCCCCGGGACCAATTTGGGCTCTGCGCCGGCAGCACGCGCCGGGTGATCCGCGCTTATTTTACATTATTTGGTTGTCCGGGAAACGCGCGACGCCGCCATCTGTCACAGCCGCGCGTGCCGCAGATCTCCACCGGCCTGTCGTGTAGCGACGACAATTATGTTTACCGGCCAAATGAAGATGAAGAGGACCAGCGATAAAACTGGGCTTTACTGCACAGAGCTGGAGCATGTCACATATTACCGGGAGGAGCTCGGGGAAATCCTTCACACAAAAACGGGAAGAGTTCAGTCTAAGATGCAGTTATTTGTGCAAAAAAAAATCTACACCGTCAGCATTTACATGCGAAAGAAATTATATTTCTCTGGAGTAAAACTGTAGGCTACATTACATTAAATAGCCTATATTAGTGAATTAGAGAATTAGATGAATAAACTGTGATGAACACTGCTCTCTGCTGGTCAGAGTTAATATGGTTTCTGTGCACCGTCCACACAGGTCTTATGTCAAACGCACTTTATGGCCAAATACACTATATGGCCAAAGGTTTGTATAGACATCTGACCATCACACCCATATTTGAGTGTTCCCAAACAGTTGCCACAAAGTTGGACACACACAATTGTCTAGAATGTCTTTGTATTCTGCACCATTACATTTTCCCTTCACTGGAACTAAGAGGCCCAAACCTGTTCCAGCATTGCAATGCCACTGTGCACAAAGACATGGTTTGCCAAGGTTGGTGTAGAAGAACTCAACTGGCCTGTACAGAGCCCTGATCTCAACCCCACTGAACACCTTTGCGTTGGATGAACTGGAACACTGATGACACCCCAGGCCTCTTCGCCTGACACCACCTCACTAATGCTCTTGTTCCAAAATCTAGTGGAAAGCCTTCCTAGAAGAGTGGAGGTTATTATAACAGAAAAAAACGAGGGGTGGGAGTGGGGGTGCCAGACTAATCTGGAATGGGATGTTCAACAAGCACATATTGGTGTGATTGTCAGGTGTCCTCAAACCTTTGGCCTTATAGTGTAAATTCCGATTAATAGTTACTATTTTGTGAAAGGAACAGCAGAATTCATTCATTCTTCCACAGTCTATCCTGGGAACACTTGGTTTGCGGCAGGGACACACACCCTGAATGAGATGCAAGCCCATCGCCACGCCCACTCACTCACACTCATTCACACCTAGGGGCAATTTAGCATATCCAATGCACCTACTGGCATGTTTTTTAGGTAGGTGGGAGGAAATCAGAGAATCCAGAGAAAACCCACATGCAGAGACATTCCACAGAGACAGCAACTAGAGCAAAAATGAAAGAACCGAGGATCCTGAGCAGCAGAATTGTTTGACATAATTATAAAAAAACACAAAACACATTGTAGACCATGTGGTATTCAAATAAATGATTTAAATATACACAGGACGACACGCAAACCAAGACCAAACATGCTAGAGGTGAATTGTATCAGTGTAACATGTAAATCATGTCCATCTAGATATGATTAGTAGAGCTGAAAGACTGAAAGTATTGCGTATTAGATGCACCTAAGTTGTACACTCAATGGACCTCACTTTGTATTTGTATACAATTACTGACAACATGTTTAATGTGCACACTTTGTCATCACATTTCTACCCCATCCATCAGTAGAAAAGGTCCACCATAAGACCACCACATACAAAAAATATATTATTTGGGTGGTGGACCATCCTTAGCACAGAGGTGACAATGATGTGGCATGTTAGTGCTGGTGTGAGGTGATTTACAAAGACCTTAAATTCACTACTGGGATATGAACAGTTCACCAGCCCAAACTATCCAGCCAACAGCTGTTCTGTGGTCGGAAACTAACGTAGAGGACAACTAAAAAAAGATGTGGGGGCACACTGGCTTTGTGGTTAGCATGTTTCCCTCGCATCTCCAGGGTTGGGGGTTCAAATCCCGTCTCCATCCTGTGTGCGATGGATTGGCACCCTGTCCAGCTTGTACCCCGCTTTGTGCCCGATGCTCCCTGGGATAGGCTCCAGGTTTCCCTGTGACCCTGAAGGAAGGATAAGTGGTATAGAAGATGGATGGATAAAACAGATGGGTGTGGTAAAAGACCATGTTAAGAATGGTCCATCAACAAATAATAGTTGTTGTCCCTTTTTGTTAACAGATGAGGCTGTGCAAAGAATCTGATAGTCACTTGCATACATACAAAGTGATCCTACACCTACAGCTCAGACTCAAATGACTGTGAGATGGTGCGGAATAAACCTATGTGCTTTCGAGTCGATACTTTATATCGATACATCTGATTATGACATTTCCTTTCAATCAAACACAACATAAAATATCTAGGTCATACTGAAAGCTGAAATCCTGCAGCGAACAGACGGCGCTGAATGGGAACTATTTTTTCCTTCCGCACACAAACTGATGCTTCCTTCATTAGCTCGTTGTTTGGTACTATTTTGCAAAGTCGGAGCCTAGTTACAAAGTATTTGCATTCACATTCATCTTTAATTGTAGCTAGTTAATCAACCTTTTCTATTTTGGTATCTACCTAATATTTTCCTCCTACTGTGAATAGGGCCTATGTATGATTAGATGCGAGTGTCTTAGTGATAACTAACAGTAAGTAGGCTATTGCCTAAATATAAATAATAACTTAGGTACCCTTGGCCATTGAAATCGTCCTTTCCTTCGCAATGATTGAAGCTTAGTAACAAGTCATAAACTCGGGGATCAGAATCGTTTCTGAAGCTTCCACGTTTAGGGAAATCAATGTGTACATTTGAGGTCAAAAACTGTTATTTACAGCAATTCTTGTTGCACATGAAATCTGCATCACGCTAACAGACAGATAGCACGTGTAGTGCAGCTCGACTCTGCGAGCAATTAACAAACCTCAAATGTTAGTTTGATATCGTCAACCCTGTTTAAGTATTTGAAAGTCAGCACAGAAAAGATTAAGATTTAGAGCAGACACAAGGAAGGAAGGCAGATTGTCCACCTGTAGAGATAATCCAGGCATCAACCGTAACCTACACAGGCTACTTATAATTATTATTTTTTACACACACACACACACACACACACACACACACACACACACACACACACATGTAGGCCTATGTATGATATATGTATGAAAGTGTGTTTGTAGGCCTATGTATGAATGTATGTATGCATGATGTAGGTACATATGATGTATGTATGTATGTATGTATGTATGTATGTGTGTGTATATGTATGTATGATGCATGTATGTATGTATGTATGTGTGTGTATGTATGTATGTATGTATGATGCATGTGTGTATGTATGTATGATGTATGTATGTATAATTTGACCAGAAAGCAGGACACAATACATTTCCTACAATAAAAAATGTGTATTGTGAAGTACCTCATAGTGTCATAGCCTACACTTTTATTTTAAAGGCTTTCAGGTAAGACTTCTGATGCCCACATTTACTAGTTTATCATTGTTTTATGTACCAAGAAAGAGTAATTGTATCCGAGTACTGGTGTTGATATTTCTTGGTATTGTGTCAAAAACAAAATAAGTGATGCCGCACAACTTTACAAGCCTCTCAAGTTCACTCCGTTTCCGAGCACTTCCTCAAAGTCTATGACTGTGGCTGCGTCCCAAACCGCACACTACTCCACTACATAGGATCCTGTCAAAACAGCCGGCCACGCTACGTTACCATAGTGACCATAGGTAGCCTGCCTATTTTGCTGTATTATGCACGCGGTTTGGGACGGAGGCAGAGAGATTTGGTTGAGAGAAGCACCACGACTGACTCAGCGACTTCTAACAGCTGTATGAGGTGAAACCTGGACGCAGACAGTGTGTTGCACAGCAGACTGGCTGGAGTTACACATAGCTGAGGAGAACTTGATCAAGGTAAGTTTTGTACTGCTGTTTTGCATCTAACTTATTGTTGAACTGTGCATAGTTCAGGATTTACACTGTAAAATGTACCTGTAAATAAATTTTACACATCCATTTAGGTATGGCAATACTGTTAATATAATGGTTTTAGGCATGGTGAAAAGATGACACTTTATTAATCCCTTGTTGGAAGCAGCATATATAGAACCCAAGCATGGAAGGAGGGGGGGTGGAGAGGGGTATTTCCAAAACAATTGCTAACTGTATTATAAATGCAGTGTAGATATACAGCAATACATAAATGCAATAGTTTGCATAACATTAGGACAAAATGCGAAAGACATTTAAATGATAGGATATGACAATAAGACATTTACTGTATTATGTACAAAAGATATGGAATTTTTTTTTTAATGATATTAATAATGAAAATAAAAGTTTAAAGATATAATATGTATGTCCACCGTTGACCTCCAGCCTCTTTAACAGAGATATCATCAATGTGTCGATCATTTCGGTTGAAATGTCACGCTACAGGAAATTTTAATTCCTTAATCCTGATGGTTCAAAGTTGCTTGAGAAAACAACCAGTCTACTCTTGGATTCTTGGGATCTATTGGTGACAAAACTTGATCTTTTCGTGGCTGTGTTATCACACTTGCATGCCCCACATCTTGAACAGGTGGTTTTAATTATTATTCACGCAGGCTTATTTATTTATTTATTTATTTATTTCAGTCCTGCCTGTAGTGCAGGTTCCTTAGAAAGAAAAACAGGATCAAGTTTTTAAAAGTATATATTTTTTGTTACTATTTTTTTTTTTTTTTTTACTATAACTAAAAAGATAGTGGCTAAAATTATTGCTGGTACCAGATGGACTGATTTAAGTATTTCTGTAACTGCTGATTTCCTGGAAGTTTGAGTCACCACAGTCTCTAGAGTTTACACAGTATGGCACAATAAAGAAAAAAACATCCAGTGAGAGACACTTCTGAAGAAGGAAATGCCTTATTGATGAAAGAGGTAAATGGAGAATGGCCGGACTGGTTCGAGCTGACAGAAAGGCTACAGTAATTCAGATAACCACTCTGTACAATTGTAGTGAGCAGAAAAGCATTTCACAATGCACAACATGTCTGACCTTGAGGCAGACATGGACCGACATGGAACCTGACGTGGTCTTCTGCTGTTGTAGCCCATCCACCTCAAGATTTAGTGTTTGTGTGCATGCTGAGATGTTTTTCTGCTCACTACGGTTGTGATTATTTGAGTTACTATATCCTTCCTGGCAGCTCGAACCAATCTCGCCATTTTCCTCTGATCTCTCTTATCAACAAGGTGCTTCCTCCCACAGAACTATCGCTCACTCAGTATTATTTTGTTTTTCACTCCATTTTGTGTGAACTCTGGGACCATTGTATGTGAAAATCCCAGGAGAACAGCAGTTTATGAAATACTCAATCCAGCCTACTTGGTACCAATTTCCATACCATGATCAAAGTCACAGCGATCACACGTTTTTTTCATGCTGATGTTTGATGTGAAGATTACCTCAAGCCCTTGACTTGTATCTGAATTATTTTTTGCGTTGCGCTGCTGCTAAATGATTGTCTGATTAGATAATTGCTCATATACTCATAGGATTATGTGATGACATTTTTTTTTTACATTTGCAGTTCATTCATGGAATGCATTGGTATGGTTTTCCACTGACACACACAAAACCTCACTGTCATTTAGAACTGCAGAAATATGTCTATGAATGTTTAGTTGATTCTTCTTTCCTGGTTAGAGGCTGAACCTGATTTGCAAATCTTAGGTTAAAATCTGAACTTTGTTTGTTGATAACAACCACATCTGTTATCACACTAGACATTCAATGCAATGTTTGCAATGCATAGACACTTTTAGGATAAAGGGGATTTATATTTGGTACAATATTCTCTTTTATTGACTTCATTTGTAATTTATGCTCAATGGTATCATTCATGAATCATAAGTGTATGAAACTAATACTGAGCAGTTTATATGTGGCATGAAAGATCAGCAAGCTGTGAAAGTCTGGTTTAAACATCAGAGACTGAACATTACATAACCCATTAATGAATCTCAGCTATATCCTGTTTCTTTATTCCATCTCAGCTTTCCTGCTCTGAAGCTATGTGAGCTCTCTGTGTTACAGTTTCATTTACACTGTTTTTGCTGTCAAAGGCAGTACTGTCATTATTAATGCCTCTGTTACTAGCTCAAGTTCCACAGACACAATGCAGAAAATATTGAGCGAAAAATACTTGAGCTGTCATGATATGATACAGATCAAGTTGGTGTATTTGATATTAGAACAGTTTGTGTTATACCACCTGGATACAACCTTTATTTCTCTGTAGTTTACATAGAGCACAATGTGCCAGAAAGCTCATGGCTCTTTCAAAGGATTTGCCCTGGAGGGTTTCATGTTGTGTTTTGGAGTAGGCTTTAATTCTAAAGCAGACCATCAAAAAATCTCTTTCAAATGGCTCAGAATAAGAGCACTGATTTGAAAACAGTTTGTGCCTCTCATGAAATTTATGACTGTGACTGTTTGGACAGGTGCAGTAGGTGACAACATTGACAGTCTCTTGATATGTCTTTTCATTTACATTTACATTTTACAAAATATCATATGGCAGATGTTCTTCTTATCTAGACCTACACAATGATGGCTAAAATGAAAATCATGATTATTTTATCCAACACTGAAATCATGCTTATTTATCATCATGCCAATTTCTGACATTTTTTGTTTAAAAATCAACAGTAAACAGACTTCTCTTTAACATTATAAGTCTATATTCTTGCAGTTCTGAATCAGGTCTTATTTGAATCAACCAAATAAGACCACTCCTTAGTGACCTTGATTAGTGTTAACAGAAGTTAATGTAAGTTTTCATCAACTGTCTATAAAACACAGTGTTCATCAGCAGTACTCAGAAGTGTTCTAAAGTCTAGTTACGATCGCCTCCATCAAAACATCAAATTGATACAACTTACTTCATACAAAGTCAGAGAAACTAACATCAAATGAATTAACTCACAGAACTCACGGACAGCTACAAGGAACTTAGGCATAGCGGGAGTGATCTGAGAGGTTTTGGTATCGATTTTGAAGTTTTCAAATGTGTGTGAACAGTATCTGCAGAGTAAATGAAGCTGGGCAGAGAAAAGAGTCACAAGATCCATCCATCCATTTTCCATACCGCTTATTGCAGGGGAGCCTGGAGCCTACTCCAGGGAAATGGGATAGAGAAGGACACCCTGGACTCGATTCCAAACCATCGCAGGGCACAATCACACATACATACACAATTTGGAAATGCCAGTCAGCCTACAACGCATGCCTTTTGACTGGGGGAGGAAACCCCCAAAGCATGTGGAGAACATGCGAACTCCATGCACATGGCGGAGCCGGGAATCAAATCCCCAACAAAGCTAAGATGTAACTTTAAGTTTTCCAAAACTTTAGGGTAGAGAAGTTTGTACTTCCTGTATAGTTTGTGGTTTCTTGGCTCCATGACAAGCTGCATTTCTTGTCTTATTAACTCCAAGAGAGGGAGAAACTGAGAGGCTGTTGAGAGAATGGCTGTTTATAGCTGCTGAATCGTAAGTGATGTCCCAGTCACAGATGTTCCACAACATTAAATGTAACTATACATGATAAAACATATAATGAGTCATTGTTTAATTACTATAAATGTAACCATTGACAAATTGCTTAGATATGAGAGGAATAAAACACTTCAGTATGTGCTATTAAATGCAAATCATTGATTATCATTCTGATGTTCCAGAAGCAGCCATGTAAGCCCACGCTATGGCACTACCTCCAACATGTTTCACAGATGAGCTTGTTTGTTTTGGATCATGAGCAGATCCTTTCGTTCTCCACACTTTAGGCTTTCCATCACTTTGGTCTAGGTTAGTCTTGGTTCCAAACTTTTGTGGCTCATCTTTGTATTTCTTTGCAAATTCCAATCTGGCTTTCTGATTCTTATTGCGGATGAGTGGTTTGCATCTTGTGGTATGGCCTCAATATTTCTGCTCTCAAAATCTTTGAATGGTGGATTGTGATTCCTTCACCCCTGCCCTGTGGAGGTTGTTGGTGATGTCACTGACTGTTGTTTTGGGGTTTTTCTTCCGGGCTCTCACAGTGTTTCTGTAATCAGCTGTTGTTGTTTTCCTTGGCTGACCCATTTGGTGTCTGCTGCTCAGTACACCAGTGGTTTCTTTCTTTTTTAGGACATTCCAAATTTTTGTATTGATGATGCCCAGTGTTTATGCAATGGCTCTGATAGATTTTCCCTCTTTCCTCAGCGTCAAAATGGCTTACTTTTCTCCCATAGACAGCTGTCTGATCTTCATTTGGCTTATCCTATTTTAACATAAAATGCAGTCTTCACAGGTGAAACTGATGGCTAAAACCAAGAGTAGATGTTCAGAGCTATTTATTGTTTGAACAATCAGTCTAACAGGGCACCCTGGATAAAAAGAAACGCCTGTCAGTCCCTCCAGGATTTAGCAATTTTGTGATCGCAAAAATTAACGTAAAATCAAGCAAACTCCGCAATATACGGAGGAGCTTGCAATTTTTCAAAATTACTGAAGATTTTCCACATATTTGAGCCATAATGCATCATGTGACATCATCACAGCATGCATTCAGCCAAAGCCCTCTGAGTACAATTAAAAGGTCTCATTTACCAACATACATCACTCTGAAAGACCGTGCAAAACAATTTCTTGCAAATGCAATTTCGGCAATTCAAGTTTTCTGCAAAAAAACAATACAAAACAAAAAAAAATTGCAAATTTTGAAGCAAAATCAAGCATTTTTGTCTGCACTAATCACAAAACAACTTTCTGTATGGACTGACCTGTCTATCATATGTTTTAATATTTTTGCTCACCCACAAATTCGGTGGTCTGATATAAAATGTACTATGTAGTTTAACACATCTACATATAAATACCAGGAAATAAAAGCTGAAATTTAAAACTCTCTTCACATATCCATCTTTTGATCTCAAACCCAAATGTCTTCAGTCTACCACAAAATAAAATGTACACTGTATTATATGACCATGACAACCGACAACCTCTTAAAGTGGTTTGAGTGATGGGATCATAACATGTTCATTGTGTGTATTCCATGTACACCATTAATACCCAGTGTGAATGAGCCCTGCGTGTTTACCAGAGATATACAGTACACAATTACACTGTTCACAGTGTGTATTACATAGCATTTTGTCTATTGATGGTTGCAGTAAAAACAGCTTTGGTGCAGTTCTTTATTTTCCACAGGTGTTGTTTTAGTTTGTGTGCTGTCCGACATCTGTGCGTATTATTGTGTGTTCAATTTACAATGACCTATAATGTTTAGAGCTGTGTAGTGCGCTTGCACCTACATGTGCTTAATACATTTTTACACATGTGCGTAGGAGTGTGTGTGTGGACACAGAGTCTTTTTATGTGTGCTGGTTGGGTTAAAGACTTCTGCCTACACTCTTGTCCATGCTGAGCTGGGCATCAGTCTAGGTGCGAATCTAGCACCTGTATGCTGTATTGCTACTGTGTGCGCTTCCCATGCCCTGCCGACTGGCCAGAGTTCAGCTTGGACATGTGTCAAATTAATCTCACTTTGTTCTTCAACCTACTTGGATCTGGTTTGGTCCTCTTGTCTTTAAAACATTAAAACATTCCTCTAGTGAGTTTTAAAGGTTATTTTCCCCCCCGTATCCACCATGCCTAACGATAAATGTGATTAGGTCCAAGCTTCAAAATCTCTGTCTATATCTGTGTGACTCTTGTTGCTTATATTTTACCTGTATTTACACAGCCATGTTGTTGCAGCATTACCCATATCCTTCTCAGAATCTGTAGATAAGAACCTGAGTTGACTTTGTTTAACATTTGCAAATGCCCAAGTCATTAGAGTCCCATTACAGGTTGAGAGGTTCAACACCTCTCCTTGATGTTGTAGACATCATGAGGGTGTTTGTTCACTACCTGCTTCTCTGTGTTCATACATCTCTACATCTGTGTCCTCTCCTCACTGCAACTCATACTCTACAGGCTTTAAGAAAATAAATAGGGGCTTGTTTTTTGCCATCATTCCTGTCTGCTCCTGTTTGGATCTCACACATCTGCCCCGCAGGTGTCTGCTTTCTTTTCCCTGTCTCAAGTAAAGCAGAGCAGTTGCAGGAAGTGGGAAAATGATTTGCTACGTACATTAAGACCCCCATGATGAATGGTTGTCTGAGTGTGGAAGCAGTAGGCGTCAGTTGTTAGGAATTGGCAAAGGTCTTAACCACTAAATCTTTTCCTAATGAATAGGAACACTGAAGCAGGTATTTGGGTGTTTTGGTGAAGTGAGGCTTGTGTATATTTATTTAGCATGGGAAACTGTACATGTTTTAATGCACAAGATTGTGCTGCACATGATGTGTTACTGCTTAAGAGCTGTCAGGTTTATCCTACACTTATTCTTAAACTTTGAAAAAAGTTTAAGAGCAAGTCCCTGCTTTATACATCCCTCATCCTCAGAGATAATGAATGTTAGGCATCACACAGCTGGACTTTTTCATTACATTTTCATATCCTGCTTTCTGAACCAGGCTGTAGTGCACTATGTTCCAGTTTCTACAGTATTTCTGGGTCATTAGACGTGGTATAAACCCGAGTGTGGTCTGATCAGACAGTAGCCTACTGAGAAAGTCACAGACGTGACCAGCATGCTTCCTTACCCAAGCCAAAAATGACTTCCATTCAATTCTTTCATTGCTGTATGTCATATACCATCAGGTATTTTTTTGTTTATTTTTACATGAAATTGGACTGAATCCATTGGTTCTGTTAGCTGCATATGCACACTATAAATAGTGGAGGTCTCTAAATAAATATACTGTAGTTTTATGATGAACCCATAACGTAGTTTCAGTCAATAGTGAAAGGATGGCTTTCAGTGTGATCATTGTATGTAATGAAGCAGCCTTGAAAGGATCCAAACGTCAAAGTCTGTGTCTACAAATATATATATATGCTCATATATATATATATATATATATATATATATATATACACACACACACACACACACACACACACACACACACACACACACATATATATATATATATATATATATATATATATATATATATATATATATATATATATAAGCATGTGCTCCTTAAAACAGACACAAATGTATTTGTTATCTTAGAAATCTTTGAAATCTGTGAAATGGAAATGTATCTCACTGTCTTCCTACATATTACTATTTCTAATATCTAATACTATTGATTTCCTCCTTGTTCTGTTATGGATGAGGAAAATATAGCAAACATTTACTTTATTCAATACGACTGGTTTTACTAAAAAGTTACAATGCTCTACTAATTATTTTAAGAACAATGAATTTTGAATCCTTATGGAGAAATTCATTTTGACAACCTGTATTACATACTGTATTACTGCAATACATATTACATGTATTAGTTTTTGTACCAATTAATAAAAAACAAACACTATTTCTACCTATGGATGTATATGCAAATATTCCTAATTAAAAGCCACCAGTGATCTGTCATCATATATAAGTATTTCCTGGTTTAGTCACTGATCACACTATTATCACTGCAAGGAAGCTTGTAGACTCAGGTATTTGAATCCTTTTTTAACTGTATCATGTGTATGTATGTGTATTAAAGCAAGTCTGGCCTTGTGTGGGTTGTGTTTCAGTATGTATGGGCCGTTCAGTGTCCGTCGGGAGCGTGTTCCTGACCTCTCCTGCCTGCATCAGTACAGTGAGTGGCTGGCCAGCAGGCACGAAGCCAGCCTACTTCCCATGAAGGAAGACCTTGCTCTGTGGCTCAACACTATTCTGGGTAAGGCAGTGAAATTCAGAGTAGCAGGATAGATTATAGGAATGTTTTATTAATAACCTCCCAAAATATTTAGTGTGCATGCAAGAAGACATAAGAAGACGTAGTTAAAGGTACAGTCATTGATTTTGTTGGATGTTAGCTGAGGTTGGTTTGAAACTCAAAACTCAAACAAATAAAGCTCCTCCCTTATTGTTTCCTCTAAAACCACGCCCTGAAAACACATTTAGGCTTGAATGTCTGAATACAGGGCAGGGTAGGATATGAACTGACAGGAAATGTAATTAACAGGAAAGTAAAGATTGGATGGTGGACTTCTTTTTGTTTACTCTTTCCTCTGTGCGAATGTTACTGACAGCTGACATACTATTATAAAAAAAAAGTGTAAACATGATCACTCTTAAAAAATCACTTATGCCACCTTTAAATTCCAGAAAAAAAACAAGCCATCAGATATGGATGATCTGAAATTGTGGCCAGTATCAGATGTTTTCAGACAAACGGGATTACCCAAATTGCCCAAATCCCCCTGTATGTGGAATCAATGCAAAACAAAAAAGATCTGCAGGTATTCTAACAACCATATTTGCTTTTTACAAATAATTCAGGACTTGCCACTGCTTGTCTGAATGCTTTGACACAGAGAGACAGTTGTAAGGTTGAGGAAGTCAGAAGCTAGCATGGTATTATAAACATAAGAACCACAGAGAGTTGTAGAAATGCCTGTTGGTCATTTTGCATACAGACTTCGAGGCTTATTTCCATATTAGCTTATTCAAACATCAGAGGCCTCATTGTAGATGCAAACCAACAACCAGCCCTTCTCTCTTTAACCACATACACATCTACACTACGTCCCTTTTTTCTGCCACACACTGTCTGTTCCAGGATGATCTCACAGTGCTGGTATGGCCATGTGGGCACAGCAAACTGCAGGAGGGCACATACACAACATCTCCCTCTCTCTGAGGGGAAGCAGTTAATGATCATCCGTGGCATTCTGTACACCAGCGCCTGTTTACGTGTCTGGTTTTGTTGTGGTTTGCCTCCTTTGATGCCTCCTAGGCACCACCTCTTCATCCTTCATGTACAGCTCCGGTGCTTGAAGCCCAATTCCTGTGAGTGTACACTTAACACCCAGGCCCTAGAATGCATCTGCATGCCCATGAGAAGTTGGAGAGCAGAGGGGTTATGCTTGCAGCCAACATACTAAAAGAATGTTTCTAAGCACCTGTGAGTATGCTTGAGTCAGAGGAAGAATGCAACACTAGCTAGAGAGAACAGTGGGATTGGGATTTATGGAGGAGAAAGGATTTTATAGCACCACACACGCTGTGCAGACCTTTCCCTGTTATCTGGAAAGACATAGATGAAAATGTGCATAAAAGAATATCTAAAAACAACACCAAATGCACTGAGTGGTTCTTGAGCATGTAAACCATGCATAGTTTTTTTATTACAGTTTCTTTAGTCTGTAAAATTATTTTTAATTTAAGTTAATGTTAATTTTGTTGACCCTTCCCCTAACCCCATCCCCATACACCCAAGACAATAGTCTTTTCTTGTAAAGTCAAATAATGTTAGAGACACTTGTAGATGGACCATTGGAACATTTCAAGCCCATTTATATTCTTAGGTTTGTGCATATGGAAACCTTATATATCAGGCAAGAATATGAATAAATATATATGAATAAAGAACATCTAGTGTCTGGTGTTCCCTTTGTTATTGAGGTGTGTTGTGTCATCTAAAGAGTAAGGCCTTCATAAAAAAAAGGTTGTGGATGCCTATGAGTCTAGCAAGGGATTTAAAAAGATCTCAAATTATTTGAAATACATCATTCCACTGTAAGGAAAAACATCTACAAGTGGCGCAGATTTCAAACAACTCCCAATTTGTCCAGAACAACAAATTCAGCCGAAGAGCAAACCGTGTGATGCAAGAAGAAGTCTCCAAGGACCCCAAAATTTCGTCACAGGATCTGCTAGTAAGTCTTGCAGGTGTTGGTTTCAAAGTGCATGCTTGTACAGAAAGAAATTGCAAAAATGTGACCTGCATGGGAGGTGTGCCAGGAAAAAGCCTTTGCTGTCTGAAAAGAACATTATAGCAAGACTACAGTTTGCCAATGAACATAGAGGCAAAGACCAGGCCTTTTGGAATAATGTGCTCTGGACAGATGAATCAAAGATAGAGTTGTTTGGCCACAGTAACAGCCGACATGTTTGGCGCAGACCAAATTCTGCATCACATCAAAGAGTGCTTGAAGATAATGTGAGGCCGTCTGTCCAAAAGTTGAAGTTGAACAGAAAGTCGACCTTTCAAAAGGACAACAGGATAATGATCCTAAGCACACTAGCAAATCCACCAAGGAATGGCTCAAAAAGAAGAAATGGAGGGTTATGGAATGGCCTAGTCAAAGCCTGGATTTGAATCCCATTGAAATGTTGTGGGGGATCTGAAACGGGAAGTACATGGCAGAAACCGTCAAACATCTTGCAACTGAAAGAATATTGCATGGAAGAGTGGTCATATATTCCAGCAAGCCTGGTGGACAATTATGCAAAACGCCTACAAAAAGTTATTTCTGCTAAATGGGGTAATACTAACTTCTGAGGCCAAGGGTGTAAATACATTTTCCACAGAAGAATATCACATCTATTGATATTTCTGTTGAATAAATTAAAAAATTAAAAAATCTAATTTGTTCAAGTATATAAACTTTATTAATAGGCACTGTTTCAAAGATGATCAAATGTTTGCTTGTCCAAATATGTCAAAAAAGCTATTTCCATTGGGTATACTTATTTTTTCCACATGACTGTATGGTTTTTTTTTTAAAGAAGCATTTGGGAATGATTTGTGAAGGATAATACATGGCTAAGTGTCCATTACACAATTTTAATGCATGTTGTGGAGGCAAAGAACCACCAGACGCGAAGTGGAGTGCATTAAAATCGTGTAATGCATACCTAGCCATGGATTATCCTGCTTATACCGTAGTCACTTGACAGCATTAACAAGTTATAGTTGTCATTAATGTTTTCAGTGTAAAATCTGACTGAAAGGGTAAAGATAATGGTTAATTTTTGTTAGTTATTTTTTTACACGGGTCGTTAGGTCTAGAATTCTGCCCGCTCACACTTTATCTCATACAAAGAGATAAAGTGGTGCGATAAGATTACATTTATTTGAATGAATTATAATAAATAGTTATGAGAGAGAGAGAGAGAAAGAGAGTGACTGTGAATTACCTGCATCTGTGCCACATCTCTTCTAATAATGAAGCTATGAGTTTAATTACTATATGCAACTATAACTGTATGCTACTATGGTTACAATTGTTTATAGGCAGCACGTTAATTTAGAACGATGATTAAACTGGACTACCTGTGCATTATTTGGTTTGAACTCACACCTTCCAGCCAATCAGAATCAAGTATTCAGACGGACCATGGTCATTAATTCTGTTCCAAGATGCTGTTTATAGTTTTCAGTATAAACCTAATGCAAATTGTTCCAAGCTTTTACAATATAATGCCAATTCCAAATCACTGTTGATTAACAGTTTCTGAATCTCCATGTCTGTTTAATTATTCAGGAATGAATATAACAGCGGAGAACTTCATGGAAATGCTGGAGACTGGAGTTGTGCTCTGCCAGCTGGCTGAAGAGTTACAGGAGAGGATGATTCTGGCTAACAATGGCAAGGTGCTCACACCAAAACACTTATGTTAACCGTCAAATGCAGCTCAGTCAACTACAGAGTCTCATTTGAGACTCATTTGTCTCTAGCAGGACTCAGATTAATGCGGTCGATGTTTATTAATCTCTGAGGTTTTTGCTGTTTATTGAGCATGGCTTTCTTTTGTATCATTACAGCAACATAACTGAGGTATATATAATACTGAGCTATATCTAAGACTCATCTCAGATGTTAGCAATTTAAACATATATTCCATAAACATAAACATTTATGGAAATAGCCACACATTTAACCTGCTGATGGCAGTGATTCCTCGAATTATTTAGCTATTTAATGGATGCAGACTATGGATAGAACAGATCACACTAAAGAATAGAGAGAATAAAAAGTCCTTGGCTGGTTTTATTCCCCATCTTATGAGCCATCTGTGTGCTGTTTGCTGTGCTCACTCTTCCCTACTGCTGCTTCTGTCTGCATCTCTTCTTTTCATCATCTGCTCAGTGCTAAGCAAAAAAAGCAGATAATGAAGCTGGAATGTTTAGAAGAACATGTGCTTAAATGTGCTTATTGTAAAATATATAGCTTTCAGAGAGGTTTTCAGTGAGACTACTTTTCCTGTTTATATATTATTATGCCTATTAAGATGATTGTAAATGTGTTAGTCGTTAATGGCATATTATTGTTACGCTTGTTTGCTGTGTGTTTTATAGCCTTTCATACGGCGTGTGATTCACTGGAGAGCTGATGCAGCTCCTGGTTCATTTTTTGCCCGAGACAACACGGCCAACTTCCTGTACTGGTGCCGTAAAATCGGCGTAGGCTCATCCCATCTTTTTGAGTCAGACGATCTGGGTAAGTATTTCTGACGTTTGAGAATTTCCTATAAAAATAGAGTGTGCGTTTCAAGGTACCAGCAAAAAATGAAATCTCGCAAACCAGTCAAAATCAACTAACTATACAAATACAACTAATAATTATATTCAAATATTAAAAAACGCAAGGCAGCTCGGTGGCGCAGTGAGTCAGTCCTAAACTCGGGTTACTGTCTGTGTCCAGTTTCTGTGCAAGTTCATCCCATGTCCTTGTGAGTTCTCCGGTGTCCTCTCACATTCCAAACACATGCCTGTTGGTAAATTGTCTATGCTAAATTGTCCATAGATGTGAATGAGTGTGTGAATGTTTGTGTGCATGGTGCTCCATGATGGACTGGTGTTTCCGGGATAGGCTCCAGATACACTGTGACCCTGAACAGGATAAAGTGGTATATTTGGTATTAACAATTTTACAAAACAACTGTAAAATTGCAGCAGTAAGTTTCTACATTAAAATATTGGTAGTATGTAGTACTCTAAAAATATAGTTGTGCACTCTGTTTCAAAGTATAATACAATGTGGCATTATTGTAAACAATAATTAAAGTAGCTATTTATGTGTCCATAATAGTAAATAACATTCATGCAAGCTAAATCAAATGTATCACTGAAACCAAGGAGTTGTAGTGACAAAAAAGAAAAAAACAGTGAGAATTACATTGATGCCAATGAATGCTGTATAAGAACCTTATTGTGCTGTTCCTGTCTCTCAGTACAAATAATGAGTTTGTGCCAAGTGTACGATACTCATTTCCACGACTGAGACATCTGCCTGGTCCAACCCACTCTTCACACTTATCATTGTAAACTCACACTACTATTTCCCTGTCCCTGTCTTTTTTCCTTTTTCTCTAGCATGTATAGGGTTCTATCTGTTTTCTTAATTAAATATCACATAAATAGTATATTTTGCATAATGGTTTGGCTTTGATGATATTGTTAAACCTGAGGCATTGGCATGGAGACAGAACCCCCAGACCCCCTCCCCCCCCTCGCTTCTTGGCCTCTCTCTCTCTCTCTCTCTCTCTCTCTCTCTCTCTCCATCTATCTCTCTGTCTCGCGTTCCTCATATGCTCTCCACTGGGAATAGAGCTGAATGGCAGTTCAGTATCAGCAGGTCTTCTCGTGACCCTTTTCGGGCCGTGCTGTCATTCGAACATGTTTGATGAAAAAATATAGTGAAAAAAGGAAACAAAGAAAAATGAGGACAATATTGTTGGGATGAGAAGAAAAGGGAATGAAAAGCACAGGATAAGAGGAAGGAAAGGATTATATGTGTGAAAACAATAAGAAAGAGAGAAAGAGTCAGTGTTCCAGTCCTTCAATACACGTATCTGTTTATAAATGGTGAATAGAACAAGACCTTGTTTTGAAAAGATGTATAGAAAAGTCCTGGAACTTCCGGCTCTACTGTGTTTTTTTTCCTAAAAAAAAAAGCACCAAACAAAAAATAAATAAATAAAAAACACAATACAAATAATTTCATGAGAAAACAGATGTTAACAACGACACTTTTGGTTTTAATTCCAAGTAATGCATTTAAGTCCTGTTTCAACACAGTTTCTTTACAAACAAAAAAGAAAAAAAGAGTTCACTTCTCTACATGAGCCATCCTTCTCTCAAATAGATAATACCGTGTTACTTAAAGAGATAATACCATGCTTGTTTTGCATGTGGGCTATGCCTCAAAAGGGAGTCAGAAAAGCACGTCAGTTCTCATATTTTTTTTTATCATATCATATTTTTTTTAAAGATATGATATATGCTCAGATATTTGGAGCATTGGCAAGACTTAAAAGAGAGTCATTGCTTTTCTTCTTAATTTTGACATCTTTTGCTGTGATTGTCATCTCTTGATCCTGTTGGTTGCCAGCGTGTAACATTCTTTATTTTATTGTGTCATTCTATCCTTTTTTATCTTGAGATTGTATGTACACCTCAAAGACACTCTCTGATTCCTTTATCTATACAAACATTCAATTTGAAAAAGCTTTCTTATACAACAGCGCTGCTGAATTCTCATATCTGTTTGGTCTGTTTATTCATTTTCTAGAACAGCAGCTCTGACAGTAGTGCCAGTTGTATTTCACAGGTTTATATTGAGGCACTAATTCTAATATTGATGCTTTAGTAACAGCTTGCACAGAGACTTGGAGGATGTTCCGGATAAACAATAGCGAACAATTAAAAATGTGCAGTTGTTGATATGGTGTGAGGAGACGTTTATTTAGCAATTATGGACGTCTCTAGTATCAGAGGTTTGTAACAGTCAAAGTTAAAGCTGTCAATTTAAGTTTCCCTGCACCGGAAAGTCTTCAGGACAGAGCATTTGTCAGAATACAGAGTACTGTGGTTTCTTTGCAACCTGACAAGCTAAATTTGTTATGTCTTTTGAACTTCTAGAGAGAGAAAAAAAGAGTGGGAGGTGAGGGAACAACTGTTTATAGCTGCTATAACACAAGTGTTAATAGGAACAGATTTTTGTGGAACTATTAAATATAGCTATAAATGGGTAAAAAGTATGCCATGTCATTCTTTAATAAAAATTACTAAAAATGATTTAGTGCTCTATAAGAAGGATAAACTGCTTTGGGACATGCTGTTATTGGAAAATAATCTACTTCGTTTCAGGCCACATCACAGCATCCCGTCAACTATTGGCTTCCTACAATAATTTATTCCTTATATAGTCCTTCAGCTTACTGACTATTGATTATTTATGCTAAACATCAAAATGAGGAACACATCTCTTCCCTCAGTTTCAGAGGATGTTGAGTGACCGGATCCTGTTGTTCTTTTTAACTTAATTATTGATCCTCTAAGTCAAATTATTAATCGTTGATATGCAGTGTGTGTGTTTCTTTAGTTCTTCGACGGCATCCACGGGATGTGTGCCTGTGCCTCATGCAGCTGGGAAGAATTGCCTCAAAGTAAGAGCTTTGTTTTTTACTTTTTAGATGTTTTTATTTTCTTGTTTACATTTTACTTTGAAAATAAGTTAAAGTTTTAAAAAAAGAAATATTTAAGCATAAGAAGCAATGTGTTTCTACATTCCAGCCAAATAGGTCAATTAGATCTCTGTAGCTACTGGCCAATAGTGATGGAAGTAGGGTCCACCAGAGGTTCTCTCAGTAGTTCTTCAGGTTTCTTAGCTTTTATATTTCTCAATATAAATATTTCTTAGCCTTCCAGCAGACAAGAGTGTATTTTAGTTGTTTATGTATAATCAGCTCTTTCTGTGTCAGGGTCTTACATTAAGACTGGGTCGCACTAAGAAAGTGTAAGATTTAACCTAAAGATTTAATTCTTTTAATCCAGTTGCACCTTGTCTTTTAAAATAATCACACTGGACTAACTGAATGCGTTTCTGACAGAACATGTTTTTTATTCTTAAGCTTTACTTAAAAGGGAAGAAATAAGCATCAGATATTAACATGAATAATATTGTTCCTGTTTGCTATTTTAGACAGTTAAATCTATCATGGCAGGAAATCAGGATTAATCCCTAGGCCAGGGTTTTAATCAGAGATTAAGATTTTATTAGTTAAGTATTAGTTAAGCCATGGTTAACATTTAAGTGGTGCAGCATAATTTGAATTACAGTAAAACTTAAATCATCAAAACTTTGATTAGCTTTAAACTCTGGTAGCTGGCTAACATTAATGAAAAGCATGTTTATAGTTTGAAGAACACCAGACACTACAACCTACCTATATGGTCTTTGGATTATCTTTAAATTGAATGTGTAAAAGTAAAGTGTGAATCACTGATGTGTCACTCACTGAGTGAATCATTTCTCACAGGTATGGTGTTGAACCACCCGGTTTGGTCAAACTGGAGAAAGAGCTTGCGAAAGAAGAGTTTGGTTCTTTATCCCCATCCATGTTCTTTGCTTCACCATTACCATCCCCCTCCAGTCCTCTTTTCTTTCCCCCTGCTCCATCACCACCTCCTTCTTCCTCGCTCTGTCCTTTTCCTGCCTCCATCTCTCCATCCACACCACCTGCCTCTCCACCTTCATCCATCCACCTCCCTCCATCCCCTCCTCCGGACTCTGCCTCTGCCCCAGTCCCGCAGTCTGAACCTGCGCCTGAACCTGAACCCGAACCCGAATCTGAGCCTGAGCCTGAACCTGAACCTGAGCACATCTCACCCAATCCCCGGTCACCTGTTCAAACACCCACACCCACCTCCACCTCACACCGCCTGAGTAAATCCAATGGAAAAAAGAGCAAAGACAGCCTAATGGATGATATAGTAAGTTGAAATGATCAACAAGCTCATTATTGCTTATTTGAATGGATAGTACAAAAGGTTCTATCCTGTTCTAGGTGAAGCAGATTTCAGAAGATCCACCATGCAGATGTGCAGTCAGGTTCTGCATTGAGAAACAACCCAAAGGCCGCTACCGAATGGGGGATAAAGTGCTGTACGTGAGGGTAAGTATGTCTCGGAGTTTTCCTTCTTCTCTGCATAAGCACCTTAATTATAATCAATCAGTCAGGGTTGAAAACAGTTTCTTAGATGCAGATCACACAACATCTCCGCATTGAGTCTCTGAAGATTCTTTGTTAAAATGCATTTTAGTGAAAAAAATTGTTGATCTCTTTTTTCTGATCAGTATTAATACTCAAGACTTTACTCTATAAAGGATGGCATAATGAAGCTAAAGAGTGAATATTTCATTAAGGTTAAGCTAACCTTAATATAATGTTAACAAAGTAACAACGTACATTAAAGTATATGTATTAAATAATTAAACTGGCATTAACCAAAGTTTATTTCTTTACAATGACTAATAATACATCCACATAAATAAGAATAAATTAATTTACATGTTACTAAATATAACTGGGTGTAAATAATGGAAACTACCGTTCAGCCTTATAAAACAGCTAGTTCACCACCACAGCCATATCGATTTTTGTGGATTTTTACTCATTGGTTAATGTAAATGTTTATTATATAGCTTAACTGGTTAATTATATTAAAAGAAATTACAAGCATTTTTACTCTGTTAATATTATTTATGGTTTATTCATTCTAAAGTTCATGGCTTGTTAATGAAAAATAATACTGTAAATAATATTAGTTAATTTCATTCTAATTTAAAGCATTAGCAACATGTCAAATAGTGCTTGTCTTGTTGCCATGTTTCTCTCTTGCCCATCCTTCTTAGATTTTGTAAGTTCGGACCCGGGTTAGAGGGAAATGTGTGGAATTCATTCAAAGGCAAACACTCGTGGGAGCTTGGGTTGCTTGGCAACGTGAAGAAAAGGTTCACACGTTTTGAATGGAGTTAAGGAACAAATAAATAAATAAAATCAGATGATAAACCCTTTAACAAGCTTTCTCAAGGTAAATATTGCACAAATTTGCTTAAGGATTAGCCATGAAAAAAATATTTGCAGAAAAATATGGCAAAAAAGCAATCTTGGGACTATTAATATTGTATCAGACAGCTATTTCCTCACTCAATAAAGCCACTCACGAAACAGGCATTAATGAACACTTCAAAGCATTGTCACTTTGGCTAATAGGGGACCTGCTCAAACCATTACATGCTCAATTACACTTATCAGATGCCTCTTATTTATCTCACACCATCTCTATGTGCTGTCCCAGTGATCAATACATTAAACAGCCTATTCCACAGACAGCTTAACTTCAGCAGCATGCTCTGTTATGGACTTCCTTCTATATTGGTTGCAGACATGGCTCCATGATTAGCTATTATATTTCATAACCATCTACCATCTAAACATACACAAAACAAGCCCTAACAGCTGCTAAAACCGATAAGTATATGTATGTTTTACAAACATCTGACCTGTCAAAATACATAATACAGTGTAATTATGGACACCAGTGCTTTTAGCCTTGCGCGGCTGAAGAAAGAATAGATGTCTGTAGCATGCCTACATCAGTATGAGCTGCTGCTCAGCAACCAGAGACGACTGACATTCGGAGAGCATTTAAAGCTGCAAGAAGCAACACTAATTTAGTCCTCTTTAGATTGAATTCATTCATTCCTTCTGACACATTCTGTCTGCTCTCTCTGCTGTTTCGATGTTAGCTTTTTTATTTTCCAAAGTATTGACAATCCTATAAGGATGTACAGTCGACTCCAGAATTATTGGCACCCTTCATGAAAATGTGCAAAGCTGAATATGTTCTTGTACCCAGTTACTGGCAGTTTTTCAAGTTTAGCACTTTTTTTTGTATTATAATTGTGCTCTGTGGTGTCTTTAAATAGTTTGTCTAATTTTTAGCTCCATAACCATTCTTGTACAGGTCAGCAAACATATGGCTCTTTTGTATCTGTATTTTTCCCAAAACGATGATTGACATTTTAATTGTATGCATTATATTTGGCATATTTCAAATAAATACAAGCAAATAGTATATGTATATGAAAATATTAATTTACTTAGTATTTAATCTATAATTATTTTAATAGTATAAATACATTTTAATAGTGGCAAATTATCCTTAAACATTTTTTAAATAATAATAAAAATACAATTATTTTCTCCAACTCGTTTCTTGTTTGATTTAAACATTTTAATCTTTGTTCATTTTAGTCTTTTTTGCCTATTGTCTTGTAGTTTGCCAAGAATTTTAGACTTCCTTTGTTCATCTTTTCAAGATGAACTAATCATTTACCTTGACTTTGGCACTGTTTTGTATGTATTTCATTTGTTATGTAGTTTTAGATTATCTTTGCATAAAATTTCACAGCTCTGCCTTTCTGGTCTTTAGGGAACAACATTTTCCATACACGAATTAGGAGCATGTTTATAGCTTTATAGTTCAGTGTCATGTTGTAAAAAGGAACCTGCTTATTGATTTTAGTGCTGAAGTCATTAGCAGAGTGATTACTCAGGGAAGCTTGTTAAATGATGGTGGTCTCTAGCTGGTCCCGCCCCTTCCTTCCTTCCTCTTCTGTGATTTCTCAATCAGACGAGTCCTCCAGGGCTCCTGCATGCTGCCACTATGGAGGAAAAGCAGTCTCTTTATGTCATAGAGCCAATTAGCAGGAGAACCAGAGAAGAGATGAGGCTCCATCAGAAAGCTTTTAATGCTGTCTCTTATCCCATACCTCTTTGAATAGGAGTGTGGGAGATGTATTTGCTTTGCTTTTATGATTTCATGAATGAAAAAGACACAAATCCATTAGCTCATTTGAATGGGAATGTTTCAGTGAGAAGCACAGAAAGCAATGCATAAAGCAGTTAATCGGCATTAAGGAAATGTGACAATAATGGAGCTGCAGCAACAGAAATAGGAGTGATATCTACCTCATTCATGTGAATCAGATAATCAGCAAGATCCCTGTTAACAGATACCTAACAGATCTATAATTAACATGATCTGCGTTTTGACATCGTAATAATACATCCATTTGTTTCTAAATCTATCAAATGCACTATAAACATGGTTAAGAGATTCCGATACTGGAGATATTGCCTTTAGCTTATCTGCATCTCTGTTCATCACACCTGTGTTCACTACATCACTTCATTAAAGGATAAAAAAAAACCTAGATGGTAACATGAACATAAGGGGAAGAAAGCAAAAAGAATTTAGGCAGTCATTATGAACAGTCATTATGCTTGAATTACTGTCTTTTCCACTTGCTATGATTACCTGCTCAGTTTCTTCACTAGTTCTGGATGGTGTCTGCATTCACACCCCTCGCTCTGCAAGTGATTAGACAAAAATAGACACAGAGATGGAGCAGTCTGTCTCCTGATTTAGAACATCTCTACTAGGCTTCGTGTGATCCTTGGGGAGATATTCTTCTCAACTTGACGAATGCTGGCGTATATGAACCGAGCGACTGCATCTAGTGACTGGCATCTAGTGGCTGTGACTTGAACTGCAGCTGGAAAAGAAGGAGGAGGAAAATAAACTGGAATCAGTTTCCACACTGGAGAGTGAATGTGGAAGGGGGGTGGAGGATGGGGAGTGTGTTGGCCCTGAACCAGAGCACTCATCGTTCAATATCTCAGTACACAACAACTCAAAACGCTGATCCGAATGCATTCACGGCCACTGTTGCCAGCACAGCCTGTTCTCCAGTATTCCTGGGCAGAACACTGGAAGAAAGGCCAATATACAGACGCCATTCAATTATTCAATGAAGCTGTGAATTATTAAGGCGAAGGTCTGCATAAGAGAGCAGCAAGCAACATTTGTCCAGGTTTTGAAATGTAATACAAAAATAGCGTTTTATTTAATTTAACATCTAGTGGTTTGGATGAAATAAGAGGTGGCAAAACACAGGGATCTGCTTTAATTAATCCATGCCAAATTTGAGCAGACTGACTACCCTGACATGTTAATCAGTTTCAAAGCAGCTGATATACACAGCACATATATTAGAAACACGAGACCGTGCATGCGTGTGTGTGTGTGTGTGAATCTGTCGATTAGGATGCATAGCAGACCATTGGGACGTGAAGTGGGAGGGGAACCCTGAAATAAATCTGCTTGTAATACCAGCAGTGGAACAGCTCTCTAATGAAGGGGTTATGTCTGATAGCGAGAGAGGAGAGAAGAGGGGTTTGGGGCTGGGTGTGTGTGTATGTGTGTGTGAAGGGAGGGGGGCTCTGAATGTCTCTGGGGACAGAGGGGTGTCTTCTCTCTTTCCCTCTTTTCCCCCACCTTTCACTTTTCATCTCTGTATCTGCCTTTTATTGTTCAACTGCTGTTGCCATGGCAGTGCTTGCACTATGCTAGAGGGTGTTGAAGGTTTGTGTATCACAGGTGAAAATTTGAAGAAAAATAAAAAAAAAGTCTTAATGTGTGTGTGCATGGGTTGGTGGGTCTAGGAAAGCTCATATTGTAAAGCTCATATCTCTCTCTCTCTCTCTTCCACTCTGTCTGTCTATCTTTATGTGTGTGTGTGTGTGTGCGTGTGTGTGGATTATTCTTAAGCTGGTGCTCAGCTGGTGCCATGAGGCAGTGTTTCATTAAACGTAATGAGATTTTGACAGTGCACTCTCTCTTTCTTTCTTTCTCTCTCTCTCTCATTTGCCTTTTAGTAAAGCATAATGAGATGCAGGCTTTCAATATTTAATCTGTTCCAAAAGAAATGGGCTTACTCAAAGGGGCTCATTCTTCACTAAACACAAAATGGATGATTTTGTCAACCACAGGTTTATTTATTGAGGGTTCTGCCACTATAATGCATATAGGTGACTCCAGAACTATTGATGCCCTTCTTGAGAAAAAGAATTTAAAAAATTTATATATAAAATTAATAACACATGCCAGGCGTGATATATCCAGATTTTATATATTTCTGTAAAGATGATTTGTGAGAGTGTCCATTGTTAAAAGCTCTATACAAATAAAATTGAATTGAATTAAATTGAATATTTTCGAGCTTGAAATATCATTGATTATAATCCAGAAACCATCAAAGACACAAGTACAAGTACTAATACTACTATTTCTATTACTACTGCTATTACTACTACTACTATTACTACGACTACTGCTGCTATTACTGCTACTACTACTACTACTACTGCTGCTGCTGCTTCTGCTGCTACTACTACTACTACTGCTGCTGCTATTACTACTACTATTACTACTAATACTATGACTATTACTACTACTACTATTACTACTACTGCTGCTGCTATTATTACTACTATTGCTACTAATACTATGACTATTACTACTACTACTACTACTACTACTATTACTACTACTGCTGCTGCTATTACTACTACTATTACTACTAATACTATGACTATTACTACTA